>NC_087085.1:2400000-2762725 GCF_036172545.1 Culicoides brevitarsis
ATTTTGTCGAGTGGTTCGATCGTTTGCAGATCATGAACTTGCGTATATTCGTCAGCTACTTCAATGCCATCGTATGGAATAACAGGAGGTTCGATATCCATCGGTTCTTCATTTAAATTCGGCGGAGTTGAAGCACGTTCGGGAGCTTTTTCTTCACTTGTTTCGGGAATTTGATCCGTTTTTATGATCTCTTCGGTGTCACTTTCCGTTGAAGATTCCTCCGAGTCGATTGGCGCGATGTTTTTTGGGATTTGAAGTTTAAGTTTTGGAACAAGAAGTGGTTTTTCGCTTTCTTCTGATGTTGGCAATTGTGCGGAATGTTGCGATGGCAGTTCAAGTTGCACGTTTTCTTTGTCCTGATCGATATTTTCTGCGGGAATTGGGGTTGATGGGAACAAATCGGGCTTTTTGAGGGCATCGTCAGTCGTTGTTGTTGTTGTTGCTGCAGAGTTGAAGGGAGATGCGAATGATCGATACATATCGCCATCGTCGAAATTGTTCATCTGCGGTGTCAGAATGGGCGGATTGATGGCGGATGCGTCGAATTCTGAAAAATAAATAAAAATTAAATTTGATTAGAATTTGATCATAAATTTTTTTTTGTCACATTAAAATATTTATTTAATTTTTTTCAATTCAAAAATTTATTTTTTGTTTTTTCAATAAAAAAAAAATAAATGTGAAATTTTTTAGTTAAAACTTTTAATTTTTTCAAATTACAAAAAAAAATTAAAAAATAAATTTATTTTAAAAAAAATAATCAAAAGTTCATTCAAAATAATGATAAAAAGTTTCATAATAAAAAAAAAAATACTTTTTAAAATTTTGTAAAATAAAAAAAAATATTTTAAAAATTTTTCTTTCAAATTTATTTTTTTTTCTTTCAAAATTGACAAAATTTGAATGAAAATATTAAATTTCACAAATTCTAAAAATTTTTCTCAAAATATTTGAGATCTTTTGTCAAATTTTTTTTTTTAATTTTGTTTTCCTTAATTAAATTGTTTAATATTTTTATAATTAAATTATTTTTTTTAATATTTTCAAAAAAAAAAAAAATTGAAATTATTTTTTAAAAATATTCAAAATAATTTTTTTTAAATTTTTTTCTTAATTTTAAAAATAATTTTAATTGTTAATATTAAAGAAAAAATTTAATTTGACTTAAATTTATGAAATAAAATTCAAAAAAAATTTTTAGATCACTTTTAAAAGAAAAAAAAATAAATAAAAAATTATGGGAATTTTTTTTAAATTTTTGGATCATTAGTAATTTTTTTTCTTAAATTTGTTTTCTTTGATTTAATTTATTATTTTTTTTATATAAAATTGAATTGAAAAAATCAGGAAAAATAAAAAATGTTTTCATAATATTTAAAAATCATTGAAGAAAAGTATTTCTAAAAAAAAAAAATAATTTTTATTTTTTCAAATTTTTCTAAATATGAATTTATAAAATAATTTTGATTAAAAAAATTTACGAAAAAAATTAAAGTCAAATTAAATAGAATAAAATTAAATTTTTAAATAAAATTTTTAATTTTTTTTTAATTTTGTTTTTTTCAATTTTTAAGGAAAAAAAAATCTTAATGGAATTTTTTTTTAAAATATTGTTAAATTTCTGTTTAATTTTTTTATTAAAAAATAATTTTAAAAAATTAAATTAACGAGAATTTTTTTTAAATTAAATTTTTTGAATTTTTTAAAAATTTTTGATGAAAATAAAAATAAATTAAACAAAATCTCATAAAAATTAACTACTCACCATTTGCTTTATTGAGTAAACTATTTTCCGGGGTTTGTTCTCCATTCACTCTCGTCTCGTTATTTTGCAACAGCGGCGACTCGACAGTAATTTTGCACGGCGAATCCTTGCTATTATCCACTCGACTAAACTTAAACTTCATTTTCAGTTCGCCTCCGCTTGCCGGCGTACTCGGAAGTGCCTGCAAACTCCTTCGATCGGGCGTTTTTGCGATAACCAAGGGCGGCACAAACTCATTTTGCGGTTGATTCAGCAGCATATTGTTCTTCTTTGGTGCCGGCGGACGTCGTTTTCGCTGCGTTTGCGTCGCCTTGTGATCACATTTTTGCCGCAATCCACAAACCGAGCACGGCTGCATGAATTCCAAGCACACGTGATGCGTAAATTCGTCTGTTTCGTGAAACACGTGTTCGCATTCGACGCACATGAGGAACAACTCCGTTTCGCGGTACATGTTCTTGTAGCTCCGTACGATGTCGTGCTGATCATTGTAGAATTTCTTCGATAAGCTGTGTTTGGACTCGAGATGCGCCAAGAGCTTTTCCGCACTGACGAAATGCCGAAAACACTTGGCTTGGAGACAAATGTGTTTGCTGTGGACTTTTCGCATGTGCAGAAAAAGATCCCAATTTTCGAAAAGTTTGTTGCAACTCGAACATTTGTAGATTTTTTGGCGATTTTGCAGCTGTTTTTGACTCGAGGACGTCGCTGCCGACGGATTAAAGGGCACCAGAGCGAGCGCATCTTCCGGCTTGACGTCAGGATTCGTCGGATAACTGCCCGGAAACAACATTTCCATGCTGTTGGGAACGATGGAGGCGGGCGGGAGTGTTGCTTCGTACTGCTCCGCGGGAAATAAATTCGTCACATACTTCTCGAGAACGGTTGAGGTGTTTTTGCCGCTGCTATCGAGAAGCCTGTTGTGCTTATTCTCGAGTAAATATTCTAAAATGTTGTTGGTTGGTGGTTGGTTATATGGCATGAGGGCGTTTTTCAGCGATTTGGGCGGCGATTCGTTCAGCGTGTTGCCGTTGTTCTTTTTGCGAGCACGCGACGGTCTCTGTTTCTTCGTCGTTGGCCCGTCGAAATTGTCTGTGGCACTGTGTTTTCGCTTGTTGTTGAAATTATTGAATGAAAATCCGTTCAAGCTCTCGTGATTTGTGTTCTCGACGAAGGGCGATGGTTGAACGGGCAGCGTTTTTGCTGCGGGAAAAAGCTCTTGATCGATTACCAACTGATCGGAATCGTTTGATAAGTTGCTGTCGTCTGTGGAAGAAAAAAAATTAATTAATATTAGTTTAAAAATTTAATTTAATTTTTAAAATAAAAAAAAAAATCGAACTTTTTTGTGAAAATTTAAAAATATTTTTTTTTCAATAAAATTTTTTTAATCCAAAAATATTTTTTTTTCCTGAATTAATTTTTATTTAACTAAAAAATTATAAAATTGATTTATTTTATTTTTTTTTTAAATTTTAATTCTTCATATTTATTTAAATTTTTATATGCGATATATTAAAAATAATTTTAATTATTTATTTTTTGATTTCTTATTAATTAAATTTTTATTTTTTAAATAATATTTTTAAAAAATTAATTTTTTTTAAATGTAAAAAATTTTTTTAATCAAAAAAACCGAGGGAAAAAAATTATTTTAGCACTTTTTATTAAATTTATTTTTTTTTATAAAATTTTAATGTAATTTATTTATTTTTTTTAAATTTAATTAATTTTTTAAATTTATTTATTGTATTATTTTACTAAAATTTTAAAAGTTTTTGAAAAATAAATTTAAAAAGATTAAAATTTTTTTTTTTTTCAAAAATTTATTAAATTTTGAATTTTTATAAATATTTTTAAAAGAATTTTTTTTTTTTTTGAGTTTAAAACAATTTTTTATTTTTTTTTTTTCATTTGAAAAATTTAAAAAAATAATATTTGAAAAAAAACGAAAAAGAAATCTTACCTTCTATGAAAATTGATGAATTCTGAACGACATTCGATAAATTATTATCGACAGGAGCTTCTCGCATTTCCACATTTTCATCCAATGTGTTTTCAATTTCTTCGGTTTTTGGCTGCAAAAGTTGATTCGGCGACGTCATTTCCTCATTTGACTCGATTTCTTGCGCTTTTTCTGTCGTTTCTTGAATTTCATTTTCTTCAACTTCCATTTTGACGTCAGTACGAGAAATACTGAGCTCTTCTTCCATCACACTCGTCGCTTGTGTTTGTTCGTTTTCAGTATCGTCTCTACTACTGATCACGTTCTGTTCGTCGGTCTCCGAAAAAGACGATGACGTCGATGGTATCGCTTCTTGGCACACATTTGCTTCGGTTTCCTTGGTTTCGTCGGAATTCACGTCGATTGTGTCTTTTTCCGAGGGATTTTCCGTCATTTCGACGTCTTTTGGGGACTCTTCAGCCTTGCTCACAACACTTTTCGCTTCTTCAGGCTCTTCATCTGATGAGATATTTTGCTTAATAATACTTTCTACTAAAGTACTTTCGTCAACTAAGGTACTGTCGTTTGGATTGTTGCTGTCAACGACGGTACAATCGGGAGAATTTCTTCCAGTTTCGGCGATGTCATCTACGAAAAAAAAATATTTTAGTAAAAATTTATTTTAAAAAATTAAAAAAAAAAATAATTTTTAAAATTGCTTTAAAAAAAAAACAGAAAATTCGATAAAAATTAAAAAAAAATCATTTGAAAAAAAATCTAAATTAAAAATTATTTTTCTTACAAAAAAAAAATATTCAAAAAAAAAGTTTTAATAAAAAATTTAATAAAAAAAAATTTAATTAATTATTTTTTCTTTAATTTAAATAATTTTTTTACTATAATTTAATTTAGCTAAAAAGTTTAAATAAAATAAAAAAAAAATTTTTAAATAAAAAATTATTTTATATAAAAAATAAAAATTTAAAATAAATTTTTTAAATAAAAATTTAAAATAATTTTCAATAACGTTTTAAATTAAATCATTTTTTTTTAATCAAGTTTTCAATTCAAATAAATTAATTGTTCCAATTTTGTAAAAAAATACTTTTTTAAATGAAAATTTTAATTTAAAAAAATAAATAAAAAAATTTTTAAAATTTAAACAAAAAAAAATAATTCAAAAAAATATTTTTAATAATTAATTAAATTAAATTTATATTTTAAATAATTTTTTTAATCAATTAAAAATTAAATAATTTTAATTAATTATTTTTTTAATTTAAATAAAAATTTTTTAAATAATTTTCAAATTCTTAAAGCAATCTATTGAAATTTTTCACTAAAAAAAATTTTCTTACCATCTAACGTTGAAACTTCGGATCCCGTTGATATCGTTTCAACATCATGATGATTTCTCGTGTTGACAGTCTCTTCTTTGTTGGCCGCCTGCTTTGATTTTTTCAGGTTTTTGGCATCAGGTACCGATTCTTCTACAAGAAAAAATAAAAAAATTACCAAAAAAATCATAAAAAATTAAAAAATGAATTTCTTACTTTTCTCAACATCTTCAGTAGTCGTCGTAGATATAAGCGTAGATGTTTCTAATGTTTTTTTCTCGTCCTCTAACGGAGCGAAATTTCGACTTGTGTCAACTAATTTTTCATTATTTACAGGTACAGACGCATTTTCCTCATCTTTCGTTTCATTTGACGTTATTTCTTCATCTGTGGATGCTGCTCGTGTTGTTTCCATACGAATTTCTGTCGAGTCATTGTGTTGTTGTTGTGTTTGTGGTAACGACGATGCCTTAACCAGATTAGTGGTTGAATAAGCATCCTCACTGTCCATAACAACTGTACCTGCGTTAATGAGAGGAAAAAAGGAGAAAATTGTTAAAAAAAGACAAAAAAAAAACTAAAGTCGGCATCAATCAATGTCTGCTTCCGAAGAATCGCTTTTCGAATTGTTTCAGGTGAAAAAACGCACACAATCACATGCGGAACCGAAATTCGTAGCAACGTTGCGTAGACACACAAAAGTTCAAGGTTGTTGTTATTTTTTTTTTGTTTTGCGGAAAAAAATTATGTACGAAGAGGTAAAAAAAAACAAAAAAGTGAACCAGTATGTAAATTTGAATAAATAAATTTTTTACACCTGAATCATAGTTTTGCCTCATAAAGGTATTGTTTGTTTGTTTATCAAAGCAAACTTGTAATTTTACGCACGTTTTTGTGGCGTATGAGAAAATTTTCATTCAATTTACGGTTTTCTTGTGAGGTTTTCAGTTGAAATGTTTTATTAATTTTTTTTAAAATGATAGAAAATTAATTTGAGACCTTTTTTTGCAAAAAAATTATGTAAACAGAGACTGTTTGGTTAGCTGTTTAAATAAAAATTAATATTTTTGCATTAGAAAATTGAACAAGTCTTTGATAATTATTGAAATTCGATAAAAATTGACTAATTAAATTGATTTTATGGTAAAAATTTAAAATTTTATTGAATAAAAATTAAAAATTTACTCAATTTTTTATTTTTTAACGTTAATTTATTAGATTTTATGAAGAAAATTTTCAAAATTTAATATTAGTTGATAGAATTTTTCAAACTAATTTAATAAAATTTATAAATTTACTCAATTTTTGGTTCAATATTCCTTTTTTTACCATTTTATACATTAAATTTGTTCAAAATTGGTATTATGCAAGTTTAAGTTTAATGATTTTTTGTGACTTAATTAAATAAATTTCAATTTATTTTAATTTTTTAAATTTTTTTTTTCAATATTATTTTTTTTTATATATTTTTTTAAATTTTAAATTAAAAAAAATTCACTTTTGACAGAAAATATGTAAAATTATTATTTTTTAGAGATATACTAATTTAATTTTTATAAAATTTATTTTTTTATATATTTTAATTTATTTTTTTTTAATTTTAAAATTTAATTATTAATAATTAATTATTGATAATTTTTTTTAAATTCAATATTTTTTTTTAATAATCATATTTTTTTATTTTAAAATTATTTTTTTATATTAATATTTTTTTAATTGAAAATTTTACAAAAAAATTGTGAAAATCAGTGGAAATTTTTTAAAAATTTAATAATTTTTTTAACTTTAATTTTTTTTAAATTTTTTTCATGAAGAAAAAATTTTTTAATAATTTTTTTAGCTCAATTTAAGCCTGAAATTCAATAATTTCACAGAAAATAATTCATTTTTTCACTAAATTCCTTTGTTTTTAAATTTAAGTTTAAAATTTTATATAATTTGATAATTTTATGTTGAATTTCATTAATTTCTATTTAATAATTCAAAGAAACTTGATAATCTAACATTTATTTTAAAATCACTTTTGATTAAATTTGTATAAAAATTGGTCTTACAAGCACTTTTTATATTAAAATTTGTTGAATTTTTTGCTTCAAATAAAAAATTAATAATTTTTTTTCCATAATTCTTCAATTTTTAATTATTTTTCATTAAAATTTTCAATAAAAGTTAAATTTTAGCACTTTTTCTATCAATTATCATCACATTTTTCGAAAACTTCTTGAAAATTCCATTAAAACCTGCACATGATTCACTCTTCAGCTTAAATTACGATCGCAAAAGGGTCGAACGTCATGTCGCTCCGGATTAAATAACTTTGCCATGACTGACCTACGTTACTAAAAAATTACTTGAAGGCGTCAAATTACAACAAAAACCAGATTTTTATTCAAATCCAGATTTCTCAAGTATCGCATTACAACTTTTCTGTCTTTTATCATCGTTGCCTCGCGTCGTAACTCGTTACTTTGCTTTACAAGAAACACTTTTCTGGTATCGTTTGTTGTTGTTGCTGCTGTTCTTGTGTGGCAAACCGCCAACTTTGTCAAGGTCGTTCTGATTTTATCTCGCGATTTTAATTTTTTTAGCTCAAAAAAAGCTTTGGAAGGTCTAAATTACGTGCGAAAAGTGAAATTCTACGATTTAATCGACAAAACACGATTTCACGAGACGCGTTTAAACATTTTCACATGACTTTGTTAATTGTTTCTTTAAATAATTCTTTTTTTTTTGGTTTTTAATTGGATTTACGCCCCGGTTTTTAATTTTTCAACAATTTTTTAATAAAAAATGATTTTTTTGCGTCACGGGAACGGCACAACGAGTGACAGATGATCGTGAGAACCCACACATGAATAAATAAGCGACGTCGTCGTTGTGTGCACACCAAATAAAAATAAAATAAATAAAATGCTGATGATTGTTGTGTAATGTTCCGAGCAAAAAGAAGTCTGCTGATCGCGAGTTTCCGTCATATTTCACAATTTTCGACGATGTTTCGTCTCCCATTCTGCGTCGCGTCATGCCATTCCCGCAAAACGAGCTGAATTTTTGCGATTTTTACGCAGCTAACGAGCACAACGAGCAACGATGATGCAGAAGAAAAAGAATTTTGCGAGGCATTTCAGGGTTTACGGTGTGTGTGCCTTCGCCTATGATGCGAATTACGTCGTACAAACGTACGGAACTCTTGTACATCGGAATAGAACAGCTTTTTCTCGGGTCAATTTTGGATGGGAAAACTTTGCTCGATTCTTTTCGGCGCAATTTCGGGACTTTTTCACACTTTGCCGCCCGAATTTCGGCTCAGATCGACGAAAATGTCGCTGAATCGTGGTTTTTTGGTAGAATTTTGGAAGAAAACACGCGAAATAAAGAAGCACATTGATTGATTTTCCGAGGCAAAAAGATGCGTCATTCTATCCGGCCAGAATTTGAGCATTTTTTCGACATTTGGCGGGCACGAGAACACCAACCTTCACTTTCTTCGTGTGCACGGGTAATTGTTTCGCGTTTTTGCACTACTTTCGATGAGATTTAAGCTAATTTAATGCGATAAATTTTGTTTTTTCCGATACACGCGTTTTAATTTTTTTTAATGATGCGATAATTTTGACATGGGCTCCGTTGTTCATTTGACATTTATCACTTTCAGTCGTCTCAAAAGTCGAAAAACAGTAGTCGAGCCGAATAAAATTGATAATGTGTTGTTTTCGTCGGAAAACTGTACTTGAGACGAATGAAAATGATAAATTTTAATATTTTTTTAAGCTTTTAAATCAAATTTTAGTTAAAAATTATAATTTTTTTTGAAGGAAATTAATTAAAAATTAAATTTTTAATAAGATATTATTTTTAAAAATAAGAAAAATTAAATTTTTAATAAAAATTTCCCTAAAAACTTAATGAGACGAATGAAAATGATACATTTTAATTAAAAAATTATTAAAAATTTAATTTTTCTTAATTTAAAAATATTTTTTAATTTATAAAAATAATTTTAATTTTTAAATTTAACTAATTTCATGTAAATTTTTAAAATTTAATTTTAAAAAATTAATTTTTTAATAAATTTTAAGAATTGGCAACTCTTTGAAAAACGCACCAATGAGAGCTCGAGTTTTAAATTCTTTACTCCCATTGGTTAAAAGTCTTAATCAACGGTTTCTGCGAATTGTGTAAATATTGCTCTCGAGTATTTCACCTTTTTTCATCCCTTTTTCGTGCCTTTATGCAGTAAAATTGTCCTTTTTTGCTCAAAAACGTCCCTGAAATTCGCCCAAGGTACGAGTTTCCCTCGAAATCTGTCAGAATTTCGCTAAAATTCAAATTTTTTTCTTGCAGAATTCCTTCACAAAATGTCATCAGCAGGAGTTCACCAACACACAGAAATAAATCCTAATCCCGGCACAAAAAATGAGGACAACAAAAATCCGATTTACGAGTCCATCGAAGACGATGTTGAGCATCTCGAACAAATGATCACGTTGCGTGACTCGAATTTTCATTCGGTGACGAGAGAAGTTTGGCGCGACGTCGTTTCCCCGTCGTCGAGTATTTCGTCGATCAACACAAGTGACTCGGATGACGAGGATTTTTCGGGATACATCAGCATCGGCGGGAGTTTTAGTTTCACGCGGGAGCGACGAAATGCGAATAACAACAATTTTTGTGATAAATCGTCGGCAATGAGTGATGCCGACACGGAAGACACGCTGAATGAGAGTCGAATCTCGTTGCAGGAGATCAACATGCAAATTGGCGTGGCGGAGGAATTAGTGCTGACACCGAATTCGCGACAAAAGCACAACAACAAGCATCTTTTTACGAATTTGGAGACAATTCACGAGGGAAAGTTTCTGCATACGCCGCCCAAAAATGCAGCAGATCGATCGTCGCCGCGAACAAACAAACGAAAATCGTCGAGTTTGCTGTTTGAACGCCTGGAGCGCGACTGATTTCGCTGCTTCTCGTAACACATTCCAAGGCTCTTCCAAAGAGATTTCTTCTTTTTTTGTTAATTATTGAACGACTTAAGTTATTATTGGTCACTACGTGCCCGGATGATGAACGAAAAAATGCCATAATTTTTTTTTTAAGTATTATAAGGATTTATTCTGAACCTACCGAGAATACAGAAAAATGTAACTGATATTAATTATTTGGTAAGTGCAACAAACGGAAATTGTTTCAAAATAATTATTTATGTCGACAGAGAGGGAAATTGAATAAATGATAATGATGATAATTTATATCAAAAAATTAGAAAAAAATTTTTTTTTATTATTTTGTAAAAATATTTGTTTTAATTTGATTTGAGTTACAAAAATTTAATTTTTTTTTTTTTTGAAAATTAAATAAATTTTTAGTTTTTTTTTTTAAATGAAGCAAAGAAAAAATTTTTTAAAAATATGATAAATTTTGATTTTTTTTTTTTAATTTGACGTTCTTCAAAAAAAAATAAATAAATAAAAATCAAATTAAAAATTTTATTAAAAAAAAATAAAAAAGTAAAATTTGGTTTAAAAATATAAAAAAATAAAATTTTATTTTTTTTTCAATTAAAATTATTATTTTAAAAATTTAAAGAGGAAAATTTTGTTAAAAAAAAGAAAATTTTAAATTTAAAAAAAAATTATTTAAAATTTTTCAATTTTTTTTTGCTTCATTTAGAAAAAATTCTAAAATTTATTTAATTTAATTTTTTTGCTTCATTTCGAAAAAAAAAATCTAAAAATTTATTCAAAAAAAATATTTTTTCAATAAAATAATTTATTTATATTTTTTTAATAGTGAACTTTTAAAAGAATTTTTGATGAAAATTATTATTAAATTAAATTATTGATTTAATTAAAAATTTGAAAAATAAGAAAAAATTTAAATAAAAAAAAGTTAATTAAAATTTTTGTTTGTTTGAAGAAAAAATTAAACTTTTAAATTAGAAAAAAACAAATTAATAAATTATTAAAAAAAAATTAAAAAAATAATTCAACAAAAATTTTTTGAACCAAAATAGAAAAAAAAAATAAATTACCTTAAAAATAAATTCATAAATATTATTTTTTTTACTCAAAAATATCATCAAAAAAGCTTAAAATATTTTTTTTCAAATGAAATAAAAAAAATATAAATCTTAAAGTTTTTTAATATTTTTTCATTATCAGAAAAATATTTTAAAATTTATCAAAAAATTATACTTCCATTTAAAAAAATATTAAATTAAAAAAAAAATTAATTTAACTTTTAATTCAATTAAAAATTTAATTAAATTAAATTAATTAAATTAAATTTAATTAATTATTTAATTTTATTTTTTTTTAGAAATTCAAAAATACTAAAAAATAATTTGAAAAATCGCTCATATTTATTCAATAAAAATTAATTATCATTTTACAATAAAATCCCTCGTAATATTTTTCGAATTATTTTTGAAACAATTTTCGTTTTTTTTTGCACTTGTCTACAAATTTAATGTAGAAATTAAGATAATGGAATATGCAATCTTGTGCCTAACTCACAAATAAAAAACTTCAAAAAAATTGAATCAAACTGTTTCCATGTCATCCGATTGCAAATATTTGATAATAAACTGAATGACTTCATCGACGTTGTGATTATTCAACAAATTCTTGATCTGATCGCTTTCCATGACGAGTGTAAAGAAAAGTTTGACATTTTCTCGAATGCAAGTTGGTTCATCAGTATCTTCTTCCTCGAATGGTTTTCCTCCGCAATTCTCGATAATCGACGTGAGAATTTGAATCGTCGGCAAATCCGGATATCCAAAGTCTTCTAATGTCGTGGCATCGAGTAAAAGGCCCAAAAGTTGCTTCGTGTAGGAAATCAGGGCTTCGTCAGTGAGCGATTCGTCAACTTTCATGCGTCGAATGTGTTCATCCAAGCCTCCGAAGGTCAAATCTTTGTTTTTATCCGCGGAATTTGCGTCTTGCGGTGCTTCTTCCATGTACTCGTCTTCGATTTCTTCCGGGATAACGAGCTCGATGTATCCTTTTTCGTCGATATCCGCGCGATAGTCGAACGGAAGTTTGTTTTCGTCGATGACAACTTCTTGCGATTGATCCTTGCGAAGTACTTCTTGACGCAGCTGTTCGAAAGCGGCATCTTCGCTCGCCAAAATGCCCAATTTTCGCTTTTCGGCGGTCTTGATTGCCCATTCAAAGTAGTTTTTGTGGCGATTTCGGATGTGACGACGGTAACAATCGCGTCGACGGAACATTCGGTTGCATAATTTGCATTTGACGGGCGCCTCGATACGATGAATGTTGGAATGGATCGCGAGTTGACCCTTTGTAACGAAGTGTTTGTGGCATTGGGTGCATGCGAAGGCACGTAAACGCAAATGGACTCCCTGCATGTGACGCTTGAGCTCGGCTTTTGTGATGTAATTGTTCTTGCAATAGTCACACGTGTAAATTTTGCCCATTTTGTGAGCGTTGCGGTAATGGATGTGTTTGCTAAAATTAGAAAAAAGAAAATTTTTTAATTAAATTTAAAAAAAAAATTTTTTTAAATAAAAAATGAAATTTAAAAAAAAAAACGAAAAAAAAGAATTAGAAACTCAAAAAAAATTAAATTGAAAAAAAAATTAAATTAAACAAGATAACGCAAGCAAGTTATCCAAGATAACTTCAAGCTTAAGATAACGAAAAAAAAATATTTAGAAATTTAAAAATTTTTGTAGTTAAAAAAATTTTCAAGAAAATTAATAAATAATTTTTTCATTAAATCTTTCGATTTTTAAATAATTGAATGATTAATAGTTTCGAATATTTTTGTATTTAAAATTAATAAAAAATTATTTTTTTGATTTTATTTTTAATTATTTTCTTGAAGTTTTTATTTTATTATTTCGTGAAATTCAGTGTTTTTAATTAAATTTTAATGTTTTTATTAAAATAATTTAAAAAAAATATTATAAAAATTAACTTACAAAAAAAAAAAACAAAAAAAAATCCAAAAACATAAATAATTAATTTTCAAGAAAATAAAATTCAAAAAATAGATAACAATTTAATTTTTTCAAAATTATTATTAATTTCTCATTTTTTTGCATTTTCATTAATATTTTCGATTTTTTATACAATTTTTATATAATTTTTATTTATTTTTTATTAATTTTTTATTCCTTGAAAATTATTTTTTTAAATTTTTAATTAAAAAAAAAAACATCAAATAATTACAAATCCAAAAAAAAGTTTTCAAGAAAAAAAAATTGTTTCAAAAAATAAATAATTTTTTTTTTATTTTTTTTTTTCGAAAAAAATTTTTTTTCGAAATTATTAATTTAATATTTTTGTTAATTTATTTTTTTATATTTTAATAATTTTTTTAATATCTTAATTTTTTTTTCATTTTTATTATTAATATTCTCGATTTTTTTTATAAATTTTTAAATATTCTAATTTTTTAAAAATTTCTTTAAATTTTAATTTTTGAATTTTAATTTAATTTTTAATTTCTTGAAAATTTTATTATTAATTTTTCATAAAAATAATAAATTAATTAAAAAATATGCAATAAAAATTAACTCACAGTCGAACAGTTTCAAATTTCTCGCCGCAAACTTTACATTCCCAACGAATCGAGTCATCATGAGCCTAAAAATGAAAAATTTTCTCAATAAAACCTCAGAAAAATTAAATTTTTAATCAAAATTTACCTTCATATGTGCCTTCAACTGACTATTTTGAATGAATTTCGCTTCACAATATTCACACGCGTACTTTTTCACTCCCGTATGCGTCTTCGTGTGTCGATTCAACGTTTCCTTGGCAGCAAATCTCGACGGGCAATAAGTACATTGATACGGTTTCTCGCCCGTATGCGTTCTGCGATGCTTTCTCAATGCGCCATTCGAGGGGAAACCTTTCTTGCAAATGTCACAAATGAAGGGCTTCTCTCCGGTATGCGTTCTCAGGTGAATATTCAACAGCGACGAACCCAAAAAGGCACGCGGACAATACGAACACTGAAAATCCTTCTTTTGCTGCGGCGCTTCGATATGCGTTTGCAAATGCAGCTTCAAATTGTCCATGCGAGCAAATAAGGCGCCACAAACGTTGCACGGATGCTTAATTACGGGTCGTTTCCCGTCGCAATTCATGTATTTGAGATGTCGCGTAAGGTGATATTGACGCGTGAATTCTTTGCCGCAACCGCGACAACAAAACTGTTTTCCGTGTTTGTGAGCTTCGAGATGCATTTTGAAGAGTTTCGCCGACAAAACGACCGCATTGCATTTGTCGCACGGAAATTTATTCGTCACCGTCGAATGTAACGTCAAGACATGGCGTCGAATGCTCGGATTGTCTTTGAACGATTTCGGGCACTTTTTGCACCGAATGTGACCCGTGTGAGCAGTTTCGACGCTCTCGCCGCAGCAAAAACACGTTTCCTCGTCGTCGTGAGCTTCCCATGATTTTTGCTCGTCTTTCGTTGCGGGCTCGTAGTCGTCTTCGTAATCGGGATCGACAGTAATTTGTTCGTTTTTTCGGAAATCCAAGACGATAGTTGTTTCTGGTTCGTCTTTTTCTGCCGCAGTTTCTTCGGAAATCGCATTTGGGATGTCCAGGATGTAATGTTCGACGTTGCCGGTGTCAGTTGTTGTCTGGGGAACGAATTGTTGATTCAGTAATGTACTGCGACATGCGGGCAAATGAGCTCTGAGGGTGTCCATGTTGTCGAAGGATTGTTCACATTTGGCGCAAATGTGTTCGATGATCTCTTCGACTTCCTCAAAGATGATTTGTGGATCGGGTTTGACATTTTTCTCATCCTTGACGGGGAAAAAATCGTTAATTTTCTTGCTTTTTGGCACGGATTTGCTCTTGGCGTGAGGTTTGATGTTGGAAACTTTTTTTGGTGACATCTTTAAAATCTAAAAAATGAAAAAAAAATAATTTAATAAAATTAATTTAAAATATTAAAAAATAAAAAATTTTATTAATTAAAATTTAATTTTAAATTAATTTTTTTTTATTTTCCTTATGAAAAATATTTTTAAAAATTAAATTATTTAATTTAAATAATTAGGTAGGTACTAATAAAAAAAATAAATTATTTTAATTTAATTTTAAAAAATTATTTTAATTAAAAATAAATTTAATTGTCACTAAAAAATATTTAAAAATTAATAATTTTTTTATTTAATTTCAAAAAATATTTTTTTAAATTTTCATTATTAAAAAAATTCCAAAAATTAACTTAATAAAAAAAATTAAATAATTAATTTTATTTTTTTTAAATATTAATTTTAATTTATATTTCCAAATGAACTTAAAATTAAATTTTAAAGTTAAAGTAATTTATAAAAATATATTGAATATTTGAAATAATTTAAAATAAATTAAAAAAATAAAAATTTAATTTTAAAAAAATAAATTATTTTTTTAAATTTTTATTTAATAATTAAATTAATTTTAAATAATTCAAAATATTATTTAATTATTTTTTTTTTATTTTTAGAAATTATTTATGTGAAGGAATCTTACCTTTCTGTACGTGAATCTGTATCTACAAGTCTATGGGAACCATTAACGCGTCATCTATTTTGCAGAAACCAAGGATGAATTGTTTATATTCCGGGCAGTGATGATTTTCCCACAAATTTTCAAGTTTTTTGCATAAAACTTTACAATTTTCAATCTTTAATGTATAAGGAACTGTCGATTTTCTCCAAATTTAACGGAATTATGAATAATTAATTAATACTTGTTGCTCGTAACTTTGTTGATATTTCTAAAAAGGCACTATTTACGATATTTTTCTTGAGTTTCTCACTAATCTCGAATAATTTTTAATGAATTAACGCTTAAACTTTTAATTAAACTTAAAAAACTTTTAATAAAACCTCTAAAAATTAATTAAATTAAGAGAAATGAAGGAAATTAAAAAATGATACGAGAAAGCCAGAAACCGATTATCGAATTCGAGTCGAATCGAGTAAAAAATTCAAACGAAAAAGTCGTTAAGTGACGTCACACAAACAATTTTCAAGGATAATTGCACCGCCCGCCATCGGAAAGTTATCGGAATATTTAATCAACGCGCATGGTAAGTAACTGACCGTAAAAAGTTTCAATAAAACACGAAGGCACAATCGGTTTTCATTCAGTTATTTGAGGAAAAATCAAGTGAAAATACTCAAGCATGTTGAAAAATTGCTGCTCAGTACAAAAGTATTATTATGGACTTAATAAATATTGTTCAAACAAGGATACATGAACTAAAAGGATATAAAGTGCGCGACAACATAAAAAAGAAATAATAACAATAATAAGAGTAAATATTATCATGGAAAAAAAATTATTGTGGAAATTACAATTTACTTACGGATTAATTTATTTAAAACGTTATTCAGTGACAACACGCATTAAGTGCACTTTTCCCGTTGTAATGACGATTATTAAATATGCGTTAATTACAAAAAGGGGTTGAATTGACCGCGACAGTGAAAAAAAAATATTTTATGAATATTAAAAAAAATATTTAAAAATTTATTGCTTGAAAATTGCGTTCAATTTTTTTTTTATTTAATTAAGTTTTTTTTAAAGCTTAATTTTTTTAAATATTTTTAATATTTTTTTATATTTTTAATTAATTTTTTAGTATAATTAAATTTTTTTTTATTAATTAAATTTTATGTTAATTCACATAAATTTAAAACTAATTAATTTTTTTAATTTAAAATTATTTTTTGAGTTTTAATTTTTGAGCAATAAATTTTTAAAATATTCATTGGATTGATATTCAACATTTAAAAAAATAAGAATTTAATTTAATTTAAATTTAAAAAAATTTTATTGAAAGTTAATAAAATAAATTAATGAAAAAAAATAAAATTAATTTAAAAAAATTTAATAAATGAAAAAATTAAAATTTAAAAAAATTAATTTAACTTTAAAAAAAAATAATAATTAAATTTTATTTTTAAAAAAAAAAGTAATTTTATTTTAATAATTTTAATTTAATTTAATTTTAATATAATTTTATTTTTATTTTGAATTCTCGAAATATAAGAATTTTTATTTAATTTGCTTTGAATCAAAAAAAAAAAAATTGATTAGAAATTAAATAAAAAATAAACTGTAAATTAAAATTAATACAAAAAAAATAAGAATTTAAATTATTTTATTTAAAAAAAAAATTTTATTAAAAATATAATTAATTAATTAAAATTAAATTTTTATTTTAAATTTTTAATTATAAAAAAAAAAATTAAAAAAATAAAATTGAATTAAACAAAATTAATTAAATTAAAATTAATAAATAATAATTTTAATTTTAAAAAAATAATTTTTACTTCAAATTAATAATTTTTTAAAATAAAATTTTTATTTTTTTAAAAGAAATATTTTTTAGAAAAATATAAATTTTAATATAAAAACATTTAAAAATAAATTAAATTAAAGAAAACACTTACCTCATGATAAAAATCGTCAAATCCGGTAATCCTTGTTCAATTTTCCAAAACAACAATTTTCATATCATTGATCTCAATCCTTGTAATTCCACACTCGGTGCCTATAATTTTTTGTCAACAAATGCATGAAAAAAAGGGGAACTCACTAATTATGATGATTACAATTTTTTCCTGTCCCATTTACTATTTTGGAATCCATGACATGAAACATGCTCCATAAACAACACTAAATGGACATAACGGGAAAACAAACAAGTTTATAATAAATCGTATACACGTGCGCCTCAAACGAAAAATTAGGTGACAAGAATTTTATCCATTAAAATGTTTTGTTTGTCCATTTCATAATTATATGGATTTTTTTATCGTCAATTCCCGTGTGTGACGAAAAAAAAGCTGGAAAAATGCGTGCGTGTTTCAAATCAAATTAACTGCACTTTTATTGATTGCTCGAAGTAGTAAAGTAATTTTTTGCCGCTTGCTCGTCATTAAAACGAAGGAAAAGTGCATACAAGTCGAGGGGTGCAAAGTTTAAGGTTGTTACTGAATGTCCTGTGAAAAAGGTTACTTTTAATGAGTTTTGCGCGCGAATGTGCGTGCAATTTCACCGGGTCAATGTACTCGAGTTGATTGAAATTTCATTGGTTAGGTTTGAACCAGAAAAATAAATTGATACGAGAACAAACAATAATTAGCCCAAAAAACGATAATTAACACAGAAAAACAGTGAAAATAATTAATTATGGTGCAAACAAAAAGTCCGGCGAACTCGCGAGGCGTAAGTCCAGCGAGAAGAGGCGCGGGAGGAACGACAAACGGAAATTTGAACAAAGTAAATAAAGCTGGACCAACGAGGAGATCACAGAGTTTGACAAGGAAGAATAATAATAATAATAACAACAACAACAATAATAATCGGAGTAGAGGAGTGAGTCCCGCAAAAAGTCTCAATGGAGCAACGAAAGCCAAAACGAATAATAATAATAATCAACCGGTGCTTGTGAGATCACGAGGAAGCGAGTGAGTATTTTTCATTATTTAATTTTTTTTTTAATTTCGAAGCAAACTTTCCTTCTCCGATTTTGGTCGAAAAAATTCATAAAAAAAAATAAAAATTAAATATAAAATGGAAAAAATTACACATTTTTTATAGTTTTTAAAATAAATTTTTAAAAATAAATAAATAAAAAATTTTTAATTAAATAAATTTTAAATAATTTTTTTTTTTTTTAATTTAAATAAATTAATTTATTTAAAAATAATTTCAATAAAAAGTGGAATTAAATAAATTTAAAATTATTAATTTAAGTTATTAAAATTATTATATTTAATTATTTAATTATTTAATATTTTTTTAATAAAAAAAGCAAAATATTTTATTTATAAAAATTTTTTTTAAATATTAAAGTAGATTACTTTAAGATAATTTTTTTAGATGATGAAAATTCATATATTTTTTTTATGAAATTTAAATTAATTTATTAAATTATTAATTTTTAAATTTTTATTAAACTTTTATTATTTTTTTTTAAATATAATTTTTTTTCATTAAAAACATACAAAAAACGAATCTTATTGAAATTTGAAAAAAAACTATTATTATCACGTGAAAAAAAACATTTTCAAAAATTTATATTGTATGATATTTTATTTTTATTTACCTAAATATTTAAAAAATTAAAATATTTTTTTTTATTTTGAGCTCAAATTCGAAAATCATATAGAATTAAATGAATGTGAAAATAATTTTATTTAAAACATTTTTTATTTTTTACATTTATATTTAAAAAAAATTTGTTTTCGTCTAAAAAAATTTTTTTTTTTAATATTTCCTTAAATAAAATTAAAGTTTAAAAAACTAAATTTAAAAAAAAAAATAATTTTATCAAACAAAACCCAAAGTTTGACTAAAATTTTTGAAAATAAAAAATTTTTAAATAGAATTTTCGTTAAAAAATTTAATAAAATATTTTTTTTAATTTAAAAAAATTATTTAATTAATTTTTTTTTTAATTTTCTTCCAAAAGTGATTCTTAATGAGATAATTTTTGATAAAAATTAACAGGAAATATTTTTTTGTTGAACCAATCAACATAATTTGTATTATTTTTCCAATACTTCCTATTTTATTGTTACTCAAGGATAATAACCGATAATGCCTAAAAAAAGCCTTCATTCCAAAAATTTCACTGAATATCACAAAACTAATCGATACTTTTCCTTTTTTTGAACATTTAATACCTAATAACGACTAAGTAGCTACTTCAACTTCAACCGATGGGAACTTTATTAATTATTAAAGGAATATATTCCGTATTGACCGTCAATTTGAATAAAATGAAAATAAAATCAATAATTCGTCAATCATAAAATATTTCTACATCGAAGCATTTTTTTCAATAAGATACAATTTCTGCGAAATTATTTCGTGACATTGAGTCATTAAAATAAATTTCGCCCGAATTGTTAATTTGGTTCATTCGAAAAGTCACGGTCAACTTTTTTTTTCGTTATCGCGGGAATTTCACCGGAAGCCGTTACTCATTAATTTTTATTTGGAAATGAATGTTTTCATTTAAAAAAAAATTCCCCTCTAGCAACACTTGGTTTGGCAATGAAAACGGCAATTTCACAAGAAAATGTAAATAAAAGCGGCGTGACTTGATATTTGCGAATGAATAAAACTTTTTTTCTTTGTGTGGCTTGTTTGACGTGTAGCTATTTAATTAACGAGGTGTTTGTCTGGTCAAAGCTTATTATTTAAATGGAAATAGAAAATTCCGTTTTTCCGAGGAAATTTTATGAGAATTTATATTTTATTAAATAAATAGTTAGACGTGACAAATATTTAATGAGGAAAGACAGACAAAATATTAAAAGAGGCGTCATTTTAAGTTGAATTAAGTGACAAAGAAAAAAAAATAAAGAAAGTTCAAAATCTTTGTTTTCTTTGAACTTAAAAAGTTCATTTTAATTAATAATTAATTGAATATTTTTTTAAAAAATAAAATGACGTCTCTTAAAATTCTAAGGAACATAAAAAAAATTCTTAAAATAATTTTTTTTAAAGAAAATAATTTAAAAATTAAAATTTAATTATTTTAAATTAATTATTATTTTTTTTATATAATTTAAATATTTTAATTATTTATTAATTATTTTAAAAATTAAAATTATTTTTTTAATATATTTTTTTTTTAAAAAAATATTTATTTTAAAGAAAATTTGACTTTTTGACCCTTGTTTTATATGTTTTAGTGCATAAAACTCAAAAAATATTACGAGTAACAAAAGCTTTAATTCATAAATAAGGCTCAAAATGTGAATTAAAATTTCTTTTGTGATGCAAAATTAAATAATTTTTATATTTAATAAACATTTATTCCTTTATTTAAGGATTTATGCACTAAAAAGTATAAAACAAGGGTTTAAAAAATCAAATTTTATCAATTTTCCATTAAAATTAATATTTTTTTTTTAAAAAAATATTTTAATTTTAAAATAATTAATCAATGAAAAATAAATAAATTTATAAATAATAAATAAATAATAAAATAATAAAAATAAAATATAAAAATAATTTAAAATAATTCAATTTAAATTTAAAAATAATTTTTATGGTTCAAAAAATAAAATAAAAAATAAAAAATAAATTAAATTTTGAATTAATAAATAATAAAACATTTAAAAATTTATTAGAATATTTAAATAATTATTAAATTATTTAAAAAAATTAAAAAAAAATTTGTGCCTTAAATTAAGCTGAATTCACTCCAAAATGTGTACTTACCTTTTCATCAACAAGTCGTTGGCAGAAAAATTTACATAAATTTAAATAAACCATAAACTTCCTCGCATGATTTTTTTTCTTTTATTTTAAGCACTGACCAGACGATTATGCAAATTTCCAAAGAACAAACAAAAAGTTAATCGTTGCGGCAAGCAATTTTCCTTTCTATTTTTATAAAAATACCGCCGATAAGGTGCATTCACCGAAACATTTTTCGTGCAAGAATTTAATGCTCAATATTCATGAATGGAAAGCGCCTCATGACGAAACGAAGGAAAATTCATATAATTATACCGGAAGTTCAATGAGCTCTCCCATTCTCGCCTTAACACGTGTTTTTGAAGGTTTTTTCAATTTTTCGGTTGTTAAAAGTTCTTGCAACGGTATCGATTAATAATCGATCGACAGGTTTTTTTTTGTAATAAAATTAATTCTCGACGGTTAGTGATACCTGTCTCGATAAGACGAGGTTGATAAACAACACTTTCCGTGACCGTGTAAAAAAACAACGACACAAAAACAGTGATTAGGGAGTTGGTTGACTCTTTGTAATTATTTTTTGTTTGTTTTTTCACAGCAACGAAGGATTTTCTTTGATGCGACAATTTTTTTTTTTTGTTGAAAAACAAACAAACTGCGTCATTTTCTGAGAATATTGTCCTTTGGAGGCGTCTTTCTTTGTAAACCTTGAACTTTGTTGATGATTAACGAGGAAAAAATTAACCCTGAGCAGGACATTCATCATCATTTGTGTGCATTTTTGATGTCTAATGGAAAATTTTTGCGTTTTTTTATTAATTTTATATAAAAAATTTATTCATTTGTGAGATCCGAAAGCTAATTTAAGGAAAAAAATTCACTTTTCCACAGTGTGAAAATTATTCTCATGCCGTTTTTGATTAAATTTTCTTGTAAAAGTTTCATCACAATATCTGCACTTGAATTGTTTTGAAGATGGTTTTCCACGTTTAATTATCTAAAAAAAAAAATAAAAAAAAAATATTTCCAAAAATTATTTAAAAAAAAAATATCAAATTTACTTACCTCATGAAGCTTTTCACACGGATTCTCAAGAGACTTCTTCTCGTTAGATTTCTTCCCGTGAAATTCTTTTTCGTGACGATCTGCGTTGAATTTTTTAGTAAAGGATGCAATACAATATCGACACTTGAATTTTCTATCTGCAGATTCTATTTTTTGTATATTTTTTTTGCTTTCAAAACGGGTTTCGATCCTGTTGATTTCCATTGTCTAAAAAAATTATTAATTTTTTTATGTTTTAATTAATAGAGTTTTCTTATTTATTTAAAAAAAAAATTAAAATAAAATGAAAAAAATTAAAAATATTAAATAATAAATAAATTTAATAAATAAAAAAAATATAAAAATAATCATATTAAAAACTTAAAAAAAATATTTTAATATTTTTTTAATTTATTTTTTTTAATATTTTAAATTATTTAAATACTTTTTTTAATTTAAATTTTAATAACTTAATTATAATAATTTTTTAAATGGAATTTTATAATTAAAATTTAATTATTATTTAATTTATTATTTAATTTAATTTAATTAAATTTTAATTATTTTTTTTATTTATTTTAATTTTAGTTTGATTATTTTTAAATTATTTATTATATTAATTAAATTAAATTTTAAAATTAAAATTATTTTTTTTAAATTTATTATTTTATTAATTAAAATATTTCTATTAAAAATTATAAATTAAAATTTTTATAATTTTTTTTTATTAAAAAAATTAATCTCAAACTAAAATTTAATTAAATTAAAATTTAAATAAAAAATAAAAATAATTTTTTTTTTAAATTACTTACATCAGGAAGACTTTTGGTTTGTAATTTCCCATGAACTTTCCTCTCATGTCTTTCTGCATTGTATTTTCTGTTAAAGGTTGCATCACAAAATCCGCACTTGAAGAAGTTTTTCGACGCTGATAATTCTTCGTCTGCCTTGCGTTTATGCGAAATTGTAACCGAGTCTTCATCAAAAGTCTCATATGTAAAGTCGACGTCTTCTGTTTTTACTTCGAAAAATTGGAAAGAATCTTCTTCAGTCTCATGCAGTAAATCTTGAGGATCAATTTCATTGAGGATTTGGATGTTGCTGAGTTGATGAGAATTAATTTCCTATAAAAAAAAAAATAAAAAAATATTAAAATTTAAAAAAATAAAAAAAAAATATTTTAAAATTTAATAAAAATAAAAAAATATTTAAAATTAATTTTTAATTTTTTTTTAATAATTTGATTTTGCAACAAAATTTTAAATAATTATTTCAACAAAAAAAATCCAAAATTTCCCCAAAAGACGACAAATTAAGACTTTTATGTCTCAAAGGAGGACAAAGACCATCGATTTCTCGCTCGAACTAATCTAATTTGCGAAATTGCTCGTAAACATGGTCATTATTAACACCGCGCTCCATCATAATTATTGACGGGGCGAGAATGGAAGTGCATTACTTGCTACTTTTCCAAACGCCATTCGTTCGGTTGAGGGGGCGACAATCAATTCCTAATCATAGTTTTGTCCGACAGATATTAAGTTTGTGTCGCTTTTCACGTACATCGACACTGAATATGTAATTATTTTCACATTTCCTACATGTCACAGAACCCCCTTTTAGCCTTCGTGTCGTGAGTTTTTTTCCGCAGTAAGCGTTGGTTGGGTGATTCATGCAGATAGGAGTGAAAATAAAGTAGGACAGCTTTTAATTTTTTTTTTTGTAATAATTTAGGTCAAAAAAGGGGATTAAGGGACTTTTTGTTGATAGATCAGTATTAAAGATTGCCCGATTTATTGATTTGGCAGCCTACTCGTTTCTTTGGCAAGTACTTTGTCGAGTTTGGTGATGAATGTGTCGATTTCTTCTCGTTTGGCGCCAATTCCGACAGCTGCGGTGAGATATGATTGGTTAAAGTTGCTTGTGTGAGATCCCCAACCTGAAAAAAGAAATAAAAATAATTTGAAAAATTTAAAATTTTCTTGATTTTATTATTATTATTTTTGTGAAAATTGTGAAATTATAAAAATTTAATTGATATGAATTAAAAAAAAAAATATAAAAAAAATCAATTAAAAATTAATTTCAAATTTAATATATTTTTTATCAGAAATTTTTAATTAAAAAAAAAAATTATAGTAAAATAAAAATAATTTTTTTTAATTAAATTTAATTATTAATCATAAAAATATTTTTTTTATTTAATTTTAATTTTTTTTTAAGTAAAATTTTAAATTAATTTTTTAATTTTTTAATAAAATTTTATTTTTTTTTATTTTTATAAATTTTCCATTTAAATTTTTATGAAAACAAAATTTTAATTTTTCTTTGAAATTTTTATTAAAATAAAATTTTGGTTTTTTTAATTATTTTTTTTAAATTTTTCTTTTTAAAAGATTTTTTTTTTATTTTTTATGAAATTATTTTTTTTTTTTCAATTAGGTATTTAATGATTTTTTTTTATAAAATTTTATTAAAATTTAATTATTATTTTTTTTATTTAAAATTTTCGAAATTAAAATTATTTAAAATTTAATTTATTATTATTAATAATTATTTTTTTTTCGAAAATTTTCATAAGTTTTCAAAAATTTTTAAGAAATTGTTTTGAAAATATTTTTTTTAATTAAAAAAATGATAATAAAAAATATTTACCTTCGAATTTAAATCCACAAATTTCTTTAGCATCTCTTTTTGGTACAACTCTTGCTCCCGAAACGCCTCGTTTGAACAACATTGACCCAATACTCGTTTCATTTTCGAAATTTTCCAATGTAAAAGCCACAGAAATCGGATTATTTTTGGTCAGCAGCACTTTTTCGTTATATTTTTCCGCCAAATTTGTCAATTTTTCCTTCAAATACGCAAAATTTTCTTTCCTTTCCTTAACGAGTCGCAAAAAATCCTCTCTTCCCATCGACAAAAGCGTGATAAAAACATTCAAAGCCGACGCTGACGTTGCTCTCCCGGCATAAGTATCGGCAATTCTTTCAATTTTCAGCTCTTCATTGAATCCAGCGACGATGCAACCACTCACGGGTACCATGAGGTTCTTATCGGCACTCGAGACAAAAACATCAATTCTCCCCTTTTTCGTGGCTTGTTCAATTTGATGCGTCAAAAAGGTACTTTGAAGTCCATAAGCGTTGTTAACAACATGAGGAATGTCGAAATCTCTCGCAAGCTTTGATAACGCGAGTAAATCGTCACAGGCACGCGGCGCAAAGCAACTTGTCGTCGAATAAATGCAAGCGATGTTTTCCGCGCCGATTTCTTGAATTAAATTCTCAAATTCGTCAACATCCGTTTTAAGTTCGTCCTCCGCTTGAACAGTGTCGATTATTACGGGCGTAAATCCAGCTGTGGAAATTGCCTTGAAACAGGATTTTTGATCGATTCGAGACCAAAGAATGAATTTTGCCTTGGGACGAAGTTGGCGAAGACTTAAAAAAATTAAAACGAGCGTCATTCCCGTCGCCATCGGTACAAGAAGGCATTTTTGCGCACTTGGGACGCCCGCGAGCTTGATGAGATCCAAAAGAAGACATTCCGTGAGACGAGCGAGCATCGTACTGCCAACAGCTTTCGGTTGAGATTCTGTCAAACTGCCTGAACGCCCGATTCCGTGTGAAAAATTGAAGTTTATTCGAGATACGAGCTCTAAAAATTAATTTTTTATTGAAAAATCTTTGAAAATTTGTTAAAAATCGAAGAAAAACTTACTACTGTAGACTCTTCCTTCTCGTTCGCCGACGCCGCAAGTATTGGGAAAGTTGTTACTGTCCAAAGATGACAAATAATTCAACAGTTCTTCAATTATTTCATCTGAAAATCCCTTTTCCGGCAGTTTTTTCTACAAAAAAATAAGATTTTTATTGAAATTTTCGTTAAAAAATTATTTTTTTTACCTTTTCGAGGAATTGTGTGAAGATGTTTGTTCTACTTTGCCTTCCATCTAACGCGATTTCAGCATAACTTTTGCCAACGAGGCTCTCAATGGACTTTTTTACCCTTTCGTCGCTCATTTTTAAAGTTTTTGTACATTAATGAGGTAGAAAAAGTTGAAAAATAGAAGCTTGTTCATCAATTCTTTGGTTTGTTATTGTTTGTGTCATGTGAATATCGAAGAGAAATGTCATCCGGGTGTTTATTTTTTTTAAATATCAACAAGTGATTCGTTAAAAGGGATGAAAAAGAGCGCGAAGTGACAAAAATGTTAAAAAAATTAATTTTCGTTGATTTGAATTTTTTTTTGAATGAAAAAATTGAAAAAAAAAATTAAAAATAAAAAATTAATTTGGTTCAATTTGTTGATTTTTGAAAAAAAAAAATTTTTTTAAAAATTCAAAAATAAAAAAAATTAAATTAATTAAAAAATTTAAAAAAATGTTAAAAAAATTCTATTTAAAAAAGAAAGAAAATTAGAAATAAAAAAAAAAATTAAATTAATTTAAAAAAATTAAAAATTAAAAAAAAAAAAAAATATATTTAAAAATTTAAACAATTTAAATTAATTTTTTTTTAATAATTTAATAATAATTTATTTTTTTATTAAATTAAATTAAATTTTTATTTTTTTTTATTTTAAAAAAATTATTTAACATTAAAAAAAAATTAAAAAAAATCTTTACGAATTTAAAAATTTGAGAAATATTTTTAAAAAATTCAAATTTTCTATAAAAATTTCTTAAAATACTTCAATTTGTAGAAATTCAACATGAAACGATAAAAAATCAAATTAAAAATAAAAATCCTTTAACAAAAAAGCTAAAATAAATTACAAAAATAATTGAAAATCCTCAATGATTCAATCGCCAAAGTAGTTCAATGTCACAAATTTTCACGTAATTAGTTACAGCTCACTTGTTCGAACGTTTATTTGTTTCTTTTGTAACATTTCTTTGCTCACCCGACATTGATTGATGCTCATTTCCCACATTTCACATTTTTTTTCCGACAAATTAATCAATTTTTCTTTGATTCGAAAAAAAATCGAAGCAAATATTCCAGAAATCGATGGAAATTTATGGCGCCCGATAATCGTCAAGTAAATAAAACACAAAAAAAGTAACGATGTCACCTTCCAATCAATCGTTCAATTACTTGGTCTAGAAATCGCAGACTCGTGGCAAAAATTGATCAATTTAACATGCAAGGCGACTCAATTGGGTTAGCTTACTACTTTTTTTTTAATTTTAAACATTATTATCGTTTTTTTATTGAAAAATTTCTTTGACAAAAAAAAATAAGTGCTTTACTTTCCTTTTGATTAAACACGAGAAACGAGAACGAGAGAGACGTCATGACTGTTTATTGACGTGACAGACATGAAAATTATTTATCGTGATGTTGTTGTTGATGAAAAAAAATGGAAATATAAAACAGGTCAGATCCTAATTTTATTTTAATACTTTACGTTACAGAGGGTTTTAAAAAAAAATAATATTTAAAAATTTAAAATAAAAAAAAAATATATTTAGATTTAATTTTTTTTAAAATTTAAATAATTAATTTTTAAGGTTAATTATTTAAATTTAAAATTTAATTAAAAAATTTTAATTTTTTTTTAATTTTAAAAAAATTATTAAATATTAATTTAATTTTTTTTTTTTTAATTTTTAAAATTATTTTTAAAAGGTTTTCCTTTTATTTAATTTTTAAAATATTAATTTTTAATAATTTAATTTAATTAATTTTTTAAAATTTTTTTATTTAATAATTTTTTTTAAAAAAAATTAAATTAATTTTAATTTTAATTATTTTTTTTTTAATATTTTTTTAAAAAATAATTTTTTAAATTTGAATTTTATTTTTTAAATTGTACAAAAATTAAATAAAAAAATTTTCATATAAAATCATAAAGACTCTGTAAAAATATTTTTAAAAAAAATTATAAAGTATCGATGAATTTATTGAAAACTAGGACATAAACTCGACTTGTAAACAATTCTTGTAAATGAAATGGCGGCTTGTAACAATATTTGTTGACGTGAGAAAAAAAATACAAAACGGGAGAAAG
Source organism: Culicoides brevitarsis (assembly GCF_036172545.1). NCBI lineage: Eukaryota > Metazoa > Arthropoda > Insecta > Diptera > Ceratopogonidae > Culicoides > Culicoides brevitarsis. Next base: position 2,428,322 of record NC_087085.1, read on the forward strand.
TTGTTGTAATTACTTATCGAGGGCGATTCGATGGAAAATTGTCACATAAATTGAGTTGTTCTTGTCATGTCGAAAAGCATTTGATGGAAAATGTGTCTAAATGACATACCGGAGTTCATTCCAAGGCTTTGTTTGCTTACGAAGGACATCGCAACTCGTGTTACTGTTGAATGACACTCGAAGGATTCTTGGGTCAAAGGGGTTATCGACATTTGACCCGCGGAATTATGCTTTAATTTGAACTTTTAAATGATTAATTTCGAATGATGAAATGATTTTTTGGAATTAGACAGAATTTCATTTTGAATTTCGAAAAATAATCTCAAAATTTTTTAAAAAATTATCAGTTTCTTATCAAAATTAAATTTTTTAAATTAATTTTAGCTTTAATTAATTTTTTTTTTTAATTTAACGGAAATTATTTGAATTGACATTTAGAAAATTTTACTCATTTTTACGTTTGTAATTCAAAATAAAAATATTTCGATAATTTTTAATTTAAATCTAATAAAATTTATCATATTTTTTTCAAATTTTATGTTTTGAATTAGCAAAAAGTAATTTACAAATTTTTACAGTATATTTTTAAATTAACATTTTTCGAAATATATTTTTAAAAAAATACTTTTATCCAAGAATATAATTAATTTGATGAATTTTATTTGAACATGTACAAATTTAATGAATTTTACAAAATTTAATTATGTTGAATTAGCATAAAAGCGACTTTCAAATTTTTCAACTGTCATTTTTTAAATTGACATTTACGAATTTTTGAATTCAATAAGAATAAATTTCTACAAAAATCAACAAAACTTTAGTTTTTTTAATAAAATTTTTGAATAAAAATATATTTTCGAAGAAAAAAAATTTAAAATCTGCTTGAAAAAGTTCGTAGTTTGAAAATCAAACAATTTCTGTCATTTCATTAGCCTAAAAATATCAATCATCAACTTGTACTGTCCTTTTATCGCGCCGTTAATTGCAGTCCTCAAATGTAGTTATTAGGTGACATGCACGTTTTTGCTTGATTGCTTTTTTTTCGCAGCGATGTTCTCTTTTCCTTTATTTGCCCAACGCTACATTGTAACTTAATGTTGCAGTGTTTTTCCGAAGCGCAATCAGGTCAGTTTACTTTACGAAAGACTAATGGAAGGGAAAGTTGTTTGCTGTAAAAAAAAAACGATAATTCATTAAAAATTAACTGACTTTGAAATTTTTTTAATTTTTTTCTTTCAGAATGGGAAGTTTGGATTTTCTCGAAAGCATGACGCAAAGTTCAGGATCCACGGAGCCTTCAACGCCGGGTGACAATATCAACGTCGTGGTTCGCGTTCGTCCCTTGAGCGACAAAGAGATCCGTGAAGGCGACGAAATGGTGATTCAATTCCCCGGAAATGGACAATTATTGTGTGAAGCGCAAAATAATGGCTCAAAAAGTGCCCAATCGCCGAAACAATTTTCCTATAATGTGGTTTTTGAGCCGGGAGCGACGCAGGATGACATTGTACAGTATTCGGGGATCAAGAGACTCATCGAGATGGCAATTGAGGGATTTAGTTGTACGGCATTTTGTTACGGGCAAACTGGTTCGGGGAAGACTCATACGTTGACGGGACCTCCTGAATTGGTAAAAAATTAAAAAAAAAATTTTTAAATAATTTAAAAAAAAAATTTTTTTTTAGTTCATTGGAAAGCCAGATCTCAACCACGAATATCACGGTCTCGTTTTCCGCTCGTTCCTGTACTTGTTTCAACAGATAAAATCCCGAACCGACATGAATTTTGTTCTGCAAGCGTCGTTCCTTGAAATCTATAATGAAAAGGTGAGACACGTGCTGCTGCTGAAAATTTTATCGGCAAATTGCCGTTTTGCTATTTTATGAGTTGAGGAAATTAATTTGTGAATTAGTAATGCGTGTGAGAATTTATGAATTTCTATCAATCAATGGCAAGGTTAGAAACTCCCACGTTTGAAGTTAACGATTTACACGTAACAATTGACTTTTCAACTTGAAATGTAAATCATCATCCTTCGAATTGTGAACAGATGTCGACTTGGCATTTAAATTCTATTTAATTTTATTGAAAATTGTCGTGTGAGAATTTTTTTTTAATTTTTCAATGAACTTTTGACTTTGAAAATTTGTTTTTTTCGTGTTACAGGATTTTTTTTTATAAATTTTAATTAATTTTTAAATTAATAAAAAAAATCAATTAAAAAATTAATTAAAAAAAAAAATAAAAAATTAAATTAAAAGTTAAATTAAAATAATTAAAAATTAATTAAAATTAAAAATAAAATCAAATAAAAATTTAATTTAAAAAAAAAAAATTATTTAAAAAATTAATAAAAATAATTTTGAAAAATTATTAAATAATTAAATAAAATTTAAAATTATAAAAATTAATTTAATTAAAGTTAATAATAAAAAAAATAAATAAAAATAAAATAATAATAATTTTGACTTAAATTAGGGATATTAAAAAATTAAAATATTTTAAAAATATTTTTTTTTTAATTTTAAAAATATTTTTTTTAATAAAAAAAATTACGTAAAAATTTTAATCTTTGGACCATTTTGAAAAATTTATTTTATTTTGACATTTTTTAATAAAATTTTATATCAATTTAATTTCAATTAAAATTATTTAATTTATTTTTTAATGAAAAGTTTAAATATTTATTTAATTATTCAACATGAATCGACAAAAACGGTTATTTTTTGAATTGGCATTTAATTGACATTTATTTAAAAATTTATAAATTTAAAAAAATATGAAAATTCTCATTCTTAAGCTAATTTAATGGTTTTTAAAAAATAAAATCATAAAAAAAAGTTAAATTTCTTATTTTTTACTAAATTTAATATTTTTTTTTTAAATTTAATAAATTTTTTTTTAAATTAATTTTTTATTCTTTAAATTTTTTTTTGGGACAATTTGAGTCAAAATCTTGACTTTTGATAATTTTATTAATTTTTTTTAAATAATTTTACCTTTTTTCTCCTTCTCACAGGTAATCGATCTCCTAAATCCCGGCAGCGCTCGCAAACCATTAGCAGTTCGATGGAGCAAAAAATCGCGCGGCTTTTTCGTCGAAAACTTATTTACCGTTGACTGTGAAGAATTGGATGATTTATTGGCTGTTTTGGAAGAAGGTATGTAAGGTCGCCGCTTGAAATTGCTTTTAATTGACTTTGGATTCCCCGAAATCGAATCAAATTGCATGAAAAGTAAAATTATTGTTTGCATAAAAAATTAGAATTGCAACGTCATCCAATTTTTTTTTCATACATCACAACCGTTTATAATTTTTTTCAATCAATAAACGAAGAAAACGTGAAATTTCCAACTTTTTTGAAAACGAGGGAAAAGCAATTAAGAATTTTTTGATTGACTTGAAATTCGATACGAACCGATAAAAAAAAAAAGTAAAATAGGTCAAAATTTCCTTCAACTTTTCTTTGGTTGAACCTCATTTAATTTTTATTTATTTTTTTTTTTTGACCTTATTCTTCGTCATTTATCAATGTTAAAAGAAATTGACTTGCATTGCATGCAATTGATTCCGAGTCAATTCGAGTCGTGACTCTAATTAATTTTTTTTTCAATTTTTTTTTGTAGGAATGAGAAATCGATCAACGGGTTCGCATCAAATGAACGAACACTCGAGCAGGTCTCACACGATACTGACGGTGCACATAACGTCAGAGCAGCAGGCGGAAAATGGCGTTTACTTGTCGAAACAGGGAAAAATTAACTTTGTCGATTTGGCGGGAAGTGAAATGACGAAAAAGACTCACAGTGAGGGCAAAACTCTCGAAGAGGCGAACAATATTAACAAGAGTTTGATGGTTTTGGGTGAGATTTGTTGAAGTTGCGAATGGATTAAATTTTTATTTGTGATTTTTTTAATTTTTAAGGATATTGCATCGCTCAATTGAGTGACAACAAAAAGAAATCTGGGCATATTCCGTACCGAGATAGCAAATTGACAAAGTTGCTTGCTGATAGTTTGGCGGGAAATGGAGTTACTTTGATGGTTTGATAATTTTTTTTCTATAAAATTAAATTATTATTTTTTTTTGATTTTTTTAAAAATTGAGCAAAAAAAAATTTAAAAAAAAATTAATTAAAAAATTATTTTTCAAAGCAAAAAATTACAATTGTTAGTTTAAATAAAAAATTGATTTTTGTTTAATTTTATAGGAAAAATATTTATTTATTTTTTTTAAATTAAATTTTAATTAAAAGGAAAAAAAATAAAAATTAAAATTAAAGTTTATTAATTTAAATTATTAATTTATTTTTAATTAATTAATTTTTATTTTTTTATTTCTTATTTTTTCATAATTGATATTTTATTTAAAAAAAATTAAGAAATAAAAAAATAGTTGTTTAAAAATTAAATAATAATTTAAATTAAATTTAATAATTATGCTAAAAAAAAATTAAAATAAAAAAAATTTTTTAAAAAAAAAAAAATAAATTAATTTAAATTAAAAAAAAATAAAAAAAAAATTTTTCCTTTGATTTAAAAATTATTTTTTAATTTTTTAAAATTTTGTTTTATTTTTTATTAATAATTTTTAATTTAAGAAATTTTTAGCATAATTAATTAAATATTTTTTTATTTAATTTTTTATTTTTTTTTTAAAATTTTAATTATTTTTTTTTTAATTATTTTTTTTTAGATCGCTTGCATCTCTCCCGCTCGTTCAAATCTCTCCGAGACGATCAACACTCTCCGTTACGCTGCACGAGCCAAGAAAATCCGAACAAAGCCCGTTATCATGATGGATCCTCGTGAAGCCCTAATTCTCAGTCTCAAGCGTGAAGTCAACAATCTCACGATGGAAAACGAGCATCTCAAGAACGCCTTGCATCTTCATTCAGACCACGGCGAAATGATTCCCTTCACAAACATCAGCAGTGAACCTCCTCGTCCCATAACGCCCGCCCCGAAAGTCGACTTGGATCAACTTGCCGAGCTCGAAGGCACAAAACTCGCGGAATTGATAAAATTGTACATCAAAGAAAACGAAGCGCTTCGCACGGAAAATGCCGAATTATATTCGTCGCGTGAAATGGTGCTGCGCGATCAGGAAATTGTGTGCCGGGAAAATGAACGGCTGCTGAAGAAACTCGAGGATGTGAACTCGTAAGCATTTGTCCAATTGTGATGTTTTGTTTAGAGTCCGAGTGTAGTCAAAATTTTTCTTTGTATTCGATTTTAAAAACTTTTAGTGTTTGTGTTAGGTCACCCATCATTGAGTCAAAGGGTACGTTTAAGGATGAGCTTGAGCGGGAGGCACAACCGCCGGAAATGTGGCGAAATCCGATAAATGGAAGCACGGATAGCGTTGCTGATCAGTCAAAGTATCGAGTGAGTTGATTTTTTAATTTTTTTTTTATTTTTCGAAGTTTTCATAATTTTTTAAAGTTTTTACAATTTTTCTTATTTTTAATCTTTTTTTTTAAACTTTTCAAAATTTCATAAAAAATATTTCAAATTTTTTCATAAAAAAATATTTCATAATTTGTCATAAAAAAATTCATACCTAAATTATTTTAGAAATTTTTTTAAAATAATTTCTTTTAATTTTTTATGATTTTAAAAATTTTTCTTTATTTTCTCAATTTAATTTTTTTTCAATCTTTTTTAAATTTTTAAAATTTTTTATAATATTTTTTGATTATAATTTTTTAATTTAAATCTCAATTCTTATTTTTTTTTTAATTTTTATAATTTTTTAAAAATTAAGTTCTTTAAACTTTTTTTTACTTTTTTATAATTTTCCCCAATTTTTTATTAAATTTTCATAATTTATTACCTATTTCAATTTTTTAAAATTAAATTTTAAAATTTTTGGAAATTATTTTTTAATTTTTATGATTTTTTTAAAAAATTTTCCAATTTTTAAAATATTTTTTGATTTTTAATTATTGTTCTAAATTTTTTTATTAAAATTTATTAAAAATTCATTAAAACCGAAAAATTTAATTTTTTTCTTGTAGAGCACGGAACACTTATCAGGTCGTGTCTCAGCAAACGAATATCGCATCCCCGAAGATCTCCAAAAGGAACTCGATCGTCGACGCATCGGAGAAAGTATCAACCAGATTGCAAACACGATTCGTCGTCACAACTCCGATCATTCGATAACAGGTCCCAAGAGTCGCGGTTCAAGCGGAACAGTGAAGAAAATGTCTCCAAATAGCGCCGAACATCGAGCTGCAAGACGAACCGAGTGAGTTTTTCCCCCTTTTCGATGATGCCTTGTCTCATATTTTTACCATTTACGGGTTTCTCAGACCTTTAATGACCGAAAGTCGCCCGTCATCGACACTCGTTCGAGCAATTTCCGACGTTCGACCCGTCAGCGAGCGTCCCAAAACTCTTGTACGAGCAAAATCCGACGCCAATCAAAATTCCCTCTTGCGCTCCAAGCTCTTTGGCAGTAGTGTGTCGTTAATTGACGAACACGAAGATGCCATTGCGAAAGTGTAGGTTCATGCAAAAATTGAGTCAAAAGCTAAAGTTATACAAAATTTTATCAATTTATTTCATGCCCGGCACAGGGTTGACGAATTGGGTAAAAAAAATAAATAGATGAGAGCTTTAGAAAATTTTAATAGAAACACGCTAAAATGTGTTTTGTCTAATTTTTGATTGCGAAATTACGAGAAAATTTACAAATTTTTTTAAATTTTTTTTTTTAAAATACATTTTTAAAAATTTTAAAGTATTTTAAAAAATTTTTGAAATTAAAAAATATTTAAAAATTAAAAAAAAATCAAAAAAAAAAAAAAATTTTATTTTTTTCAAAAAAAAAATATTTAAAAAAATATTAAAATAAAAAAATTAAATTAAAAAAAAAAAATTAATAAAAAAAAATATTTAAAAAATTCCAAAATATAAAAAAATATACCTACCTGTATGATTTTTTTTATTATTTTGGAAGTCATTTTTTTGTTAAAATTTAATTTTTTTTTTATTATTAAAAAAAATTTAAATTAAAAAAAAAATTAATATTTTTTTTTTATTTTTAAATTTTTTTTTATTTTTTTAATATTTTTATTTTAATTTTTTTAAAATATTTTTTTAATATTTTTTAAATTTTTTTTTAATATTTAAAAAATTGCTTAAAAATTAATTTAATTTAATAATTTTTTTTTAATAAAAATTAATTTTAATTTAATTTATTCAAAAATTAAATTAAAAAAAAAATGTGAAAAAATTGTAAATTTTCTCATAAAATTCGCAATTAAAAAAAATCTTAGAAGAGTGTCACAAATTTACGATATTTTTTAGAATCTAGAAGAGCTTCATGCACTTGTGTTTTGGACATTTTTCAAAATTTTTCGCCTTCACCTTGCTTCAAAAAAATAAAAAATTGGTTGCCCATAATATTTTCGATTCCGTTTTAGACGAGATTTCGGTCTTAGATGACTTTTTTAGGGGAATTTTTTCTTAATTTTATTTAAAATTAATTAAATTTTTGTCTTTTTTCTTTCAGTACTACCCGATAAACGCCTCGGACTCGAGCACCAACTATTTTCGGACGAGCTTTAAAGATTATATTTTATCACAAAAAAAATTGTAAATAATTTTAAAGGAATAAAAAATATTATGAGCAATACAAAAATTCGTGTTTTGTGTCATTTTTTTATATTAAATGTTCATTTTCCTACAAGATACGTCAATACAAGCAATTTTTTTCATCTTCGTGATAAATACAAATTTTTTCCCTTAAAATCTAATTTTTTTTTGTGTGAAAATTGTTCATCTCTCGAATTTTTTTTAACGATCTGTTTTGCTGTCGTCATTGAGATTTGCCGTTTTTCCGTCGCACGCCACAATTTTTACTTTGTCGACTTTTGCGAATTCGTGCACCTAAAAAAAATGCAGAAAAATTGTGAAAATTTCGTTCCATATGGAAAATTAGGTCAGAAAGTACCTCTCGGAATTCGACGTCTTTCAGCATTAAAGTCCAAACGTTATCACAGAATCGGTAGGTGTGCAGTTTGCCCGCTTTGAAGGTGACGCGTGACTTGACTTTGTTGCTGAGCGCCGAATTGATGCTCTTGTCGAACTGCACGAGAACCTTCAGTGCCAACTGTGGAGTGATTTGTCCATATTGGATGAGTTCGTCGAGCGTTTCTTGCAGCGTATTGCCGAGCGTGGTGTTCCGGTACAATTGATACGACATTTTTCGTGTGGTTTGTTACGACGGGCGACGATTAGCCCGAAATTTTCGTGATTTTTTAAGGCTTTTAGCTTTGATTTTTCGTGAATTTGGTTTGATTTTGATGCGCTTCTCTGGTTTCTCGCGAAGAAATGAGCTGTACGTGACTCGTATGGCGTCGTGCAGTGTGTAGTGTTGTGGTTTTTCAGCATGAGGAGTACGGAAATGCGTGACAGATTTGTAGAGATGTCAAAAGCGGATACTCGAAGTTTCGAGAAATGAATACTCGTTTTGAAATTTGAGTATTTGGTTCAAAATTTTAGAATTTTTTCTAATTTTTTTGATTATTATTATTTTTATTAAAGCAAAAACTATAAATTTTTATCAAGAATTGTTAAAATATGATCAATTAATATTTTAACATTATAATTGAATATTCATTTTAAAAAAATTAAGAAATTTGTATACTTGTATCTTTAAAAAAAAATCTAAGAGCATCAATTTCGAACACTTCAAAAAATATTGCAACACGCAAAAAAATTTGACGTGATATCAGAATATATTTTATTAGCTCAAAAAATATTTTCTCAAATTTTGTGTTATTTACTGTTGATGATTTTTTTTTATGAAGAATCTTTCGAAAAAGTAAATTGATGAAAAAATCATGCAAAATCAAAAAATGATGGATGTCAGAATTGAACACATTAAAACTTAAATTAATGCTGAGGGTCTGAAATCCAGAATTTGGATTCTGAACTGATACATTAAAAATTTGGAAGAAATATTTTGAAAATTTAATTTTTGTATGATCTTAGACATCTTTGTATGAACAAAACCACAAAGTTTTTGAATTTTTATGTTTTTTGCATATATAAAAATTTCTATAAAATGATTTTCAATAATTTCAAAGGAAAGTTCATTTCATAAATATCTCGATTTCATAAATATCGTAAAAGAAAAATACAAAATATGGGTTCATAGAATTTCTTTGTTTTTGCATCATAAACAGCAAGAATAATTTGTATTTTGATACATAAACTTCAGAAATTTTTGCTAAAATGTGACTTAAAATATCGAACATAAATTTCGAAGATTTAAAAAAAAATGAAATTTTAACAAAATTTTTCAAAAAATTTGTTGAAAAAAATATTTTAAAACTTTCTAAAATCAATTTTAGAATTTTTAAAATTTAATTTTAAAAAAATCAAAAATTTATAAAAATCAAAATTTTAAAAATATTTTCTAAAAATTTGCAGAAAAATATAAAATTTAAAAAAATTAAAAAAAAAATTATATAAAAACTTCAAAGCTCAAAATGAAAGAAAATACTTCTAAATATTCATTTAAATTAATATTGTAGAGGTAAAATGTTTGAAAAAAATTTTACTAAAAAAATTGAATATAAATTTCGAGAATTTGAAAAAATTTTAAACACATTTTATAATTTTTAAAAATTTTTCAAAAAATCAAAAAATTAATTTCAAAAACGCAAAAAAAATTTAAATAAAATTAAATTTCAAAAATTTTATCTTTTTTAAATTAATTTTTAAATCATTTTTTTTTTATCAAATTCTAAAAAATCAAAAATTTAGAAAAAAAATAATTCAAAATGAAATCTGTTACTCAACTTAATAAAAAAAGAAATCACTTTTGACATCGCTACTCGTGAGGCGTAAGACCGAGTTTGTAATCCGCCATTTATGTGTGCAAGCCGCTGCTGTTATTCGCATTAATAAATATAATAAATTTTTCGAGTAAATTCCCGATAAATTGCCCGTAATTGTGCGAATCCGCAAGCTATTCACTGTAGTTTTTGCGTGCTAGATGTCTTTGAAACGCTCAAGCGAGGACCAGCCACCAAACAAGAAGCCGAGAAGTAAGAGATTTTTTGCAAACATGTCTTGTTCTGTGTCGGTGTTGCGGTGTTGCTCGGATGCATGGCCAACTTCACTCGAGAAACTGTTGATTCGACATTAGCTTCGAGCGAATTTGCATCTCCCGAACATGCCGCTGCGTTTTTGACTTTGGGCAATGCGAATTTCATCATATTACGAGAGTTTTCTCGATTTCTCGGAGCTGTGATGAAATTCGGATGCACCCTATTGTCGTTTCATTCCGAATTTGTGTTTCGATTTGCGTCGCGAGACGACAGAAAGTGATAAATTTGGTCGCTGGAACGGATCGGAATCACTTTTTGTCGTTTCGTTGCCGCAATTTCGATCCAAACTCTTTCTTCTTTCAGTAATGGCGAACAATGGAGAAAATAATACCACACAAGAAATCGATGAGAGCCTTTATTCGCGGCAGTTGTACGTGTTGGGGCACGATGCGATGCGTCGCATGGCAGCGAGCGACGTCCTGATTTCCGGATTGGGCGGTTTGGGCGTCGAAATTGCGAAAAATGTCATTTTGGGTGGCGTTAGATCAGTGACATTGCATGATTCAGCGCTTTGCAGTCTCGCCGATTTGTCGTCGCAGTTCTACTTGAGTCCCGAGAAAATCGGGCAAAATCGCGCGGAGGCGTGCTGCCAGCAACTTTCGGAACTCAACAATTATGTGCCTACGCGTTCCTACACGGGCGACTTGACGGAGGACTTTTTGCGAAAATTCCGTGTTGTCGTCCTGACTTCGACGTCGGCCACGGAGCAAAAGCGCATCGCCGAAATCACACACAAACACAACATCGCCCTCATCACGGCCGACACGAAGGGCTTGTTTGCCCAAATTTTCTGCGATTTCGGCACAGATTTCACCATCATCGATACCACAGGCGCTAATCCCCTCTCCGCCATGGTAGCGAGCATCACGAAAGATGCGGACGGCGTCGTTACGTGTCTCGACGAGAATCGCCATGGCTTCGAAGACGGCGATTATGTGACTTTTTGCGAAATTGACGGCATGACGGAGCTCAATGGATGCGAACCACGCAAAATTAAGGTTCACGGCCCGTATACCTTCAGCATTGGCGATACTTCGACCTTCAGTACTTACATTCGCGGCGGTATCGTGACACAAGTGAAAATGCCCAAAACAGTTTCCTTCAAGTCGTTGCAAGAAGCGGAAAATTCCCCGACTTTTGTTGACTTTGATTTCGGCAAATTTGATCATCCGGCGCAAATTCAACTCGCTTTTACGGCTTTTCATCGCTTTGTCGAGCGCCATGGACGAGCTCCGCGTCAATGGAATGCCGAAGATGCCCAACTTTTCCTGGATGTGTGCAAGGAACGTGCCGCAGAATTGGATAATCTCGAACTTAAGGAGAGCTTGCTTACAGTTTTTTCAAAGGTGAGTCATAAAAATTATTTTTAGGCTGTTACAAAAAGTGAAAATGTTTTCGATTTTCCTTCGGAATAATTTATTTTGAGAAATTTTTAGAAGAAAAAATGTAAATTTTAAATTTAAAACGTAAAAAAAATGTTCATTTTAAGAAAAAAAATTAATTTAGATGTCGAATTGAAATTTTTCGATCTCGACATGAAATTTTGAGGACTCGAATTGAGATTTTTAAGTCGTGAAAATGAATTTTTGAATCTTAAATTGAACAATTTATTCTTGAAATAATATTTTCAACTCGTAAAATGAACTTTTCAATCCTAAAAAAAAATTCAGATCTCGAATTGAAATTTTTCGATCTCGAAATAAAATTTTTAAGACTTGAAGTGAAATTTTTAAGGCAAAAAATGAAAATTTTTTGCTTGAAATTATAATTTTACTTCGCAAAATTAACTTTTTAAGACTCGAAAAAAAATTTTAGAACTCAAAATAAAATTTTTCGATCTCGAAATGAAATTTAAAAAGTCGTGAAAATGAACAATTTATGCTTCAAATTATAATTTTACGAAATGACTCAAAAAAAAATTTTTAGATCTCGAATTCGAATCGACTTTTTTATATTTTGAAATGATTTTTAGTTCTACAAATGAACAATTTAACTTATAAAATTAATTTAAAATCGTAAAAAAAAATTTCGTTCTCGACAAAAAAATTTTCTTTTTTTGAAATTAACTTTTTACATCTCGAAAAAAAAATTTTTTTTTTTTGAAATTAATTATTTTATCTCAAAATAAAAATTTCTGTTCTCAAAATGAACTTCAAATTAAAAAAAAAATTTAATCCAGGAAATAATTTTTTCGATCTCGACAAAATTTTTTTTTCTCAAAATTTGATTTTTTTTATCTCGAAATTAATTTTTTTTTGGTCTTTAAATAAATTTTTCTATCTTGAATTAAAAACTTTAGTTCTCAAAGTAAAAATTTTTGTTATTAAAATAAACTTTTGACCCCTAAAATAATTTTTTTAGCTCTTAAAATGAATATTTCGATCTCGACAAAAATTTTTTTATTCTCGAAATGATGAATTTTGTCTTTGAAATGAACTTTTGATTCTAAAAATGATTTTTTTTTCAAAAAAACAAATAAAAAATGATAAATTTTAAAGAAAATTTTATTTTTTAACCGAAATCGAAAACATTTTCTCTTATTTCATCCGCCTAATCTTTTAATTCTCCAATAATCGCATTAAAAACTTTTATTTTTAGATTTGCGTTGGAGATTTGTCACCCATGAATGCCGCTATCGGCGGTATCGCAGCGCAAGAAGTAATGAAAGCCTGTTCCGGCAAATTCACGCCCATCCAACAATATTTCTGCTTCGACGCTATCGAATGTTTGCCCGCAGAGGATCCCGCTGAAGCTGATTGTCAACCTCTCGGATCGCGTTACGATGCCCAAATTGCCGTTTTTGGCAAAAAATTCCAAGAGAAACTCGGCTCGTTGAAATATTTCGTTGTTGGTGCGGGCGCCATTGGTTGCGAATTGCTGAAAAATTTCGCAATGATGGGCGTCGGATCGAACGGAGGCACAATTTTTGTCACCGATATGGATCTCATCGAAAAATCCAACTTGAATCGTCAATTTTTGTTCCGGCCGCATGACGTGCAGAAACCGAAGAGTAAATGCGCTGCGGATGCGATCAAACGCATGAATCCCGATGTGAATGTCGTGGCGCACGAAAATCGCGTGGGATTGGAGACGGAAAAAGTTTACAATGACGACTTTTTTGGGAATTTGGATGGCGTCGCAAATGCTTTGGATAACGTTGATGCGCGAATTTACATGGATCGTCGTTGTATTTTTTACCGCAAGCCCCTTTTGGAGTCCGGCACGTTGGGCACTATGGGAAATATTCAAGTTGTTGTCCCCAATTTGACGGAATCGTATTCGTCGTCGCAAGATCCGCCCGAGAAAAGCATCCCGATTTGTACTTTGAAGAATTTCCCGAATGCCATCGAGCATTGTTTGCAATGGGCTCGCGACATGTTTGAGGGAATTTTCAAACAATCGGCGGAAAATGCGGCGCAATATATCACGGATCCGACTTTCATTGAGCGAACTCTCAGTTTGCCGGGCGTTCAGCCGTTGGAAGTGATGGAAAGTGTTCGTGCCGCGATAATCGATGACCGTCCAAAATCGTATGAGGATTGCGTAAAATGGGCTCGTTTGCATTTCCAGGAGCAATATTACAATCAAATTGCGCAGTTGCTCTTCAATTTCCCGAAGGATCAAACCACGTCGACGGGACAACTCTTTTGGTCGGGACCCAAACGATGCCCGGATCCCGTTCAGTTTGACGTCAATGATCCCTTGCATTTGGACTACGTTTATGCGGCGGCAAATCTCAAGGCTGAAGTTTACGGAATCCCTCAAGTGCGCGATCGTGCAAAGACTGCTGAAATTGTGAGCAAAGTTGAGGTAAGAATTTATTTTTTTTTTTGAATTTTTTCAAAAAATTTCTTGAAATTGATCAAAAATCATACAAAAGTGCTTTGGATGCCTTTCTGATGGTTCTGAAGCTTAAAAATTGAAAAATAAAAATTTCGTTAAAATTACGTAAAAAATACGTATTTTTCATCTTGAGAGCCCATTTGATAATTTCTAGGCTTGAAATTGATCAAAAGTCATACAAAAGTGCTTTGGATGCCTTTCTGATGGTTCTCAAGCTTGAAAATTGAAAAATAAAAATTACGTAAAAAATACGTAATTTTCATCTTGAGAGCCCATTTGATAATTTTTAGGCTTGAAATTGATCAAAAATCATACAAAAGTGCTTTGGATGCCTTTCTGATGGTTCTCAAGCTTGAAAATTGAAAAATAAAAATTACGTAAAAAATACGTAATTTTCATCTTGAGAGCCCATTTGATAATTTTTAGGCTTGAAATTGATCAAAAATCATACAAAAGTGCTTTGGATGCCTTTCTGATGGTTCTTAAGCTTGAAAATTGAAAAATAAAAATTACGTAAAAATTTTTTAGTAATTTTTTTCTCATAATTTTTTTTTTCTTCATAGGTTCCTCCTTTCGTACCGAAATCCGGCGTTCGCATTGCAGTAACAGACGCTGCTTTAGCTGCGGAGCAAAACAACGGCGACGGCTTCGATTCGCAACGCGTGACTGAACTCCGAGATCAATTAGCGGCTTTGGGACGTCCCGATTTCACCATCACTCCGTTGGAGTTCGAGAAAGATGACGACAACAACTTACACATGGACTTTATTGTGGCTTGTTCTAACTTGCGTGCGACAAATTACAAGATTCCTCCCGCAGATCGTCATCGTTCCAAATTGATTGCCGGCAAAATTATGCCCGCAATTGCGACAACGACATCTTTAGTTGCCGGTTGTGTTGGCTTGGAATTGTATAAATTGGCTCAAGGGTAATTTTTTGAAATTTTTTTAAAAAGGAAAAAAAATTAAAAAAAATATTTTTTCACAGATTCACATCGCTCGATCGTTTCAAAAACGGTTTCATCAATTTGGCATTGCCCTTCGTTACCTTCTCCGAGCCAATTGCCGCCGCCAAGAATAAATATTACGACAAAGAGTGGACTTTGTGGGATCGCTTCGAGGTGAAAGGCGAAATGACGCTCGCCCAATTTCTCGAGTACTTCAAGAAGGAACACAAATTGGAGATTACGATGTTGTCGCAGGGCGTTTGCATGCTGTACTCGTTCTTCATGCAAAAATCGAAGCGCGAGGAGCGCATGAACTGCCTGATGTCGGAAGTCGTGAAGAAAGTGTCGAAGAAAAAGGTCGAGCCGCATTTGCGTTCGCTCGTCTTCGAAATTTGCTGCAACGACGAGGAAGGAGAAGATGTCGAAGTCCCCTACGTACGTTACACCCTCCCATAAATCCGCAAAGAAATGAGGAAAAACTTGATTTGATTGCGATTTTGTGTCTAAGATTAATTAATTAAATATTATTTTTTTTTTCGATTGATTTTTTTTTCACGCTGATCTTTGATTTTTTTAACTAATGAAAAATTATTTGTATTTATTATTAATTAAAACGCCTGTCACCGAAGAATTTCTTTTTTTTTTTAAATATTTTTTGTATCTTAAAAGTAGAGAAAAGGAATCAAATTTATCAGGAAAAATTCAATTCCATGCTAAAGTAGTGAACTAAAAAAAAAATTTAAACTTAAAAAAAATGAATAATCAGATTTTTTCTTTCAATATCATATTTATAGCATATATGCGCAAGAAGCATTAAATATATTTAAAAAACGAAAATAAAAAGGATTGATAGAAAAATGGCAAAAATGTGAAAATTTTGAATCCTAAGTACTTTGTAAAAGAGAACGTAAAAGTGATGATGGTCAATAAAGATTCAGTGAATAATGGCAAAATTGCATTTTTTTTATTTCTTCAAAAATCAAGGAGATTTTGATGGAAATCATCTTTAGAATGAATATTTATTCAATTTTAGCTTTGAAATCCATCAAAAGTTTGTTAGATCTTGACTTGAAAAATTTCATGACCGAAAAAAAAATTTTTTTATTTCTTCAAAAATCAAGGAGATTTTGATGGAAATCATCTTTAGAATGAATATTTATTCAATTTTAGCTTTGAAATCCATCAAAAGTTTGTTAGATCTTGACTTGAAAAATTTCATGACCGAAAAATTTTTTTTTTCTGAAAACGGTCAAGGAAAAAAAAAATTTTTTATTTCTTCAAAAGTCAAGGAGATTTTGATGGAAATCATCTTTAGAATGAATATTTATTCAATTTTAGCTTTGAAATCCATCAAAAGTTTGTTAGATCTTGACTTGAAAAATTTCATGACCGAAAAATTTTTTTTTTCTGAAAACGGTCAAGGAAAAAAAAAATTTTTTATTTCTTCAAAAGTCAAGGAGATTTTGATGGAAATCATCTTTGGAATGAATATTTATTCAATTTTAGCTTTGAAATCCATCAAAAGTTTGTTAGATCTTGACTTGAAAAATTTCATGACCGAAAATTTTTTTTTTCTGAAAACGGTCAAGGAAAAAAAAATTTTTTATTTCTTCAAAAATCAAGGAGATTTTGATGGAAATCATCTTTAGAATGAATATTTATTCAATTTTAGCTTTGAAATCCATCAAAAGTTTGTTAGATCTTGACTTGAAAAATTTCATGACCGAAAAATTTTTTTTTTCTGAAAACGGTCAAGGAAAAAAAAATTTTTTTATTTCTTCAAAAGTCAAGGAGATTTTGATGGAAATCATCTTTAGAATGAATATTTATTTAATTTTAGCTTTGAAATCCATCAAAAGTTTGTTAGATCTTGACTTGAAAAATTTCATGACCGAAAAATTTTTTTTTTCTGAAAACGGTCAAGGAAAAAAAAAATTTTTTATTTCTTCAAAAGTCAAGGAGATTTTGATGGAAATCATCTTTGGAATGAATATTTATTCAATTTTAGCTTTGAAATCCATCAAAAGTTTGTTAGATCTTGACTTGAAAAATTTCATGACCGAAAATTTTTTTTTTTTCTGAAAACGGTCAAGGAAAAAAAAATTTTTTATTTCTTCAAAAATCAAGGAGATTTTGATGGAAATCATCTTTAGAATGAATATTTATTCAATTTTAGCTTTGAAATCCATCAAAAGTTTGTTAGATCTTGACTTGAAAAATTTCATGACCGAAAATTTTTTTTTTTTTCTGAAAACGGTCAAGGAAAAAAAAAATTTTTATTTCTTCAAAAGTCAAGGAGATTTTGATGGAAATCATCTTTAGAATGAATATTTATTTAATTTTAGCTTTGAAATCCATCAAAAGTTTATTAGATCTTGACTTGAAAAATTTCATGACCGAAAAAAAAAAATTTTTTATTTCTTTAAAAATCAAGGAGATTTTGATGGAAATCATCTTTAGAATGAATATTTATTTAATTTTAGCTTTGAAATCCATCAAAAGTTTGTTAGATCTTGACTTGAAAAATTTCATGATTTTTTTTTTCCGAAAAAAAATTTTTTATTTCTTCAAAAATCAAGGAGATTTTGATGGAAATCATCTTTAGAATGAATATTTATTCAATTTTAGCTTTGAAATCCATCAAAAGTTTGTTAGATCTTGACTTGAAAAATTTCATGACCGAAAAATTTTTTTTTTCTGAAAACGGTCAAGTAAAAAATTTTTTTTTTCTGAAAACGGTCTTTGAAAAAAAAAAAAATTTTTTTTATTTCTTCAAAAATCAAGGAGATTTTGATGGAAATCATCTTTAAAATGAATATTTATTCAATTTTAGCTTTGAAATCCATCAAAAGTTTGTTAGATCTTGACTTGAAAAATTTCTTGATGAAAAAAAATTTTTTTTTTTGAAAACGGTCAAAAAAAAAAAAAAAATTTCTTCAAAAGTCAAGGAGATTTTGATGGAAATCATTTTTTATTTATTTAATTTTATTTAATCCATCAAAAGTTTTTAGCTTGAAAATCCATCAAAAGTTTGTTAGATATTGACTTGAAAAATTTCATGACCAAAAAAAAATTTTTTATTTCTTCAAAAATCAAGGAGATTTTGATGGAAATCATCTTTAGAATGAATATTTATTCAATTTTAGCTTTGAAATCCATCAAAAGTTTGTTAGATCTTGACTTGAAAAATTTCATGACCGAAAATTTTTTTTTTTCTGAAAACGGTCAAGGAAAAAAAAATTTTTTATTTCTTCAAAAATCAAGGAGATTTTGATGGAAATCATCTTTAGAATGAATATTTATTCAATTTTAGCTTTGAAATCCATCAAAAGTTTGTTAGATCTTGACTTGAAAAATTTCATGACCGAAAAATTTTTTTTTTCTGAAAACGGTCAAGGAAAAAAAAATTTTTTATTTCTTCAAAAGTCAAGGAGATTTTGATGGAAATCATCTTTGGAATGAATATTTATTTAATTTTAGCTTTGAAATCCATCAAAAGTTTGTTAGATCTTGACTTGAAAAATTTCATGACCGAAAATTTTTTTTTTATTTCTTCAAAAATCAAGGAGATTTTGATGGAAATCATCTTTAAAATGAATATTTATTCAATTTTAGCTTTGAAATCCATCAAAAGTTTGTTAGATCTTGACTTGAAAAATTTCATGACCGAAAAATTTTTTTTTTCTGAAAACGGTCAAGGAAAAAAAAAATTTTTTTATTTCTTCAAAAGTCAAGGAGATTTTGATGGAAATCATCTTTAGAATGAATATTTATTTAATTTTAGCTTTGAAATCCATCAAAAGTTGGTTGAAACTTGACTTGAAAAATATCTTGATGAAAATCAATGATTAAAAATTAAACAGAAATTGTTTTAATTTAATAAAATTTTTTAATTCATTAATTTTAATTAATTAATTTTTATTTTAATTAATTTAGTTTTCTATTATTTTTCAAATTTTCAATCGAAAATTATTTTTTTTTGTTTTATGTTTAAATTAAATTAACAAAAAATTAATAAAAAAATTAAAACAAAAAAAAAATTGTTTGATTTTTATTAAAAAAAAAAAATAAAAAAAATACAAAAAAAAAATTATTCAAATATTTTTTTAGTTTTAATTTAAATTAATAAAAATTTAATTAATTTAATTTAATAAAAATAAAAAATTTTAATTATTTCAATTTTTTTTTAATTTTTAATCTGAAATTATTTTTGAAAAAAAAATCAAAAAATATAAAAATAAAAAACATATTTTTTTTTCCAATGTCGAAACAATTTTATTTTCGCAATATTGATACAATTATCTTGAATTTGTTTCCTAAACTGGAATTTCGCTTCACACACTGGATTTTTTCGATACATTTTAATTTTTGTGGCTATTTTTTATCTTCTGCACTTTTTTTTTTAATTGAATGTAAAAACCATTTCCAAATGATTAATTATTTTTTTTTAATTAATTAAATATCGAATCGCCTTAACTCCGTTTGTTGGCAGCTCCGGAATACGAGTACATTGGTTGAAAAGCTTCATTATCGTCGCCAGATTCCTCGGACCCATCACTCTCGAACGTGTTGTCAGGGATGTCGTACAACCGAATCATCGGCTTGTTCGGATCTTTCATGATGAGATATTTGCCGTCTTTCTGCTTCATCAAAATATCGCAAACGCACCGCAGGATACCCCAAGCGTTATCCATACTCAAGTTAATTTGCGTCGCAAATTCGTTCGGTTTGAATTGTTGCGTGCCCAAAATGACGTGACGCGAGCTGTCCTTAACATGTGCACGCGAAACGTAACCGAATTTAATTTGATCCGAGCCGGCAAGTAACGCTTGAACTGTCCATTTTGCCAATTTGCATGCGTTATTACGGAGTTCGTTCGCTAAAACGGCACCACGTTGTGTATCGAGCTTTTGACGCCATTCCACGCCATTGGCAGCTTTCGAGTCCCATTCGTTCAACGCCTTGATCGTGATAAATTGCGTGTCGCCCGTCGGGGATTGCATAACGGCATCATGTTCGCTACGTGCAACGAGAACAATGCCCGAACCGAGGTCCCATTTGCGATAACGATACGCGACGGAGGCAACTTCGCCTTCCTCGTCTTCGGTAATGAAGGGATTGGGGTTGTCGAATTTGTATTTGGGCTCTTTTTCGCCACTTTTGAGGACTTGCTGGCTGAAATTGTGGTTAATGAAGGTAGCTTCGATCGCCAAATTACGTGGCGAGTTCAAAGAATTTGCATCGTCAGCTGGAGGCTCTTGGGACGTCTCATTCACGGTCAACAAATCGAATTCTGTGTTATCGCGCTTGTCCATGAAGAGTTTATCGCCGATTTTCTCGATGACAATGTCCCAGGAGTAGTTGGAGCGCGTGCAGCACATAATTGTCGCCAAAATCGCGTCTGTGGCGTAAACATTTCCCACAGTTTTCGACAATTTTCGGATAATTGGGTCGTCCGTCGTTGTCACAGTATGGAAAATACGATCGACACCCTTCAGCGGCTTCTCATTTTTCACGTTGACGCGATCATAGACCTTGTCATAGTACTCCAGGACGCCGCAACACATGATATCTTCGGGTTCCTTGACATTCGGCAACGACAACTTTGCCAAACGCGGAAAATCCATCTCCTCGATCGTCGACCAATCCGGGCGAACTGCTACCGAGGCATCACGAATCTTTGGCGGCGGACCTCGCATGCCCCATTTACGCGTATTTCCGCGTCTTTGATCGCGTTTCTGCGTCGTTTTGCCGCCCAACGTCGTCATGCCGCTCGGAGTCATTTTCGCATTGCGCCCTCCGCGATTCCGCAAACCGCCACGGAAGCGACCTCGTTGATGCGGCGGCTTCTGGATGCGAGCCGTATCTACCAGATGGAACGTTGACTCGTCCTCGTCGTGATAATAGGCGTATTGACTGCCAGCACCGAAAGCCGACGCATATTTGTCTGTAAAAAAAAAAAAAAATTAATTGTACACGTAGCAAAATTTTAGGTTATAACAACTTCAAAAATCCGGAAAAAATTGAACTTACTCATGAACTTTTTGTCCTGCGTCGCTGTTCCAGTCCAATCGCTGATCTTGCCAAGACGATCGCTCTTGCTGAACGGTTGGTAGATGAAATCTTCTTGGATTTCTTGCGATGGGCCCCATCCTTCTTCGTTGTACTGCAATTCCGGGGCGTTAAATGGAGCAAATTCTCCATTTTTAGCGAGTTCTTCAGTCATTGCGCGTTGATTTCACGGAGCGATGTGTCAGATTTGTCGCTTTCGATACTTTTTCAATTGGAAAGTTGAGAAAATACTTCAATATTGATGAAATTAGCAAAACCAAAAGCGTGGATTTGCTAAAATATGAAAGGCAGATGTTCGTTGAAGTGAATTTTTGTGTAAATGTCATTCTTGTGACGTTTCTCGAGTTAGCCAATCAGAAATAAGCAAATATTAGAGTTTGTAAATTCATGGGGGTTTTTGAAATTTGGTTCTCGAGATACGGGAAAAAATTTGAAAAAATGTTCAAATTTGGAATTTTTTTTAAAATTTTTTTTTTTTTAATTTAAGCCTTTTTTTAATATTTCTTTTGGCAAAAATAAATAAATAAAAATTCTTTTGGCACTAAAAAAAATTATAACTTAAAAAAAAATTTTTTAATTGTTGAAAATATATTTTCATGAAATTTGAGATAATGTGAACAAGAAATCTTTAATTTGAATTTTTTGTGCATATTTTGAGAGATTTCAGAGAACAACTGAACATAAATTTTTCTTAAACTCAAAAAAAAAAAAAAAATCTTCCTGAGAATTTCTCAAAAATCGAAAATGGAAATTATTTTTCATAAATACAATTAAAAGTACCTTGAATTAGCAAAGCAAATTCGAATTGTAGTATATGTTTGTTACATAAAAGAAATTATTAAAAAATGTAAATGTTTACACAATTTGAATACTAAAAATTACAAAAAAGACAATTCTAATTTTTTTACGTTTTTCAAAATGATGTTAAAAAGGAGCCTTAGCGAAAAAAATTTTATGTCAAAAATTAATTCAAAAAGATTTTATGGAACATATACTACAATTTAAATAATTAAAAAAAAAAGTCAAAATCCTCTTATTATGAGGGCTCATAATTTTTCAAAATTATAGATCAAAAATTTCATGTTGAGACAATTTAAAAAAATTACTTCAAAATTAAAAAAAAATCACGGCTTTTGATGTTAGAAAAATGTTTTGGAAAATTTTGCGTTTTCGATGTACAGGAGCCATTTAAAGATGTTAGCGAAAAAAAATTTAAGACAAAATCCTTTTATTATGAGGGCTCACATACCGATTTTTCAAAATTAAGCTAGATCAAAAATGAAGGTTTTTTTAGAAACAACTTTTGTTTTGGACGTTAATTCTAATTTTTCCAAATTTTTCAAAAAATAGACTGTTTCAAAATGCAATAATTTAGAAACAAAAAAAACATAAACAAAAAAAAAAATTTTTTATTTTTTTTTAAATTTTAAAATAAAAAAAAAAAAACTCATTCAAAAAAAAAAAATTCTTTGAATAAATATATAAAAAAAAGAAAATTTTGAAAAAAAAAAATTTTTTCGAAAAAATTCTCGGCTATTAAGGATTTTTTTGCCCAAAAAATGAATTTTTCCCAAAAATTTTTTTGTTCGGGAAATTTTATGCCTTTTCGAATTCAAAAACTCTCGTTTAGCAACCGCCTTTGATTCTGACAATTTTTCGACGTTTTCTCGATAGGGTATCACAAAATGGGCCTTTTTTATGCACCAAAAACAAAGTAGTATATGGAACATATACTACAAAAATATATAAAAAAAAGTCTCAAATAAAATTAAATATTTCATGAGACAATTTAAAAAAATTACTTCAAAATTAAAAAAAGAATCTAAAAAAATGTTAAAAACTATCTTGAGATTTTTATCTTAAATAATGAAAATAAAAATCTATTTTTCGCTCATAAACAATATCTCGGGAAATTATTTCATTCTTACAATAAAAATTATTTTTTTAATTTATGTTTCTTAAATATTTAAAATAAATTTTTATTGAAACAAAACTCATCAAAAAAGAAAAGACTTAATTGATTTTTAATTTTTTTTTAAATAAAATTCATTTTTTCTTCAAAAACGAATATTTAGAAAATATATCACGAATTTGAAAATTTAAAAATAAAAAAAATTGATTAAAAAAAATTAAAAAAAAAATTAATCAAAAATTTTTGTTTTTTTCCCGTAACTTTAAATAACTTTTTATGAAAAATGAAATATTCATTCAAAAATATTTTTTCTTGTGAAATTTTTGAGAAAAAAAAATTGCTCAAAAACGAATTCTCGGAATATCCGAATTGAAATTGCAAACTCTACAAAATAAATTTTTAATTCACTCAACGAACAATCCACTCAAGGAGCAACACAAAAAAAGGACGAGACAGCCAGGAATTATGGCTAAAAACAACTGCAGAGTCCTGTTGGGCTACGAAGACGACTTGATAACGGAAAAGCAAAAGCACTTTATCGATTTCACGACAAACAAAGTAGGAGGCAAACCGGTAAAGAGCACATTTTTCTCATGAGATGAATCGATTTTTCCTAAATTTTATTATCCATGTACCTTTGTAGGATTGGCCTAATTCTGAAATTTTCGTACCTCCATGCCCATTGTGCGCTGCAGGACGTCGCTTAATCATCCAATTGTACGTCCCGTTGGAAAATTCATCGTTTCATCGCACAATTTACTTGTTCAGTTGCCTAAATCCGCCGTGCTCGAATCAGAGTCAGGGTTGGTTGTGCATCCGAACGCAAGTTTTGGAGAAGAATTACGAAAAGGAATCGACAAAAGTGAAAAGTTCGGCGAAACAAGCGAAGGTAGCGGAGAAAATTGAATGGTGTACGGGCGCTGATGATTGGGGAGATGCTGCCGAAGACGATTTTTCGATAGATACGAACACAAATTCCAACGAGGAGAACGGCAATGTGATCGAAACGGTGCAAAAATGTGATAATCGGATGTCAGATGAGGACGATGAAAGTAATTCTTTCGGCTCAGACCCCATCCCGGGGTTCAATAATCTCGGAATTGACGATCGCAATGCCAATAATGGAGCAAATGCCATTGCCGGAGCGTATGCCATCGAAAAACAAGTTCCTTCCCCGAATCGCCCGACGGCAGAAATCGAAGGAGCTGAATCTGAGGTAATTTTAATCGATGCTCCGCCCGCTCCTCAAAAGGAAATCATCTCATTACTCAAAAATGCGACAGTTTTCAACGCAATTCCGCAAGATCAGGCTCTCAAAAGTTTCTTCATTGCCGACGACGAGGAGCAACAATGTTCGAAAGTTGCCGCTGCGATGTCCGAACACGTTCGCGAACTGATGGTAGAGTACGAAATGCGCGACGACTCAATTCGAACGAGTCCCGATGACCCGAATGCGGGCGCTGCGTGCAACAATATGGATGAGCATGGCGAGCAATACGAAAGGGGCGTTCCGTGTCACGGCGATTTGATGTATCATCACTTTTTGACGCGAATTCAAGAAAATCCCGGACAAATTTTGCGATATTCGAGGGAGGCGGCGCCTTTGTTGATTGCGCCGTTGAAGGAAAACGTTCAAAAGTGCCAGAATTGCGGCGGCGACGTCATCTGTGAGTTACAAGTGCTTCCAACGCTCATCCCGAAGCTGCAATTTGAGAATGGCGAAGCTGCTCCGATCGATTTTGGGAATGTTTTGGTCTATACGTGCTTGAAAAGTTGTTGGGATACGCCAGATCGCATGCGATTGGAAAGTGTTATTGTGCAGCAAGAGGAGATGCCGGAAATGCAACATTAAATTTTAGCGCAGAAAAAGAGAAAATGCATTTAAATCATTAAAAAAGCCATTTAGCAAGGTTGAAACTGGAGTCAATTGATAGCTGTTGTAGAAATTAATGTCTGTTGAGGTGAATTAATTTAATTATTTTTTTTTTACTTTTTGTCATTGGATTTTTTTTAATTTGTTCAAAAAAGTCAATTATTTTGTAATTGAAAAAAAAAATTACAAAAATTATTTTTTCAAAATTTTATTAAACATTTTTTGAAAAAAAAAAAATTTTTTTAAAATATTTTTATTTATTATTTTTTTTTATTTATTTTGTCACTATATTAATAATTGAAACAGTTTTTCCTTTATATTTAAAGCTTCAAAATCTAATTTGCTCATGACTTTTGTGAAAGTTTCGCCTAAAAATTTAAAAATAAAAAAAAAATATTAAAAAAAATATTTTAAAAAAATATTAAAAAAAATATTTTAAAAAATATTAAAAAAAAATATTTTAAAAAAATATAAAAAAAAATATTTAAAAAAAAAAAACCATTAATTTTAATATAATCTATCGAAATTACTTTGACATACTATAGAGTTTTGCAAATAGCTCTTCTCAATTAAATTAGATTTTTTTAAGAATAAAATTTTAATTATTTTAAATTAAATAAAAAAATAAAATAATTGTTTTTTAATTAATTTTTTGTTTTATTTTATTTTTTTTTAATTTTTCAAAATTAATTTTAATTTTTTAATAAATTTTTTAAAAATTTTTAATAATTTTTTAATAGATTTTATTTTATTTTTTTTAAATATTTAAAAAAAAATAAATAAATTTATTTTCTTAAAAAAAATAATTAAAAATTTAATTCGATTCAAAATAGATAATTGTTAAATAAAATAATATTTTTATGTTTTTTTCTGTTAAAAAATATTAAAATTTAATTTTATAAAATAATTAATTTAATTGAAAAAATAAAATTTTCTTAAGAAATAAAAAAAAAATAATTAAAATAATTTTTATAAATTAATTAATAAATAATTTAATTTTTTTTTGTTCGACAAAAAGTAAAAAAAAAATAATTAAATTAATTCGCCAAATTTTAATAAATTTTGTGAGCTCAAGCACGCATGAAATATTTAAAAAAAGAAGAAAATGAAAAAAAATCAATAGATTAAAATATTGATAAATGTATATCGTGATAAAAAATATTATATTTATAAATTAAATACTTAACATTAGTAACTCACCAAGTAGCGACTTTTTATCACATCATCATCGTTCGTACACCAAAGAAATAAATTATTCCAATAAATAATCGACTAATAGCAGCACTCACATTAAATATTCAAAAATAATCATCAAAAAAAAAAAAATATTTTATAGATTTTCGGTCATTTTTCGATATAAATTTGATAGAAGTGTAAGGAACGAATGAAAAATTTTACAGGAAAAGAGAGAGAATGGAAGATGTTTTTAAGAGAGTTTTATCGATATAAATGTTAAATTAGTTTGTAGAACAAAGCAACTCAAGTCCCCAAAGTTACCAATGAACTTTTTTAAAGAAAAGTTTTAATTTTTCAGTATCAATCCAACACGGTTTCATGTGTAAAATTTGTATTTTTGAACATATTTTGGGTATAATTTATCAAAAAATCCAAATTTTTGTGTCATTTTTAACATAACTTAATATTTTTAGAATAAAAAAAATATTTAAAAAATAATTAAATAACAATAGAAAAAAACGCAAAATAGGAAAAAAATCTATCCTTAGTTGAGCCACATGTTAAAATGTTATATATTTGAATAAACTTAAATAATAAAGAATAAAGTTTAAATTAAAAAATAAATAAAAATTGAAGTTTTCTTTTTAAAGATTTTGTTGAAAATTAAAAATTTAATTTACAAATTATATACATTCAAAATTTAATTTTTAATTGTTTTTTTTAAATATTTTTCAAAATAATTCAAATTTTCAAAAATTAATAAAAATTTAATAATTTAAATTTAATTTTAATTCAATTACTTTAAAAAATAATTTAATTTAATAAATTATATTTTACTTAAATTAATAAATTTTTAAAAGGTAAATAAATTTTATTTTTTATCAATTCTTTTAAATTTTTTTTTATTTTGGATGAAAATTTTTATATAATTTATTTGAATTATTTGAATAAAATTTATTCATAAATTTAAAAATAAGATTTAATAATTAATTCAAAAATAATTTTGAAATTTTAATTTGAATTAAATTAAATTTAATTTAAGAAAATTAAAAAAATAAAATTAAATTTATTTAGGTATATGAATTTAAATATTATTTTTTATTTAAATTTTAAAAAAATTAAATTTAGAAATTTTAAAAAAAATTTTAGAAATTTAAAAAATAAAATTTTGTTTACATTATTAATTTTATTTTGTTATTTTTATTTAATTTATTTATTTAAAAAGCTTCAAGTTCTTAAAATTAAAATTTCTTTTTTTTAAAAAAATTTTTATTTTATTTATTAAAAATTAAAGCTTGAAAATACAATTAATTCTATTTAAGTAATAAATTACTTCAAATAAATAAATTCAGATAAATTTATCAAAATTAAATAATTAATTTAGTTTGATGGCATAATTTAAAAAAAAAAATTAAAAAAATTAAATAAATTCTTACCTCATTAAGAAATTCACTTAAAAAAATTAAAAAAAAACTCTCATAATTCATTTTAAGTCTTTGTGATTTTTTTTTTATTATTCATATTTTTTGTTGTTGTATTACAAGCTTAGAAATGTCGTGTCGTATCAATTCAATAGTCTTCTCTAAAGTAACATCTAGAAAACTAAATATATATTCTAATATATGGCAATCTCTTAATTTTTTTTAACAATTTCTATATATATATATTTAATTTTTAATATAATTAATTGCTTTTCCTTACTTTCTATTCTTGTTCATTTCAAAATAAAATCAAGCCTTATTTCTAGACTAGTTTTTTTGGTAGGTAACAATTTTTTTCTTGTTTCTTTTTAGGTTTTCAGTGAATTGAGAGCCGATTGCTGTTGACATCGTTGAAACTTCCTCGAACTGTCGTGTATCGCACTTGTGAGCTGAGTCCCAATTCGTCCTTTGAAAGTCTCCGTTTGACAATTACGATGCCAAATCCAACAAGAGTTCCGATTATCACGACGACCGTTACCGACAAAATTGTCAAGAGGATGTTCCGGGCGCGCAAAAAGGGCGGCGGATCGTAACTCGTGCGCATTTTGTAGTCGTTGTAAGTCGTTTCGCAGGCAGCTTCGTGATCGAATCGCGCGAGAATCAAGCCAAAGAGGTCGTATGGGGTGTGACAACGTGCGGAGGTGTCGCTGAAGAAAACATCTCGAACGTTGTGATTGAGAATGTACAAAATTTTGTACAATTGACAGTTGCAATGAAACGGATTTCCCTCCAACTTGAGGACTTTTAAGTGATCAAATTTGTCAAAATCGCTCAAATTCCGTTTTGGGTCCGTAATTGTTGTCAGAGTTAAAGTTTTTAAGCCACAATTACTCAAATCGAGCACTCGAAGCTTTTTATGCTCTTCAATGGCATCCAAATCGAAAGTTTTTAACAGCGGATTTTCGCGACATAACAAAACCTCCAAAGATGCCAATGGTTGCAACGCAAGTTTATCAATTTCCGTCAACGCCGGCATCTCATCTACCGTCAAATGTGACAATTGATGCAAATTGGGGAAACTGCTGGCATCCAATTTCGCGATGGGATTTTGAGCAATATTCAGAAATTTGAGCGATTTGCCCAAAAGTGAGACACTCGAAGGAACTGTGACGAATTTGTTGCCTTGCAGCATCAATTCGCGTATTTTGTACATTTGATGAAAAAGTGAGCTGGGCAAGTCCGAAATTTCAGTGTAAGATAAATTCAAAACTTCCAGCTGTTTTAGGGAATTTAGCGCTTTGACAGTGCTCTCCGTGAGTTTTTTCAGCTTATTTTCGCTCAACGAAAGACGCGTGATGGCAGGACAATGTTCGAAAACGTTCGCGCTCAGCTCCGTGATGCGATTGCCCGTTAGATCCAAGTCATTTATCGCATTTGGTTCATAAGCGTTGTTGTTGGGACGACCGCGGAATATGTCGGCTCGTAAAGTATCACCTGAAATATAAAGAAAAAAAATTTTTTGTTAATAATTTTTATCATATTTCTGTTACATTTTTATTTAAAATAATTAAAAAAATATATTCATAAAGATTTTAAATTAATTTTTTTAAATTTTCTTTGCAAAATGCGTTCATAAAAATTTAGAAAATTAATTAAATCTAATTTTTTATAATTCATTTTTAATTTTTTAATTAAAAAAATATTAAATTTATTTTTTTTTGTGAAAAATAAATTATTTAATTTTTTTTTGTAAATTCATTTTTAATTAAAAAAAATTTTTTTTTATATTTTTGGGAAAAATAAATTAAGTGAAAAATTATTTATAAATTATTTATTATAAATTATTATAAATATAATTATAAATATTATAAATATAATTATAATAAATTATTATAATTATTATAAATTATTGAATTATAAAAAATTACAAAAAATAAAATTTTTTTAATTTTAAAATAAAAAAATAAAAAAAATTAATTATTTTTTTGAACATCAAAATTGAATTATTTTTTTATCAAAATATCTTTCTGAGTTAATTAAAAAAATTATTTAAAATATCTTCCTTGAAATATTTTATTTTTGAACATTTTTAAAAGTAAATTTTTTTATAAAAAAAGTCTTTAAATGTAAAATATTTATTATTTTAATAAATTTTAATATTTAATAAATATTTTAATAAAATAAGAGATAAAAATATAAAATTTTATTTAATTTATTTTTATTAATTTTTTAAAATCATAAATTAATAATTTTTCTTTTCTGCATAAATTTTTGTTAGAAAATTAATTTTGGTCTTTTAATTTTTAGAAAAAATATTTTTTTTAAAATTTTTTATAAATAAATAAAATATTTTAATTTTTTTTTTAAATAAAAACAAAAAATTAATATTTTTGAAAATTAAAACTAAATTAATTTTTTAGTATATTTTTCTATAAAAAAGAATAAAAATTAATAAAAAATAATTAAATATTAAATAAAATAAATAAATTTAAAATATTAAAAAAATTATAAATTTTAAAAAATATTAAATAAAATTAAATTAAATTTATCAAAAATTTATCAAAAAATAATTTAAAAAATCCGCAACTCACCTGTAAGTTCATTAAAAGCTAAATCCACGCGATACAGCAAAGGCACATCTAGAAAAGCAGCACTCGCTATTTCAGAAAGGCTACAATTACGGCAGTTAAAGAGTGTAATCGCCTCTGTTCCGGGCAGTTGTTTCAGTTTTCTCAATGGATTGCCCGACATTTTCACCACGAGTTCATGGTCTAAAAAACAAAATAAAACACGCATTAACGACACATTTTCTTGCGTAATTACAGGTCATTAAGCGGCTTACCCGTCAAATTGTGCCCAAAAATATCGGGCCAATCGTTAAAGAGTTTCGTCAAATTCCTGTTTGTGCAATCCAGAACGAAGTAATCCGACTTTCGTGTCGCGGATCCTTGACACTTGCAAATATCACATATGTTTTTGTTGGGTGCGTAAGGTGTGTCGGGCTGTTGTGAGTTTGATTGTGAGCTAGATACGTTGATGTAGAAAATTTGTATCACCTGAAAAAAGCGTAAAAAAACGTGAAAGTTAGAATAAAAAGATTTGCACGGCAAGATAAGGAATTTTTAGTACATTTTTCATGTTTCAGGCAGAAATTGTTGAAAAGAAAAAGGCGTCTCCATTTGAAAAGAAAAGTTTTTTGTTTGAAGAGGTAATAAACGTGTTTCGTATCGAATTTAGTAAAAATGAAGTTTATTGTGTCTTGAGTTGAAGGAAATTTCATGTTGAATGAGGAACGTGTATTTTTTTATGAGTCCAAATTTTTTTAGATCACAATCTTTGACGAAAAAATCAATTTTGGTGACTGAAATATCAACTTTTGGTACAAACCAAAGCATTTTTTTAAAAATTTTTTAAGGATAAAAAATGATTTTTTGTTTAAGATTTTGTATTTAAAAAAAATTCATATTATGATGAACTTATCATATAAAAAATTTTAAAATTTAATATTTTTTTCAATTAGTATTTATCTATAACTTTTATATCAATTATTTATTTTTATTAAAATTGAATTAAATTTTTATTAAAATTAAATTTATTTTTACCAAATTTATTTTATTAAAAATATTTAATAATAAAGAAAAAATATAAAAAATTTGACAATTTTGATTTTTAAATAATTATTTTAAGAAAATGTTAAAAATTTAATTTTTCAAATAATAACTCGACAAATTTCGGAATTAATTCTTCAAACAAAATTTATTTTTTTTTCATTTTTAATTTTTTTTAAATTTTAAATTTCGAAATAAAGATGTTAATCCTTTATTATGAGGGCTCACATATTTAACTCAAAATGAAGGTTTTGATGTTAGAAACAAATTTTGTTTTTTACTTTTTCTAAATTTTGCGTTTTCGATGTACAGGAGCCATTTAAAGATGTTAGCAAAAAAAAAATTTAATCAAAATCTTATTATTTACCGATTTTTCAAAATTTTTTAATTAATCAAAATAGGTTTTTTTAGAAACAATTTTTATAATTTTAATTTTTTTAAATTAATAAATAATAATTAAATTTATTAAAATTAATTAAATTTTTTTTTATTTTTATAATTATTTTTTGTAATTTTTTATACCTAATTTTATTTTTTCTATTTATTTTTTAAATTAATTAATTAATTAAAATAAAATTTAAAAAAAAATATTTATATTTTTATTTTGATTTTCCAATTTTTTTTTCTAATTTCCAAGTTATTAAAATATTATTTTTAAAAATTATATTTATATTTTTTCCTTTAATTTTATTTTTAATTAAAACTTTTCCATTAATTTAATTATTAAAATAATTCATTAAACAATTAATTAATTAATTTAAAAAATTTAGGTTTTTTAATTTTTTTTTTAAATTAATTAAAAAAAATTATTTATTTATTTAATTTTTTTTTAATTTAAAAAATAATTTTAATGAAATTAAATTAAATTTTCTGAAAAAGCCTTAAAAAATTAAGCGAATAAAAAATTAAAATAATTTTAATAAAAATATCTCAAAATAATCTCCGAAATTCACTAAATTTTACTAAAATTCTGACATTTTCGTCAATTTCTTATCAAATAACTTCATTTTGTGATTCATACTGTCTCTAAGTATGACTAATCTTCACTTTTTGACACAAAATATTTTTACTCAGACCCAACTTGTAATCCCTTTCATCATCTTTAAGCACACTTACCAGCACTGCACATAATAATTTCTCCATTTCTCGTTTCCGTTATGTTGTTCTTTTGGCTGCATTTACTCCAAACACGTACGAAACACTTTTTTATTCCTTTTTTTATGTTTTGTATTTACTTGTTTTTATATCTTATCATTTGCACTGAACAAGTCTTATCATTGCCAGCAACGTTCATCCACTTTTTGTTCGAAAAAATATTTTTTTTTGCCAATTGCACCGCAAAAATAGTTTATCTGTTCATTCCAGGTACGAATTTTGTTGTTATTTGCATTGCACAAGCAAAAACTCAGGTCAGAAAGAGACAAATTCTTCCTTTTTCTATTGTTTTTGCATTATTTTTGTCACTTTTATTGCCTTCAGGTAAAAATTTCTCACTCTAAATTTCTATTTTTCGCCGTTCATGACATGCTTTGTTGGATTAAGACACTTTAGCGCTGGCAGTTTATGACTTTTTGGTACGAGGAACGCAAAAACACTGAAATAAAATTTCTTATCTAGTTGCTTGTCGTTATCAGTTTGTTGATTTAACAATTTTTTTATCACTGATAACCGGATTTTTTTTGTACATTTATTGATTGTGTGCGTTTTTTACCGTTTTTTCGATATTTTTTTTTATTTCTCGGAAATTTATTTTTTTTTTTGGCCTAACACAAGAGAAAAACGTGCTACTACTACCGTTTTGTGTCAAAAAATGAGTTGCCCTAACAAAATAATGTTGTCTTCTGTCTCGTACGTGTGTATGACGAGACACATGCCTGGTATCCTTAGTTTACGACTGCGCACCCCAATTTAATGACACTATTTCATTTGTGTGCCTTTCTCTTTACATTTTTCGTCTATTTCATGTTTTCATGTCCAAAAATTCAGGCACGCAACGAGCATGAGTGTTTATCATCATTCAGGATTTGCTTGCCTAGCTTTTGATTTTTTGCTTTGAGTTCTGCATGTAATGTTGTGTGTTGTAACAATTTGTTACGTTATTTACCGTGAAAAAATTGAAGACCCCCGAAATTTTGCATGGAAAGTTATTTTAAGTTGTTAAATAATTTTGTTTAAATTTATTTAATTTTTTAAAATTTTATTTAAATATTTTTTTAATTCTTTGAGAAAATATAAAAATTTTTATAAAATATTTTTATTTTTTTTGCATATTAAATTTAAAATACAAAATTTATTAAAATAAAAATATCAATTAAATTTATTTTTTTTAAATAATTTTTTCCTTAATTTAAATTTTTAATAATTAATTTAATAAAAAAATTTTTAAAAATAAAAATTATTATTAAAAAAAAAAATTTTTAAATTAATTTTTTTTTTATTTTTAAAAATTTTTATTTAAAATTTTATAAAAATAAAAAAATTTAATTTCAAATTAAATTTTTTTAAAAAATTAAATTAAAAATTATTTTAAAAATAAATTAATTAAAAAAATAAAATTTATTTTTAAAATTTTATAAAAAATATTTACTTAAAAATTTGTCTCAAATTAATTTGTTTACTGCTTGAAAATTAATTAATTAATTTTTAAAAAATATATTTTTTTTATTTATTTATTTAAAATTATTTAGAATTATAAGAAAACATTTTTCACTCAAAAAAAAATTTTTTTTTTAAATTCAAAATTTTTAAAATTAATCTGAAATAAAATATATAAATAATTAATAAATTCAAATAAAAATTATTTAAAAACAAAATATTTTTTTTTAAAAAATAAAAAAAAATCATTAAATTATTTTTTTCAATTAATTTCAAGGGACATCGAGTTCAATACCAACAACACAGGAAATTAAAATTATCGACACCGAAAAAAAAATTCAATTATTATTTAATAAAGTTATCAAATAAAATTATCATTTTTTTTAGGTCTAGAGTGAACGAAGTGAAAAGTGACAAGGATAAAATCGACAAAAAGGATCGATAGCCGTTCGTTTTCATTTTATTTTACATTGGCGCGCACTTTTTGCGTGACCTAATGATGATTATTATTTGGATGGAAGGTCTTTTGTGTGTTTATTGCCCCATAAATATCAATCCATCGTGCCTCGTTATCGCCGAAAAATTGTCATTTGTCGCGCCGGTGTCTGTTTTCTCTACTTTTTCACGTTAATTTTTATTAATTCTGAATAAATTTCCGAAAAAAGTGACTTTGAGTCATGCAAAATTAATTGCTTCATCGGTTTTTGTTCAATTAAATACACAAAAAAAAATCATTGAATGAGTCACAGTTTGAATTTTTTTCTTATACTTTTTTTTTTGCTGTACATGGATAACAATTGTAATATTAATAAGTACAATAATAACAATAACACACGACGTAAAATGAAACAAAGCGATGTGTACCGAGCGAGTACCTGAAAAATACTGACAGTCTACGGAGTTTATTTAACAGAAAAATTGTATTTCTTATTTTTTGTGCTTTTGTGTCGTGTTGTTGTTGGTTTTGTTGTTGTTGTAAGCAATATCGAGTCATTTAAGCGTTTTTTCTGTAGTTGTGTGTGGATAAGATACAGAGAGATAGCAAAGTGCCTACTGTAGGGTGAGTGTTCATCAACGAGTACTTGATTGTGATTATGAATGAATTCGGAAATGAATCGATTAGAAGGCGACTGTCTGAATAATAATGAGGTTTTTTTGTTGTATTGAGAATTTTGTGTGAATAACGTCTTTTGAAAGGGTTTCTTTTTTTTTAGAAAATAAAAAAAAATGTTATTCATAAAAATTTAAATTTAATTTAATTCAACAAAAAAATGTGAATTTTAAAATTTTATTTTATTTAAATTTTAAATAAATTAAATTAATCAATAATAAATTAAATTTAATTAATTATTAAATGAATATATTTGATTTTTATTTATTTATTTTTTTTTTATTTTAAAAAAATGTTTAAAAAATATTTTTTTCTGAAATTCATAAATATTTTAATTAAATTTATTTTTAGTTTTTTTTTAATATTAAAATTTTATTTATTTAAAAAAATTAAAGATTTTTTAAATTTTATTTTTCAATCAAAAAAAAAAAAATAAAATAAAAAATAAAATTAATTAATAAATTAGGTAAAATAATTTTTTTAATAATTTTATTTATTTTTTTTAAAATAAATTTTTGTAAAATATTTTTTTTACTCTTAAAGCTCTAAATATTGATACCGGAAGAAGAAATATCTTTAGATGACTTTTTGTAATTTATTTTTATGCTTTATTATGTAAATTTTACCACATGAGACAAAAGTTTTCTTTGTTAAGGTAAAAATATGAAGTTAAATTGTAACTTTTAGACCACTTTTGTGACGAATTTTTCGTTATGAATTGAATAATGTGAAAATTTTATGTTTCGCAATTCAAATTTTTCAATAAGACAAAAAATTTTAGTGAACAAAAAATATTCTTGATAAATTTTTAAATATTTTTTTTTATTATCTTTAAATTCGATAAAATAAAAAAATGGAAGAAAAATAATTTTATTTTAATTTAATTGTAAAAAAAAATTAAATTAATAATTTCTAAAATTAATTTCATTTTTTATTAAAAGTTTAAATCATAAGATAAAAAATAAAAAAAAATAATTAATTATTTTTAAATGATTTTTTTTTTGAAAAATTTATCTAAAAATTTAAAAATTAATTTTTTTTCAGTTATTGATATAAATTTTATGTTTTTCTGATCCATGAAAAGATTTAATCAAAAAAAAAAAAATCGGAAATTTTTATTTTAATTAATTAAATTAAAATTTTAATTTTATTTATTTAAAATATTTTTTTTTCTATATTTTTTTTAAACTTGGTGACTTTTAATAAAAAAAAACACTTCTTCGTATTTTTAAAGAAAATTTCATGCCATCCTGCTTTCCATAAATAAAAATAATGTTGTTGTTCCATCTCTTTATTATTCTTCACCCTACTTCTTATTTTTTTTTTGTATTTTTCGTATATAGGTTACTTGAATTTCATTATTATCGAGAGATACATGAGCGAAATTCATTGCCTTGTTGTCGTGTCATATTAAGCCCACTTTATTAAGCTGCTAAAGGAAAAACTTTTCTGTCTCGAATCTCCTCCTCTCGTTTTCTTTCTCTCATGATATTTTAATACAATTTTTTTTTATTATTCCACATTTTCCTGTCATTTTTCCCCCATTCAGGCGCTTACTGCTGTATTATCAGATAAACTGTGCTCTTTTTGTTCAAAAAAAAAAAAAAGTTTTGATCAATTTTGCTCCATTTTTGCTAAACCCTTCTTCTTCGTCGCTTGAATGAACTTTGCGACGCACGAACTAGACAAATGTCTAATAGCATTCGAACTCCCCACTGACTGTACAAATATGATAATGACGATAAAATACGCAGATACGAGAGAAAAATTAGGTGAATGTGTATTTTTATTGTTGTCTGATGTCGTTTCGCTTTGGCCGAAGCAATGCATGCAACGACGTCATTAAATTGAATTGTGTAGAAAAATAAAGTGAATTAGTAAAAGTTTTTTGTTAGTTGCGTTCTGTGTGACATCATACAAGGGTAACAACTATTATAAAGTACCTTGAATTAGCAAAAAAAAATTATTTGTATTAAAAAATTCATTTGTAAGAAAAATAAAAAAATATATTAAAAATTAAGAACTTATAAAATAAAATTTAAAAAAAATATAAAAAAAAAGAAATATTAAATTTACATTAAAATTTTATAAAAAAAAAATTTAATTAAAATAAATAAAAATTTAAGATATAAATTTTTGTTTTGAATATTTAATTTAATTTACTAATTTATTTATTTTTTCAAAATAATTTTTAAATTAATTTTAAGAAATTGAATAAATTTTTAAATACTTAGTTTTATTAAAGTAATTTTATTATTTAGTAAATTATTAATTAATTTTTTTATTCTTCTAAAAATATTTTAAAAAATTTAACAAAAAAAAAATACAAAATTAATTTTATTAATTAAATAATTAATTTAAAAAATAATCTTTAAATTTAAAATTTTAAAAAATTACTTTCATTTGAAACTTCATTTATTTTAATTTTTAATTCTTTAAAAATATATTGAAATTTTTTTTATGTAAAATATTTTTATTTAAAAAAAAAATACAATTTTTAATAAAATTTCAATAAAAACAATTTAGCACATAAAACATGCACTCCAATAACCTTTGTTAGCAGACAAATCACTTATAGCAATTAATACTAGTTTTTATTTATTTTGTGAATGTTCAAGTTTCTACTGAGACATTCGAAATTGAATCATCATTAGACACACCGATTTTTTTGCAATGACTTTACAATTTATTTACTCAACTTATTCTTACTTGAACTTCATGACAAAGCGGAATTTTTCAAGTTTTTTTTTCCTGACGCAGAAGTCACTGAACTGTCATCAAAGGAAAAAAAAAACTGAAAAAAGCTTCATGTTTGCTGCTATCTAACATCGCATTATGGATTTTATTTGTGGTGAGTAATAAATAAATACAACAAATAGGGACATTAGGTATTCTCTCTATTCTATTGCTTCATTAAATTTGCATGACTAACGATTGAAATTTTGTCGAGCCATTTGTGGTTCTTTTATTTTATTATTATGTTACGTTATGATAGTGCTGCGTTCGATTATTTGATAGCAGACGGAATAGACAAGGTAATTTTATAATAAATGATTAGTTTAGAGAGGCGTTTGAATTGTTTGTTTTTGTGGTTATTGAACTTAACAGGAAAATTTGTAATTAGGTGATCAAATATTAAAATAAACTTTATTTAGTTAAAAAAATTGAAAATTATTTAAAATTAAAAAAAAAATTTTTTAAATAAATAAAAAAAAAAATAAAATTTATAAAAATAAATAAAATTAATAAAAATAAAAAAAAAAATATATAAAAATTAATTAAATTCAAAAAATTAATATCAAAAAAGTCATTTTAAAAATTATTTTGAAAAAAAAAATGTTATAAAATTTTTAAAAATATTTTTTTTTAAATTTTAATTAATTTATAATTAATTAAATTATAAAACATTAATTAATTAATTAAAAATTAATTTAATTTTTTTTATTTAATTTATAATTAATTAAATTAATTTATAATAAATAAAATAATTAGTTTTTAAATTAATAAAAATTAAATTAATTAAATAAATTAAATTAAAAATTAAAATGAATTATTTTTGTTAATATAAATGTATTTTTAAATGCTCAAAAAAAAAAAAAAAAAAAAAAAAAAAAAAAAAAATGAAGAATATTTCGTCATAATTTTAAAAGATGAAAAATGTAACGAATTAACGTAAATTTTTCCTATATTTTTTCAAATTGAATATATTTTGAGGAGTATTGAGAAGCATGCGTTCCAAAATATTTTCCAGCTTTCCATTTTCAGATGTGAATTTTGCCCCAAGACGAAATTGGTATCAAACATTTTTTTGAATTAAATAGCCGTTATTTATATTTTTACGTTATAAGATAAAATGCGATGAAATTCAGCCAAAAATTACTCTATATTGAGAGAAATTTATTTTCTTCGAATTTTTCTGAAAGTCCGATTTTATTCATTTAACCGCCATTTTGTGGCATTTTTGTTGCTTTTTCAAGAAAAATTTAATCGGAGATTGTATATCTTAAGAAAACTGAGAAAAATTCGAGGACTCAAGAAAAAAAAATTCCTTCAAAATTTAAAGACATTCAGAAGTTCAGGTAAATAAATAAAAAAAACAATTTTTTTTAAATATCTCATTTATTTTATTTTATTTTATTGAATTTAAATCACTAAACTCATATAAATTGTAAATATAAATTTATAATAATAATAATTATATTTTTACAAAAACTTTCATTTCTCATTTTTTTTTTATTAAATTATCACAGTTTGCACTGTTAAAGTACAAAAATTCCATTTATTTCTATTTTTTATGTTAATATTTCATCAAGCAACTTCTTATTTATTTTATTGATTCATTTAATTAATTAATTATTTGAGAAAAAAAAATCTTAAAAAATTAACACAACATTTTTTTTATTTAATAATTATTAAATTTTTACTGAAATTATTTAAAAATTAATATTTTAACATAAATTTAATTAATTAATTAATTATTTACGTACAAAAAATAAATTGGCAGTTTTTAATAATTAATAAATTGTGTATAGAATATTTTTTTTTTATTTATTTAATTTTTTTTTATTGCTAATATTTTTTTCCTATCATTTTTTTTTGTCTTCTTATGAATTGCACTTGCAATATTTTTTAATTTTTTTTAAGACTTATGAAATGCTGATTCCGGTTCCCGAAAATAATTACAATTTTATTATTTCTAAATTTATTTTTTTTAAGCTTAAGTGTTTTTTGAGCATCGGAGACGTTCAAAATTGCAAAGTTGTCAAGAGAATATTCTACTATTTTTTTTTAGACACTTAAAAGGTAAATGCATTGATTCTTTTAATGTTCAATGGATAATTTTCTACTGATCATTCACTGTACAACTCCATTTTTGTCGTTCGTTCCTTATTTAACAATTTTTTTTTAAGATAAATTAATAAGACACAGGTGTGTTTTTTTCTTTCTTTCCTTACTTTTTTT
Source organism: Culicoides brevitarsis (assembly GCF_036172545.1). Classification (NCBI taxonomy): domain Eukaryota; kingdom Metazoa; phylum Arthropoda; class Insecta; order Diptera; family Ceratopogonidae; genus Culicoides; species Culicoides brevitarsis. The sequence goes on from NC_087085.1 coordinate 2,467,972, forward strand.
CGTTCTTCTATAGAAAATTTATTTTTTTCCGATTAAAAAAATATCTAATTATTTTTCCTGTATTGCGTTTTTTTTCCAATTCTAAGAATTTTAATTTTAAGTATTTTTTTTTTAAATTTTTTTTTAAATCCATGAAGAGAGAAATGGAACATTTATTTTTTTTTACATTTTTTTTTTCGTTTTAGAAGAAGCTAAATTTATATTTTATTGATGATGCTAAGACTACATAAATTAAGAAGGTGTATTTGTGCCAATGATTCCGTGGTCGAGTCGAATTAGAGGTCAAATCTTTGTCGTCATAGGCGTAATCTTCGTCGCCATCGTCGTTGCCGGCAACCAGCGGAGCTCTTCTTCTGCTTGGCAAGTCTTGCGAACGTCCCTTGCAGCCCATCCAGCGTTGTGCCGACGATTTTTGCCGTTCGTGAGCGACGCGCATGTAGTAATCATTGAATTCCCAGTAGCCCTTGCCTTTGAAAAAGTACGTTTTGCCTGCGAAAGACACAAAAAAAAAAATGAAATCCCCTGCGAGAAATAAAGAAAAATTCAGTTACCTTGATGTTGGAAGGCAGTATCGATGTGATAACCAATACCGCGCCACATCGACATGTCACGCGGGTAATCTAATTCAACTCTTCCGACTTCCTCATCGAATCTAAAAAAAATATTTTTTTCGGTTAATAAGTCGTAAAAGTAGAAAAAAATAAATTTACCTCCAATACATTGTCCCACTATAAAAATAAGTTCGGTTATTATGGCCCCATACCAGCCTAAAATCACAAAAAATAAGAAAAAAATGAAATTTTGTGCGAAAAATTATGAAATTCGGGACTTACGCAGCATCTATTTTATTTAAAGTTGCAGGAAGCCCAAGCTGTGTTAAATATTTTGGATAACCTGGATCTAAATTATGTGTGCTAAACATATAATATTGCTTTCCTGTTTGAGGGATTGACACAAAAAAGGCATAAAATGGAATTACAAGCAAAAAAAAAGAAAAAACTTGCCTATAAAAAATATAATTTTTCTATCTTTATTCTCGTAAACGGCATCGATATGCGTCAAGTTTGCCGGTAACTTGTTCCACAATCGCCGTATTTCGTGCGGATATCCATCCATAACTTTACCTTCGGGACCGACACGCCACAAATATTGATCCTTGAATATGAAGATTTCGCCACGGATCATCGTAATTGCATCGTAACTGAGGAAAAAGAGAAAAGTTTTGTTAGAGAAACGTATTTGGGGTGAGTTGTTGAGTGAATTTGAATGAAATTTTGAGATTTTTAAAAATATTATTTTTTTTTTTTTGATAAATTAAATTTTTATGAATTTTTTTTATTTATAAAGTACCTTACTTTTCTAAAAAGAAAAAATAAAGTAAAATATTCTAGATTTTTTAATTTTTTTTAATTAATTGACATTTTATGAATTTTCCAAAATTCTCTTTTGAAAAAATAAAATTTTAAATTTTTCCTCACATTAGTCACATTTTTTTTTAATAAAAATTTTAAGAATTTTTACAAAATTTTCATTTTCTTGAATCTCTAAATTTTTTTTAAAATATTAAAAAAATTAAGTGAATTATCTATAAAAATTTCAAAAAAAAAAAAAAAAAAAAAAAAACAAAAATTTCTTACATTTTTCAAAATAAAAATAAAAATTTTTAATTATCTTTCATTTTTGAAAGAATTTTTTTTTAATTTTTAAAAATTTTTCTATAAAAAATAAAAAATTAATTAATTCTTTAATTTTATTATTTGGTAAGGAAAAAATTTTCATCAATTTTGCAAAATTTTATTTTTTGAATTTTTTTTTTTTAAATTTTTTAAATATTTTTTCTTTAAAAATTTATCAACAACTTCTCTTTAAAAAATTTTTTTTTAAATATAATATTTTTTAAAGTTTCAGAAATTTATAATTTAATTTTTAAAATTTTTTAAAAAAAAAAAAAAAATTTTTTTATAAATTTATTAAATTTTATTATTTCAAACTAAAATTTTCATAAACTTCTTAAAGATTTTTCTTTTAAAAACTTTTCACAAATTTTAAAAAAATTTGAAAATTTTCTTTAAAAAATTTTTATGAATTTTAAAATTTTAAGTTAAACTTAAGGTCAAATTAAAAAATTAAATTTTCGTATAGTTTCAAAATTTTTCTTTTAAAAAAAAGTAAATTAAAAAAAAATATTAAATTAAAATGTTTTTTTTCCAAAGATTTTTTTTTGAAAATTTTGAATTTTCTCATAAAAAAAGTAAAAACTCAATTAAATAATTTTTTAAGAGAAACATTTTCATGAATTTCTTAATTTTTATGAATTTTTAAATTTTTTTAAAAAGAATTTGTTTTCTTAATTTTTAATTTAAAAAAAAACTAAAAATAAGACAAAACCTTACCTCGTATCACACGTCAATGGTTTTCGATGATGCGGATGTTCCGGATGTCTCGGATGATGTTGCGACGGGCGATGCGTTTGTCTCCGTTGTGGCATTTCCGTCGTTACCGCGCGTGTTGATGGCGTCGTTGTGTGAAAATGCGGTCTTCGAGGGCGTTCAGGGCGATATTCGTACTCCCTCTCTCGTTCGCGTTCTCTTTCACGTTCCCTTTGCCTCTCTCTTGCCCGTTCTCTTTCCAATTCCCGTTCACGCTCCCTTTGACGTTCCCGTTCTCGTTCCTGCTCTCGTCGAACGTCATACTGAGGTCGTCTATCCGGGTAATAAGGCTTCGGGGTTGTCGTCGTCGTCGTGGTCGTTGTCGAAGTTGTGTTTTGCACGGGACGATCATACGTCGGTCTATACGGATTAATGCCCCATTTCTTCTCCTTCGAACCTAAAATGATGATTAGTACGTGAAAAAAAACCCTTTTCAAAAATTTTCAAGTAGCAAAAAAAAAAAAAATAGATGATGATGAGGATGATTTCTCCTTATCATCATTTGTGCGAGTTTTTTTTTGAATTTACTCACCGTAAATTGTTTGAATAGCAATTCGGTCATCCTCCGGTAAGTTTTTGTTCATTTCGTATCCTTGATACCATGGAAACATAATGGCACCTTTAACAGATGAATGACCTAATCCCAAGCTATGCCCGAACTCGTGTACAGCTACGCCCATTAAGCTGGTGCCTCGAGGTCCATCTGCGTATGCGAGAAAAGAGATAATGGAAAATCATCCTTTGTTAGTGAAATTATTTTGCATTTTTTTTTTGAAATGATGAAAAAATAAAAGAGTGATGTGTGTTAGTCGAGATAATCGATGATTGCTCCTCATCCTTCAATGTTGGTACTTGAGCATGCACGAATTGCCTTTGTCGTTTGAGATGATTTGTGATTGACATGAAAATCTTTTCATTGAGCTTTTAATTTTTTTTTATTAATTTTAAATATTTTTTTTAATTTTATGATAAAAAAAAATATTAATAAAATTAAATTTTTCATATTAAAAAATTAATTTTATTTTTTAATTATTTTTTTTTAAATATTTTCGAGCTTTTTAATTTTTTTTATAAATAAACATTGTTTTTCATTAAATTTTTTAAAATTTTACTTAAATTTCAAATTTTTTTTTAAGAAAATTTAATTTTTGATTTTTTAATTTTATACAATTTGGATAGAACCAATGAGGTTTTAAAAAAATAATTAAATTTTGTATTTGATTAGAATTTATTAAAATATTTTTTGAAAAATAATTTTTGGTTTGAATAATATAATAATAAATAAAAAAAAATTTATATTTTATTATTTTTTAAGTTAATTTTTTAATTATTTTTAAATTTCATTTTAATTTTTTTCAGAAATGATTTTTTCAAAATAGTTTTCATATTCAAAATTTTCTTGAATTTATTTTTTTAATTTCTTACAAGTTTCTCATAAAAATTTTAAACTACATTCATTCATATTTTTTTTCGAAATTAAAAAAAAAAATTAAAATTTAATTTAATTTTTTTTATTCAAAATTTTCTTACGAAATCATTAAATTTTTGAAAAATTAAGTTTTAATTTTTTTTTTAAATTTCCATGACTTTTTCTTATTTTTTAGAATTTTAATTTGCAAAAAGTTTTTTAAATAATTTTTTTTTCTATTTATTTTAATGTTGAAAATAAAAAAAAATAATTAATTGTTAATTATTTTTTTTTTGCAAATTTTTAAATTGTTTTTTGAATTTTTATTTTTCACAATCTTTTTTGAAAGTTTGAAACAAAATTAATTTTTTACGAAATTTTAAATTTTCAAATTTTTTTAAAATTTTTATATAGAATTCATTTAATTTTTAAAAATATAAAAAAATAAATTTTTCACACGAATGAAATTAAAATTTAAAATTTTTGATGACTTTTTAATATTTTTCGAAATATATGAATTATTTTTTTTTAAATTTAATTCTTTTTTTACAAGTTAAATTTTTTTCTTTATTTTTTTTGTAAATTTTCTGATTTTCTCAAAAATTGTAAGTTTTTTGTTATCTTAGTTGCTCACTTGACTTCTTAAGCATGCCCGAATTGCTACCAAAGTCAAATCTTGATTGACATAAAAAAAACCTTTCTCGGACAAAAAAAATCTTGAATATCTTGTTAAATTTAATTGGACCATTTCAAGTGAAATTGATATTTTATTCTCTTGTTTTTCTTTTTAAAAACCCGTCTCTTGTTAGTCTTCCAAACACCGAACGACGTCAATTTCTGAATGAATGCAATTAATTAACTTTTTTTTCGAGGTAGCCAAGTGCGTTCATCCAAAACAACAAAGGTACTAGATTAAAACTATTATCGTCGACACCATTCGCCGCGCGCTCTTTGAAAAGTGCATGTCTGTCTCGTCTCGCCTCGAACGAACGACTCAAAAAAGAAAAACATTGTACAGCAAATTTTTTTTTGTAATTTTTCACGTCTCGTCAATTTTAGCAATCAATCATAATTATCGATTTTTTTCTCTCTCTTTCCCTTTTTTTTTTAGCTCGTTGCAGCAAAATGATATGACATGATAGTGTTTGCACGCCTCACTTTTTTTGTGGGTTGAGGAAAAAAAACATGACATGAAGAGCATTACGGCTCATCAACGATCGACTTGGAAAAACAGAAAGCTTATGATGGATTTTTTTTTCTTTAAAAAATAAAATTATAGAAAATTTAAATTGGCTCGTTTTGCAATTATTTGGAGAGTGCTTCAAAAAAAATTGCCCATGAGAAAAAATGAAAAAAAAAAAATCGCAAGGATCATCTGCGCTCGGGAAACCTTTTAAAATAATAATGAGCTAAAGGGATAATACTAACACATAAAAATTTCAAATAAATTTTTGAGCGAACGAAAGAGATTTTCAGCAAAATGTCCATTCAACGTTAAATCTCTTATTCATTTCAACTTTTTTTCTTTCCTTTTCACGTATGCATGAGGAACGGATTTTTTTTTATGTAAAGGTGTGTAAAATAAACATTATTCCAGGATATAATAAAAAATTTATAGTGAGAAATATGTCAAAATATAATTTAATACGGCAACCTTTGGCTATTTTGATACTTTGCTACGAACTTTAAGGGCATTTCAGTGAAAAAAGGGATTTTTGTTGGATTTGTCTTTTTAAAAAAATTTTTAAATATTTTTTTAATGTTTAAAAAATTAAAAAAAAAATTAATAAAAAATGAATTTTTATTAATAATAATTTTAAATAAATTAATAAAAATTTAATTAAATTTAGTTAATTAATTAATTTAATTTAAATTTTTGATAAATTTTTAATTTATTTTAAAATTTAATTTAATTTTTTATTAATGTATTTTAATTTTAAAGAATTTTGATGCAAAATTTACTATTTTTTTATAATATATTTTTTTTTAATTAAATTTTTATTTTTTTTAATTTTTATATTATTTTAAATTTTAAATAAATATCTTGAATACAATAAAAAAAAATAATTAAAAATCCATAAAAAAATTTAAAATAAATAAATAAAATTCGGCAAACTCTTTTTTTCATGAAATTTTTCATTTCATTTTTAAAAAATATTTTTTTATTTGTCTCATTTTAATTAATTAACTTTATCATATTTTTGCAATTTTTTAAAAGTTGAAATAAAAATATTTTTTAATATTAAATTTTGTTTTAATAAAATAATAATTTTTTAATGAAATTTTTTTTTTTTAATGAAAAATTTTCTTTTATAAATAAAAATTTCGAAAAAATTTATTTAATTTAAAAATTTATTTAATTTAAAAAATTTTTTTTTTTATTTCAATAAATTTATAATTAAATTTATTTTTTTTAATTTTTTTTTATTAATAACAATTTATAAAATAATTATTTAAAATTTTTTAAGAGTTCAAAATTTTGAGAAAAATATTTATCGAACGTTCTTATAATATTTTTTATTAAATCGAACAAAAATACAACTTTTTTTATGTTTTCATGAAAATGCGTTCACATCAGTTCCCTTCAAAACGTTTGATGGTTTTTATTTTATGAGAAAAATATCATCACAAAATGTCGACCGGATAAAGGTTTTGCAAAGCAAAGGTAATGTAAAGTAGTAACAAACACACACATATTACATAACAGAGTAAATAAATGTATTAAAAAGGCTTAAAAACAACGTTATAAAAAGCCAGGTAACTACGTGTGTGGAAATTTTTTGTTGTTCTTGCGTCGTAACGACATAAAAGGAGTCTGTTACTGTATTAAAAGGAGGAAAACCTGCCTTTTGTTTTTATTAAACATTTACATTTATTGCTTCTTCTTCGTTTTTTTTTGTTCTTGGTCCGCAACACTTGTTGTTCATTCCTCGACAACGACGCTCGAGGAGAAACCTGGTCGTTTTATGTAAATTTTATTATCTTGTCTTTTTGACATGCATGCCCCCAACGCCGTTTTTCGCACAAAAAAATAAAACTCATAGAAGTTAATAAAAATAAATAAATATGAAATCACTTTCATTTCCGCTCCCTTATCAAAAATTTACCCCGCTGCGTGTGTGTTGCTTTTGAACGAGCACGCACCGAAATTTCCTTTAATTTTTTTTTTCGCTTATCAAGAAAAAGAAGTTCGAGTAACATATCAACGTTTAACTTTTTTTTTTGTTGTAAAAAAGAAATAAAATACGTTTTCCTGTAAATATCTTTTTTTACTCATCTACGCGTTTTTTCACGAGCAAGAAGAAGAAGAGAGATATGAAAAATGATTTATTTCGTTATTATTTATGATGACACCTAAATTCATGCGTGTAAATTTTGTAATAATTTTTTTTGGTGCGGTAAGCTTTTTTTTATCGCATTTTAAAGGAAAATTGTGATTTGTTATATGTCGGTTAAAAATTTTAAAATTTGCATTGGGTTTAAAAATTAAAATGTACTTTGGGTCAAAATTTTAAAGTTTATATTTATAAAAAATTTATAATGTGCATTGGGATAAAATTTGAAACATATTTCAAAAGCAAAATTTAAAAAAATTAATATGCAGACATTTTAAATGTGCATTGGGATGAAGTTTTTAAATGTAAACAGGGTTAAAAATTTAAAATGTTAAAATTGAGCAAAAATGAAATATGCATTGGGCATATAATCATGAAAATGTTCAATAAAGTATTTTTAATAACGAAAAAGGAATTTTTTTTAAAATGTGCATTGGGATTAAAATTTTGAATGTGTCTTGAGTCAAAATTTTAAAAACTATTTTTATACAAAAATTCAAAATGTGCCTTGGGATAAATTTTGGAACATATTTCAAAAGCAAAATTTAAAAAATTTAATATGCAAAAATTTTAAAATGCGCATTGGGCTAAAACTTTAAAATGTACATAGGGTCAAAAATTTTAAATTTTTAAATGGAGCAAAATCGAAATATACATTGGGTTTATGATAATAAAAATACTCAAGTCAAATATTTGAAAAAAACGCATTGGGAAAAATTTCAAAATGTGCACTGGGATGAAAAATTCAAATGCACATTGGGTCAAAAATCTCGTACATTTCAATGGGTAAATTTGAAATATGAGTTTGGCATGAAATTCAAAATATGCTATGGGCAAAAAAACTCAAAAATTCTTAAGGCAGACATTTTAAAATGTGCACTGGGATTCATGTCTCATGTCTTTAATTTAAAATGAACGTTACAAATTTTTCTAACGACAACTTTCTACATTTTTTTCTCTAACTAGATAACAGAAATGTAGGCGTCAGTTAATTTGTAATGAAAAAAACTCATTCTACCATCAGAGACTTGTCGTCGTCCCTTTTTTAGCGGTTAGAAAAATTTGTATTTTAATTGATCCTCCCCTAAACGAATAATGCCTTGCGGCTGTATTTAATTTCGCCAAAAATAATAGTAAGTAATAAGTAATAATCTCCCCTCGTTTCCTTGTCACCAACTTCATAATCTCTAATCATATTAATTGTCTTACAATATCCATCCAATAGAATGATGAATAATGATCTTTTTTTTTCTCGTTTTTCCTTTTAAACTTTTTTCTCCAACAAAAAAAAAGGAAAAAAAAATCCGATTGTTGTACGTTTTACAATTAACACAATTAATGATTGAATGTTGTGAGTGGCCTTTTTCTGGATGAACTGATTTTAATCTTCTTGTAACTTTGGCTTTTGTTATCATCGCTTTTCATCCCTTGTTTCTACATCGACGTACGAAACAGAGACGATTTTAAATCCAATCCGATGATAAATGGTTTGAAAAGTAATTAATGATTTTTTCTTTTTTTTTTAATCTCTTAACTTTTCAGAGCAATCATCGAGGTTCATAACACAAAAAAAAAGATTAAAAAATGGACTTACCGTCATTGTCGTCATTTCGCCGCTCAAATAATTCCCATAATTCCTCAGAATCAAAATGGGCGTCGCCGCCTCGTCCTGTTCCGGGATAAAATGCGTGTGCCAATACCGAGCCAGGTCCGTCAAAATTGTAGCTATCTCCATGTTCACGTCTAAAAATAGGTAAAAAAAGGAAAAAAAATTATTTGATTTATTTTTTAGTGATTTATGGCGGTCAATAATTTCTTGAGAGAATTTTGTGGATAAGAGAGAGAAAGAGAAATGAAATTTTTGAAATGGTCTCAGGAGAATGAAATTCGTTCAGATTTTTTTTTATTTCGAATGGATATCATTTGTTTTAAACATTGATTTTTTTTTCGTGTTGTAAATTGAAGGAAATTTTGTGTTTCGCTTGAAATTTATTATTTAAAGAAAAAAAGATTTTACATTATAAAAAAATATTTTTTATGTAAACTTATAAAATTTTCAATTTAAAATTTGTAAAAATTAATTTAACTAATTTTATAATTTTTTTTTTAAAATAATTTTTTTCTTTAGTTCAAATTATATAAAAATTAAATTTAAAATTTTGATTAAAAATTTAAAAATAAAATTTATTTATTTAAAATTAATTTTAAACAAAAAAATTAATAAATAAAATAATTAATTTTTAAATTTATTTTTTTTATTTAAAATTTGATTTAATTTTTTTTTATTTTTCAAAAAATTTAAAGTAAAAATTTTACTTCTTAAAAATCATTTCTGTGTGATTTGTTTTATAAAAAAAATAAATTTTAATATGAAAAATTACTAAAATTTAAATTTTATAATAAAAAAAGTTATTATTAAATTAAATTTTTGATTAATTGAACATAATAAAAAAAATAAAATATTTAAGAACTAAAAAGATTATTAAAATTTAATTTTTAAAATAATAAAAAAATATATTAAGATTTTATTTTTTAAAAATTTTTATTTTAATTATTTAAAAGTAATTTTTTAATTTTTCTTAAGAATTTATTATAAATTACGTTTATAAGTTGTCTTTGAATAATTTTAAAAAGTTTTAAATATTTTTTTAATTAAAAAATAATTTAATTTAATTAAAAAACAAAAATAAAATTTTAAATAAAAAAAAATATTTATAAATTTTTTATTAAAAAAATTATTTTTATTTTGAAAAATTAATAAAATTTTTTAATAAAAAACTAATTAATTTTTCAAAAAATTTTAGTAACTTTTGAAAAATTTATCTTAAAAAAGTAAATTTTTTTTAGTTGCGAAACACAAAATTTTCCAATTGATATTTGTGCATTCTACGAGTCGTTGGGGACCATTTAATCCAATCGATACCATTGTAGTCAATCATAGTCTTTCTTCTTTTTTTTGTTGTTTGTGTCTGCGCCATACATTCCTCCTCCTCACTTATTCATATTACACAATAAATTTTTTAGAATATTGAATTACCTTGTTCAAGAAAAATAAATCACGTCGATATTGAGCCAAGCTCGCACACAAAAACTCACATAACGAGACACAAAGAAGGAAAATTTTTATATTGCGTTATTTGATTCAGTCAAAGCACCTCAGCAAAGGCAAGCAACAGAGAACAGATTGTTTGTATGAATAAAATATCTGTTATTATATCGTCCTCGATGTCGTCGTCGTCGTCGTCGTCGTCGTTTATTCGAAGCAATTACCAAGACTCGATTTGTTTTTGCTGTCACTCGAACGTACACGTTCAACATGTTGTACGAAAAATATTGGAATAAATAAATCGAAGTGGCACAAAAATATAATAATAACAATAATAATGAAGAAATATTTTTATATTCCAGTCATTGTGTCAATAATGCCGAGAGAGAGCGAACGAACGAGAGATAAAGGAAAAAATATGCGAAAACGATGGCATGGCACAACAAGGCACCATTTTTCGGCAAGTATTTAAATGTGCGGCAAACGAAGAAGCCACAAACGGAACGCAGTGAGTCGAGAAAGATAAACTTCGATTCAAATTGACATATTTCATACATGTGATCGTCTTTTTAGATATTTCTTTCGCTTTTGAGAGCACACGAGACACAAACATAAATATTTTCTTTTTGTACATTTATCACAAAATAATATTCTTGTCTACTTTTCAAAAAAAATATTTTTTTTTATCTCGGCAGAAATTTAACCTCTCACATGTACGCATAATGACGATTTTCCGATAAATGATTGGAGCAAAATTCACTGAGGCAAGAGTAAGAAGGCAGTTAAATGTGTTTTAGATTGCATATCAAAGTTCTTCCTTCGTCGTCTTCCTTCGAACATGTATGCAAAAAAAAAAATCGAACGAGAAAGTTGTACGAGTTTTAAATTGAGAAATTGGCCTCTCTTTTGTCATCATCTCGAAACGTGTTTCTGTGTCTTTCTCTCTCTGGAGTGCGCTTGACTTTGTTGTTGATATGTTTTTGGTTGTTCGTAACACTTTAGAAGTAATTTTTTGGTTGAATAATAGAAATTTGTGATTTTTTTTGTTTTTAGTACAAATTTTGTCTTTAAGAAATTTTTTTAGTACAAATTTTATTTTTTAGAACAACTTTCAGTTAAAATTTTTTCGTTTTAAAAATTTTTTAGTACAAATTTTTTTAGAACAACTTTCAGTTAAAATTTTTTTCGTTTTAAAAATTTTTTAGTACAAATTTTTTTAGAAAAACTTTCAGTTAAAATTTTTTTTGTTTTAAAAATTTTGTAGTACAAATTTTTTTAGAAAATTTTTCAGTTAAAATTTTTTCCGTTTTAAAAATTTTTTAGTACAAATTTTTTTAGAACAACTTTCAGTTAAAATTTTATCGTTGAGAAATTTTTTTAGTACAATTTTTTTTAGAACAACTTTCAGTTGAATTTTTATCGTTGAGAAATTTTTTTAGTACAAATTTTTTTAGAACAACTTTCAGTTAAAATTTTTTCGTTTTAAAAATTTTTTAGTACAAATTTTTTTTAGAACAACTTTCAGTTAAATTTTTTTTCGTTTTAAATTTTTTTAGTACAATTTTTTTTTTAGAACAAGTTTCAGTTCAACTTTTATCATTCAGAAATTTTTTTAGTACAAATTTTTTTTTTAGAACAACTTTCAGTTAAAATTTTTTCCGTTTTAAAAATTTTTTAGAACAAATTTTTTTTAGAACAACTTTCAGTTAAATTTTTTTTCGTTTTAATTTTTTTTAGTACAAATTTTATTTTTTTAGAACAAATTTTAGTACACATTTAAACTCTCAAAAAATTTTGTTGAATATTTTAAAAACTTGAAATTTAAAATTAAAAAAAAAACTTTTTCTTACCTTGCAAAAAGCACCTGAATATCCGCATCCGGACTACTCGTTTCACGGAACGTCAATTTTGAGTTGCTGGCCCACACCTCGAGCGCATCACGAAGGATTCGTCGCACTTGTCCTGTTTCGAGTCCATCCAAGCGATGATTCTCCAATCTGTAACGAGCGCAAATAAGAAACTTGTCAGTTTTGTAATCAAATTAACTCAAATATGCAGAAATTTTAACAAGTACGAAGATAAGTTTGTAGCAACATGACAAATCTTCATGGCATTCGGAGAAATGTAATCCTCCGTGTTTTCCAAAGTAGCGTGTCACATCAAAAAAAAAAAAAAAAAAAGTAAATGAATTTTAAATGTCTCGCTCTGAAGTATTGTTACTTGAAGCAAAACTTTTGCTCTCTGTGTCTGACATTAAATCATATTTTATTCCGTTTTCGAACGAGACGAGAGGAAAAAAGCGACATTTATAGAAAAGAAAGATGCCTGCAATGTGAATCAGCAAAATAGACTACTTTGATCCTTTTGTTAACCACATTTTCATATTTATAATCTTCAACAAAGAAGCACACAGAGAGCAAAAAAAAAATGTTGAAACCACAATGACAGACACAGACACGCTGCATGCATAGGACATTAGGCAATTTATCTGTAAGCATGGCAGTTACACACTGTGGGACAGTAAATTTATTTGTGTATATGTGGGATTTTGAAAAGCCATATCGTTTTGGTACACAAGTCAAAGTAAATTATATCCTCAATTTTCCACACATGGATGTCGACATTTTACATACCAAATCTCCGCAAATGTTCGTGCTCACGTTTCAGTGCTGGATTTTGGTAAAAAAAAACCACGTGACCTAATTTGAACAAAAAACTTAAAAAATTCAAATATTTTCATAAAAAAATTAAATTTAAAAAAACCACGTGACCAAAGATATAAAAAAACTCAACAAATTATAGGAAAAAATTTGTGAATAACTTTTAAAAATTTATTAATTAATATTGAAAACCACGTGACCAATTTTCAAAGAATTCGTAATTAATTTCATTAGAATCAAAAAGAACTTTTGAAAAAATGATCACGTGGTTTCTTAAAATTAATTAATAAATTTTTGAAAATTCCTTACATATTTTTTTGTATAATTTGTTGCTTTTATTCATAGTATTGGTCACGTGGTTTTTTGAAATTTTTTGTTTTAATGAAAATATTTAAATTTTTTAAGATTTTTTTTAAAAATTGAGTCACGTGGTTTAATTTTCTATCAAAAAAATTAAAATTTTATTTAAAAAAAATTATTTAATTTTAATAATTAATTTTAAATTAAAATTAAAATAAAATTAAAAAGTTAAATTTAATTTTTGAATTTTTATTTTTAAATTTTATATTTTTTTTTCAATTTCTTTATTTTTTAATTTTTTTATTAAATTAATTGATTAAAAATTAATAAAAAAATAAATAAATATAAAATAAAAAAATTAAAAAAATCTCTTGTCACGGTCCTGCAATTCGCATAAAGACACGAAGCTAATATCGCTGGTTTGTTTGTAAATTTGTTGAATATGTGACAAAAATATGTATATGCGGTGCTAAAATGAGTGTGACAGCATCGTTTTAGAGATAAATTTAACTTAATGATTCGCTGTTTTGTATTTTTTCCCATGAACGGGGATTTTTCGCCGCCAAATTTATTTCAAGGAAGATAAAAAAGAGCGTTCGATGTCTGAAACGCAATATCCCGCACGAAAAATTAAATAAATTTATTAAACTCCGAGTATCACAGTTCAGAAAATGTAGATAAATTTAATAAATATCATCTTGCACAACAACATTGGTCGTCGTCGTCGTTCGCCGCAAAAAACACTTTTTCCTCTCGTATCGAGTCGAAAAGTGCAAAATTATTGTTGACGTCAGATGAAGACGACAAAGGAATTTTTGAAATATGCACATTTAAAAATCCCTAACTCAGTCATCTTTGGGTAGTTTTGGCTTTTGGAAGCACGTTTAAAGTGAAATATGACACAAAAGGCCATAACAATAAAAGGAAATGTTTAAACTTTCTTTTACAAACTCTATTATTTTATTAATTTCACACACACAAAATACGCAATTGCAGCAGTCAGAAAGAAGACAAAAATAATAATTTTCAGTTTCAGACATTTTCATGCATTGTCGAGTGGCAGACATGTGCAGCATGCGACACACAAGAGCTCAGAAGGAAATTTAATTAGAGAATAAAACCTAAACTCATAAACAATAATAACAATATTTTCATTATAAATTTTGTTTTTGGGCATGCAGGAACACAAAAGTTCGACAAAACTGAAACAGATATCGTTCGTTAAAAGGAAATGATATGAGGAAGAAAATTATATAAACTGCAGTTGAAAATTCAGTTTGGGCTTTTGTTTGAGTTTTATTAGATTTTTGCGCTATTGAACCGATTTTAATTCATTGAGTTATTTTTTTTTCTTTGAGCAGAAATGAGGGGAAAAAATAGAAAAAAACAATAAAACTTTTAAAATTCTTTTCGAACATTTTTGGGATGTGTGATGGATAAACACGTGATTAACACTCACTTTTAGAGCTATTTTGTGTTATTTTTTTAAGATGTTGATAGGGGAGAAAAGAGATAAAAAGTATGAATTTCTCCCTATAGATAAATTTAAAAAAAAAGAAAAAATATAAACACGTGATTTTTATTGAATTTTTTTTTATTATTTTTCAATGGATTTTTTTTAGGTAATTTTTTTTTTGATAATTTTTTTTCAAATAAATTTATTATTTATTTTTTCCATTAGATTTTTTTTTCAAAAAATTGAATTTAAATAGAAATTTAAAAAAAATATTTTTTAATGAAATATTTTTTTTTTAAAATAAAAATCAAGAATTTATATTTTTTTTCATAAAAAATAAATTTTATTTCTCACAATTATTTTTTTAGAAACAAGAAAAAAAAATAGCAATAAAAAAATAATAATTAAAATATTTTTTCTAAAAAATTAATTTTATTTATTATTTTATTTTTTATTATAATTTATTAAATAAATTTAATTTTTAAAAATTAAAAACAAAAAATATTTTAATGAATAATTTTTGTCTTAAAATGAAATTCAAGAATTTAATTTTTTTTTCATAAAAAAATAAATTTTATTTCTCACAATTTTTTTTTTAGAAATAAGAAAAAATTAATTTATTAATAAAAAAATAATAATTAAAAATATTTTTTTAATAAAAAATAATTTTATTTATTATATATTTTTTTTTTAAATTTATTTTAATTGAATAAATATTTAAATAATTTATTTTTTAAAAATTAAAAAAAAAATAATTAAAAAAATAATAAATCATTAAATTAAGAAAAATAATAATTTTAATATTTTTCACTTTTTTTTAAATTTAAATGGTATTTTTTTATAAAAATTTAATAAATTTTTCTTTAGTTAATTTTTTCTATCAAAAATTCCGTGAATCAATTCAAAACAACAAGTACCAATTTTTAATCTCTTCCACGAGAAACAATTTTCCAATTGTTCAATTTAATTTATTTATTATAATATTCGACGATATCAAGATGGTTAGTAATCAGCTTACAAAGTCTCAAGTGGCATTTTTCATCAAAAACAAAAAAAAAGTAATAATCTATTTATTACGAAATCCTTCCTCGAACATGTTCGAAGAGAACAAAAACGTGCCGTATCATCATAAACGCCGTTATTATTATTATGAATATTTGAAACTAAATTAAAATACGAGACGAGAAGTGTTACTGAAAACATTAACTTTTATATTTATTATTTTGTGTTTATAACTTTTTTTCCTACGTATTCCGTATTTTATTTTAGACAATGTATTTATTTTAGAAAAAGCCAGAGACGACACAGAGAATGTAATTTATAGTTTTAGTTAACTTTTATTATTTGTCTCTGACGTATTTTGTGTGCAAAATAATGTTTGGTGTCTGATTTCTCCCTGTGTGTGTGTGTGTATGTGTGAACCGAGCCCATTTATAATAATAAAATTTATGTGTCGTGTAAGAAAATGACAATATGATACGGAAAGTAGCTCTAAAAGTCTTCTTATCAGAGGAGAAATGATTTTTTGAAAAATTTTTAATAGTTAAATTTTTTTTCAGAAGAATACATTTTTTTAAATTTTGAACCCAATGCACATTTTTTTATAATTTTTTTTTATGAATTTTTAAACATTTTGTTGATTTTTTTTTAATTTTTTATTCATATGAATAATTTTCATTATAAAAGCTTTTTAAATTTTCTGAAATTCGAATTTGAAATATTTGTCCCAATGCACATTTTCAAAAAATTTTGATATTTCTTAACATTTTAAATTAATAAAAAATAATTCCATTCTTTTTATTTTTTTTTCAAAAAATCGTCTAAAAATGTTTCGAATTTCAAATTTTACCCAATGCACATTTTAATTATTCTTAAAGTGAAATTTGAAATTTTTGTCCCAATGCACATTTTAAAAATATTATAAACGTGACTTAATTCCATTCTTAATATTTTTTTTTTGAAAATCGTCTAAAAATGTTTCGAATTTCAATTTTTACCCAATGCACATTTTAATTATTCTTAAAGTGAAATTTAAAATTTTTGCCCCAATGCACATTTTAAAATTATTTGATTTTTTTAATAAATATTTTAATTGAATAAAATATTGGCAGTTTTGAAATTTTCTTCATATGAACCAAATAATTAATTAAAAATGATTAAAAATTAAAAGAATTAAAACAAGCAAATCGAAAATTTGTAATTAAAATTTCGCCCAATGCACATTTTAAAAATTTTTAAATTTAAATTTTATTAATTTTTTTTTGAATTTTTTAAAAAAATGTTTAATGTTCAATATAACAGTAAAAAAATAAAACAAAAAAAAATGGAAGTGCATAAGCTCATCATAAATTTTATTGTTTTCTCTCTCGGTAGAAAAGAGAAACATTAAAAATCAGCAATAAAATGTTTTGTTGCAATTATATTGTGTAACTTTATATTTTTCGAAGCATTCATAAGTAATGCAATTTTGCGAGAAATGTATTTTTTTTCTCGTTCCTCTGTTGAAGGCATCTCGGAACAGTATTAAGTTACACTGTTTGAATAAAATAATGATGATGATATTTTCATCTAATAAACACTCATCTTTTGCATACGAAATTAGATGATACATTTTCCTCCTGCACCGCAATCCTATTTGTTGAAGTCACTCACACACACAGGAATGCTGCAAAAGATTGCATGGATTAACATAAAATAGTTTGATTACTTTTGTGCCTCCTCTCTTCTCGTTTTCAGAGTGAAATGAGGGAAATGCAAAAGTTTTTTGAGGCTTAGCTACATTCGAAAGCGCACGTAAAAACAAAATAAATAAATTAACGTATCAAATTATGCTGGGTTGAGTTTTTCCTCGAGCACAGGAAGAAGGTTTTGTAAGTTTTCAGCCAAGTTGATGATTGAGAGCACTTGAGCGACGCGAAGTACTTGACGATAATTGAACGAGCAAATATTATTTATCCAATCACATTATTTACGCCACTTAAAGTGCACTAAGATGACATCTCGATCAATTTTCAGGCAATTATTAACTGCAACGTTCTTCGTCTCGAGTTGCGATGATATTTTCTCTCGAGAGCATCAGGTGTTTCGTCGCCGGTAAATAATCACACACATTGTAACGCGACAACGCCAAGGTAACATGCGAGTGACATTTATGATGTATTACTGTCATGTTGAGATTTTCATCCTGTTTGCGGAAAGTCGACGTTATTTGCTGAGAATGCTTATCAATTATTCGCTCACTCAAGGAGGTTGTGATGAATCACAAATAAGCATCACACCCAGGTTGAGTGAGTAAATAAAGGAAGCGGATTTTGTGTCGTTTCTGGAGAGGTTTTGATGGCAGGATGTGTTGAAGAAGTACTTTTTGTTGATATTCTAACGTTTAACGGTTTTTGTTACAGGAAAATTTTGAATTTTCGAAAATTGTTCAACACGTTCTTCAAATTTTCGAAAATCGATTAAGTTATCTTCAAATTTTCGAAAATCATCATTCAAGAGAATCTTTTGGCTTCGAAAATTTCTTGAATGGTATTCGAAAATTTGAAAAATATTTGAAACATTCGAAAATTGTTTCAGAAGCTTTTTAAAATAATTTCTAAAGATTTTCGAATATTCGAAAATAATTTTAAAAGTTTTTCAAATTTTCGAATATCGTTCAAGAAATTCTTTCGACTTCGAAAATTTTAAATAATTTTTGAAAAATAATTTCCAAAGATTTTCGAATATTTAAGAATTGTTTCAAATTTTCAAAAAACAAAAAAAAAATACAAAGTTTTTGAATTATTTTCGAATATTCGAAGATCTTTGGGAATTATTTTAAAAAAATTTCTGAAAAGATTTTCGAATGTTTGAAATATTCTTCAAATTTTCGAATGTCGTTTAACAAATTTTCGAAAATAAATTTCGAGCTTCGAAAATTTGTTGAACGAAATTCGAAAATTTGTTGAACGATGTTCGAAAATCATTTCAGAAGTTTTCGAAAATAACTTCTAATGATTTTCGAATATTCGAAAATAATTTCAAATTTTCGAAAAAATCACAATTTTTCTAATTTAAACTCCTCTTCATGTTTTTTTTACTGAAAAAAACCAACCACAGTCCATTAAAAGACCAACGGAAAAAAATACGAGCTTTTCTGTGATAAATATGTTCGTAATCAAGTGGCGCCAAACCAGATGATGTCTCCTCTTACTGTCGCTGGTCTATAATCACGATGAAAGGTCTCGTATGTAATTTTCCGTGTACGCAAAATAAAACAACTACGTGTTGCATACTGATGATTTGCCTGTATCTCTCTCTGGTTTTCTCGTGGCGATGAATATATTCAACACTCGCATAATGAATTGGAGACGCGCTGCCTGCCAATCTACCTGGAAAGGGATGTTTTGATGAGAATGATGATGATGACGAACCATGTGTGTGTGTGGATTTAATCTCACTTTGAAATTATTTTCATGACGACGACGACGGAGCGACGAGGATGAAGTTAGTTTAGGAACGAATGAATGAATGCATGAGGGTGATGTTTATAATTTCCATCCAATTCATAAAATAGAATAGACAACTCCATTTATTTACCTTTGGTTTGGATGTCGAGACGACGAGAGTGGGACAAACTTTGTGCTTAAATTATTCAAGACACCTCGTCGTACTTTGTGTTTTTGTCCCCGCGTAACCTTTCATCCGAACGATGAATAACGCAGAATTAAGGCAACACAGAGAGAATTTCATCATCTCGAAATTGCCTCAATTTGAGGTTTAATCATTTTATCGCGCAAAAACAGAACTTTGTGGTTGCCTCGAATTTCTCTGCCCGTAAAAATGACAATTTTGATGCTCAGCGGATGCGAAATTCCCTTTCAATCGATTAATAACAACAAATCAAAAATATATAAAACACCAATCAACTTGAGATATCTCCACAATTTATCATAAACTTCCCAGAGGCAAACTTTGTTGTTGTGTAATTTTTTTTCCTCACTCGCCACAAGCCGCACAAATATTAATACATGGCTGATATTTTTCATTCAAGTCGATTTATAATAATCTTTTTCCATTTTTTTTTTTTGCTCTTTTCTGTCCTTACGTTCGTCGTTCGATTCATTGGCTCGTCGTTCGAATCAAACAAAAATCAATTTATATTCAAAGACAGGAGATGGAGAGAGAGAGACGACGAGAAAAAAAAATTCATAAAACACATTTTTTATTTTTCTTTTCGTTTCCTCTTCATGCGATATGAAAAGTTTTTTTTTCCTATATTGGAAAATGGCAAAATGTATAATCGTAGTTTAAAGTTTTAGTTGCGAAAACGATTATTTGAATTTTTGCAAAGTTTTGCGTGTGTATCCGGTAAAAAATATCGTGAAATAACGTTCATCCATCAATCTTTGGATGAGGGAAAATTTTTAAAAAATGTCTCTTATGAAGTTTTACGGTTTGTGAAAATATTGAGAAAAATTTTTTTCAAGGAGATAAAATAAATAAATTTTATTTAAAAAAAATAAAATTAATAAAAAAAAATAAAATTATAATTTAAAAAAAAAATTTAATTTTAAAAATTTAATTATTAAAAATTAATAAATTAATTAATTATTTTTTATTATTAATTTTGTTTTATTTTTCATTTAATTAATTTTACAAATTAGTTTTGTTTCAGTTTTTTTATTTAATTAATTTTTAAATTAATATTTTTTTTTATTTTTACTTTTTATATTTTTAAATATTTGATTTTTAATCAAGTCCCTTTAATTAATGTCAATTTATAAATTTAAGTCCTGTTAATAAAAAAATTATTTAAAATTAATTTAAATTTTTTGAAAAATAATTTAAAATTTACTGAACTTTAAATTAATTTAATTTTTGAAAAATTTTAAAGTTTTTACATTTATTTATTTTGTATATTATATAACTCAAAATTTATTAATTTTTTTAAAAATTTAACTTAAACTTGTTTTTTTTGTATTTTTATAAATTATAATTTTTTAATAATTTTAATTAATTATTTTAATAATGTTAATTTTTTTTTTAAAATTTTGTTTCATTTTTATTTAGGTTATTAATTTTATATTTTTTAATTAATTTTTTAAAATGTAAATTAAAAAATTTTATTTAAATTATTAATTAAATTTATTTTTTTTACATTTAAAAACAATATTTTATAATATTTTTATTAATTTAATTAATTTAAAAATATTTTTTTTTCTTAATTATTCTATATTATTTTTTATTAATGCATTTTTAAAAAAAATTAACCACGTGACCAAAAAAAAAATATTTTTTATTGGTAATGTGATAAAAAAAAAACAACAGAACGACTTTTTTAATTAAACTTTCGATTCTGGCTTTTGTGAAACATCAACCGAATCCAAAGTTAATCGAAAAATTTTATCACATTATTGTTTGATTTGCCTCGCGGTCGTATTTGATGGAAATATTTTTATTTATTTTATGAAAGATGAACTATTGTTCGTTGGCTTTCCGAGAAAATTGTGAAAATTGAGATAATAGGAATAATGGATTTTATTTACCGCGTTGCGACAAAAGACGACACACACTCACAACTTTTGTTCCTTGCGAATTGATGAAAAGACCGAATGAATGGCGAACACAAAAAGGCACAAAATTGAAATAATCTAAGAAAAAAAAACTTTTTCTTTTCTTCTCCTCGTACTTGATTAATACTCTCTTAATACAATACTTTTCCCACTGATTTGTCATATAATGTTGTGTGTTTTGTAAGAGAAATCAATGGAGGGAGGCAGTCATCAAATGGAGGTGATCAATTATGGGGATGTCAAACATGTGAGTGGATTACAATTTCGGGCTAATCATTAAAGCAATGAGAGGCAATGGAGACGACGTAAATTGCTGTTTATTTGAGATATTGTCTTCTCCGGGATGCCAGACACAAAAGATGACAATGCACTTTGTGTACACACAATTTAATCGTCCAATTACATCCGAACACATATATGAAGGAGAGAACAAAGGCTGATAAGTGTCATAAGACGATGCAGCTTGTTTCATTGTTGGAGCAAAGAGGCTTTTGTTACAAATTTTGTTATAAATACAGAATTTGATATTATTCTGAGGTTGTTTTGGTCACAAGCGAACAATTTGTATTGATTAAAGTTTTGTTTGAATGAAATTTTCTATTGTTTATTGAGAAATGGAGACGTCTGGTTATTTTTTAAAATGTCAAAAAATGGTTAAAATTCGTAAATGTCAATTCAAAAAATGACAGTTGAAAAATTTTAAATTGCTTTTTATGCTAATTTAAACTTTTTTATTAACAAAAATTAATTTTATTTACTCAAAAATTAATTTAAATTTTTTTTAAAAATCGTAAATATTAAAATTTTTATTTAAAACATTTGTTGACATTTAATATTTTTTTTGAAAAAAATTATGAATAATTTTGAAATTTATTTATTTTTTTTTTTAATAATTTTCTGTAATATCAAAAAAATTTTTTTTCAAAAAATGTTAAAAAATTCTCAAATTCAATTTATTAAATTAAAAATTTTTAAAATTAATAAAAAATTAAATAAATTTAGAACATTAATTTTTTTAAAAAAAATAAAAATCTTAAATAATAAATAAATTTCAAAATTATTTTTAACATTTTTTAAAATAATTTTTTTAAATGTCAATTCAAAAAATGTCCGTTAAAAAATTTGAAAATCGCTTTTCACTAATTCAAACCGAGCTTTAACTAAAAATTCATCATTCCAAAGACAGAAGATGATAAATAAAAGCAAAACAATGTTCCTGAACGTCATCCAATATTAACGTTGCTTTTTTTCACACTTCTTTAAGTTTTACATCATCTTTCCTCTCAGCCTCTCGTTTAATGTATTCATCATACATTTCCATTAAATTACACACGAAGCGACAAAAAGAGTTTCAACGTGGTGGCATCATGAGACAATAAACACATTGTACGTGTCTGTCCTCTCAAATGACGCTGCACAAGTCAAATTCCGAAGAGGTAGGAGTGAAAAACCATTTATTTTTTTTTTGTCGAACGAAAAAGAGAGACGAAAAAGTGACATTGACTGGAATGACCAAAAATGTGACTTTTTAATGAGAGTAACGTCGTCTGATGATGAGTTGCAAACTTTTGAGGGAAAAATTTCGTGTCACGTTGAGTTTGTAGTTTTTTTTTGTTAATCGACGCCTCAACGATGGAAATTGTGCTGCACATTTTTTAATTGCAGTGAAAAAAAAAATTATAAATATGATTTATCGTTCTTCGTCAGGAGACGAGAAACGATGGGAAACCATAAAATATGTGAAACAAAGAACGTCGTTGTTCGTTGTTAATAATATTGAAAGTGCATCATCATCATCGTTGGGCTTAAATGTGTGTTGCTGAGTTATAAATTTTCACATACTTACAAGTTTTCTTGAATGGCGCGTCAAGGCGAGATAAAAATATTTTTTTTGGTAAGTATTTTTATACTTTAACTATTTTTTAAATTTAAAATTTTTAATCGAAAATTATAAAAAATTATTATTTTTTTTTGTTATGTTTAAAAAAATTTTTAAATATTTAAAATTAATTTAAAAATTAAAAAAATTAATAATTTTAAATAAATTATTTTTTAATAAATTTTTTTTAAATAAAAAATTAAAAAAATAAATAAATAAACAAATAAATAAATTTAAAAAAAAAAATTAAAAATTTAAAAAAAAAATTAAAAAATATTAACAAAAAAATAATAAAAATTTTTAAAAATATTAAAAGAATTATTAAAAAATATTATTTAAAATTTTTAATTAATTTTAAAAAAATTATAAAAAAATTTTAATTTTAAAAAATAATCAAAAAATTTAAAAAATAATTAACAAATTTCTAAAAAAGTATTTAAAATTATTCAAAGAATTTTAATTAAATTTATTTTAATTTTTAATTAATTTTAAAATTTTAATTTTTTTTATATAGAAACCTTCTTTGATCAAATTTTGACATTTTATAGAAAATCAAAAATTAATTTAAAAAAAATTTAAAATTTGAATTAATTTGTTACAAAATTTGAATGTCAATTCAAAAAATGACCGTTAAAAATTTTTGAGTAATTTTTTTCTATAATTTATTTTTTTAAAAAATTAAACAATTTTATTTATTTATTTTTTTTTATGAAATTTTTAATTCAACACAAACAAATTCAATTCAAGTAAAAAAGAATCTCATTTTTTTTCTCTCTTCGAAAAAATTTCCTTGAATGCATATTTGACACCATTTTACCGTCTTCCATTGTCACTCGCACCTTTTATTACTTCTATCATTGGAATTTTCATCCCATTGTGCTGATTATATGGCAATGATGATGATGATGATGATAATAAAATAAGAAAGAAATCGGAATGTAAGTGACAACCAAGGACGAAAGTTGTACACTTTCATCCACACTCCGGTGACCGCTGAGTTTTTTTTCTCTGCTCAAATCGAGTTGAAATGACAGAAAAAAGCTCATCTTCGAGATTTCTATTCATTCAAGTCTTTGTTATCGTCAACGGATTTTTTTCTCGACATTTTATTGTTCGTTTTGTTCGTCGAATGAATTTCAATATGAAGCGAAAAAAAAAAGATGAAAAATGTAAATGAATCGAGAGTGCATCATCTTAGGTATCTCTTGAATGTTGCTGCGTTGCTGAAGCTTAAAAGACGACGAAGAGTAGTAAGTGCACTTAAGTGGCTTATCAATTGAAAACTTTTGTTATATTTTTATTGAATTGCGAAGAATAGTTGGCTTTTATGTTTTTTCATGGGTGAGAAAAAAAATGCAGCTTTAAATTCCTTTAAAAAATTACAAATTATGTCGAGAATTCCGCATATGTCGAGACAGAAGCAGAAGCAGCATCAGCAGAGGGACTCATATGAATAGAGTTAATTTAAACTTTGTCATTTGCCGAAAATTATTTCGACAAAATTATAACAATATCAATTTTGCTCTCTGTGTCTCGAAGTATTAACAAAATTCATTTATTTCGTAGAGAAAATGTTCTCTCCTCTATTTAATAACAATAATAAAACTGCCAACGATAACGGAGTGAAGAGAAAACAATTTTAATTAAATGATTTTTGCCATTGTTATGCACTGCTTGACTTTTTTCTTTCTTTCTTTGCCAAAATTCGAGAGACTGAAAACTTTCCATCTTTCATCAAAAAAAAATAATAATTATGGATTCCGATAAGGCAGTTTACTAATTTTTATTGTTACCGAAGCAGAAAACAAACAAATTTCGTTTCCGCGACGATGAATAGTCGTTTTTTTTGTTTTTCTGATGAAAACGCATCTTTTCGTCAGACAGAAACTTTTTTTTAAAAGAAATTTATTTTAAATAGTGTCTGTTAATGAAGGTAATGAAAATTGTCATTCACTTCGATATCCATTGTTGGTTTGTTGGTTAAGACAAAAAAAAAATAAAATTAATTTAAGTTCATTATTTTTATCTGTGGAAAGGCGCGTTTTCATTATCTTTTAATTAAAAGATTCTTTTTTGCGTTATTTTTTTATCGCATTTCGAAGCAAAAAAATTTTTTTTAAAGGAATTAAATTTGTCTTTTGTCAGTTGGTTAAAAATTTGAAAAAATTTGCATTGGGCAAAAAAAATAAATAAAAAATTTTGAAATGTACAATGGGTCAAAAATTTTTTTGAAATTTACATTGGGTTTAAAAATATTATTAAATGTGCATCGGGTCAAAAATTTAAAATTGTTTTTTTTTAATAAAAATTATTTTTATTTTAATTTTTTATAAATATGCAATGGGTTGAAAAAAAATTAGAAGTTCATTGGGCGAAATTTTTTAATTGTGCATTAGGATAAAAATTTAAAATTTAACTGAGTAAAAAATAATCGATATGGAATCATAAAAACTCTTAAAATTTGCATTGGGTAAGAAGCTAAAAGTTAGCAAGCTATTGAAGTTATGAAAATTTGAACAGCTAAATATTTCAAAATGTGCATTGGGGCAAAAAAGAAATTTTTTATTGAGCAAATTTTTTAAATGTGCTTCGGGTTAAAAATTTAAAATTAACTTTCTTTCGAAATTTGCAGTTTAATTTATTTTGAATTTTATTTTTTTTTTAGAAATTTTTTTAAAAATATGCATTGGGACGTAAAAATAATTCGTATAAAATTCTTAAAATTTGCATTGGGGCAAAAATTTAAATTTTTTATTTAAAATTTCTTTTCACAAAATTTTTCAAGGAAAATGTTAAATGTTTATTGGGCAAATTTTTTAAAATATGCATTGGGTTAAATTTTTTTTCAGAAAATTTTATAAAGTTAATTAATTTATGAAATATATGTTGGGCACAAATTTCAAAATGTACATTGGGACATTTTTTTTAAATACATATATTTCAAAATGTGAACTGGGATTAAAATTAAATTTTTTATACGTTTATTGTTATAGTAAATATTTTATTATTTTTTTTATTGAGCTTTAGTTTAAGTCTCATGATAAAAAAAATCAATATCTTCTTCTGTCTACAAATCACTCTTTTTCTCATTTTTTCCAGATAGGTGTTCAAGTACGTGTAAAGTTCATCACACAGATTAGATGAATTTTTCTCAAAGTTGCATAAGCAAAAAAAAATGTAAAAACGAAGAGGAGACGAAGGACGAGGCAAAAGTGTGCTTAAGAAAGCGTCTATAATTTAAGTATTATATTTGCTTTTAATAACACGGATTAAACACGGCGGTACTAACATTTATTTTTATAAGACCTTTTATTATTAAGAGGATAAAAAAAATTAAGAAGGCGAACGCGGCAGAGGAATAAATATAATGGAACCATTCATTATATGTTTATATTTTGCGCGCGACTACTGGCGTCGACTAAACATAAGGTAATTTAATTAGCTTCCTTTTAATGCTCTTGCCTTTTTTCCGTAATTTTTTTTTGCTTTAAGTATAATAGACTGCGCGACGAAATGAGCTTGTTGCTCACCCACACTCATTATGCTAATTTTAAATAATTGTGGCGAGAGCCTTTGCATTACATACAAAAAAAAACAACAATCCGGAATTTAATTTATCCCATAATACGAAAAACAAAGAAAAATTCTTATCAGGTCTTGACGTTTCAAAGAACGTTTCACAAAAAAAAAGTTTGTTTGTCTCTCATTAAAAACCGTTTATCTTGAATAACATCGAAATCTGGCGTGCGGCGGATTTTGCGGTTACTTTCGATCAATTTATTTCGTTTCTCTCCCCCTTCGTTGATTAAATTATTTCATTATTATTTACTAAAAAATAAAAATATATCGGAAGAAACTTTCTCGGGCCACAAATATTTACCGTATTGATTATGTGCCGCAGTCCAGAAATATTTGTCGATTGTTATGTAAACATCGCGGCAAAGTTTAGAAACACAGAGAAAAAAAAAACTTTTGAATTATTCAGTGGAATTGTTACGAAGAAGAGATTAGTAGAATAAACAAAATGGGAGATTTAAATTTAACTTTTTTTGTTCTCCATTGGGATAATTTGAATTATCGTACTGTGAAAATTTTGTATTTCGCATAATTTTTATTTTGTGAAAATATATAAAAAAAAAATATTTAAAAAATTTTTGAAGTTGAAAAAAATTAATTTATTTAAAAATAATAAATTTTATGCTGAAAGTCTAATAATTTTTTAAAATTATATTATTTTAAATTATTTTTTAATTAATTAAATAAATAAATAAAATAATAATTATTTTAAAATAAATTTTTAATAAATCTTTAAAATAAAGAAAATTTAAAAAAAATAAAAAAAAAACTAATTAAATATTATTTTATTTATTTGTTTTTATTTAATAATTTTTATTTATTTTTTTACTCGTTTTTTTAATTAAATGCTTAATGAAATTTAATTAATTAATTTATTTTTATTTTTTTAATTTATTTTATTTAATTATTTTTTTAAATCTATATTTTAAAAAATTTGAATTTTATTTTTTTTTAATTTTTTTATTTATTTTTTTTTTTAATTAATTTTATAACTTTTTAAAATTTTCTATTTTGTAATATTTTTTTAAAATATTTTTTAAATTTTTAATTAAATTTTTTATCAAATATTTTTAATAAAATATAAAAATTAAATTTAAATAATTTTTTTTATTTAATAATTTTAAATAAAAAAAAAATTTTTAATATAAAAAGACCTGAAAATGTACAGAAAAATAAATAAAAAAAAATATAAAAAATTGCATTAGAATCTACTTAAAAGATTTTTTTTTAATATTAAAACGTAAAAAAAATATTTTTAACAATATAACGAGGTGAAGACCATTGTTTTAAATTTTTTTCTCATTTTTAAAATTCTTTGCAATAATGATGATAATAATAATAATGACGAGTACGAGCCAGCAAAAAACGAAAAAAATTCTTTTATTTTCCTGTTCAAACATTTTTTTTTGTATGAGCTCATTATATTAGTTAAAAAGGTACCGTAAGAAATTTTCTACCACTTTTTCTCATTATTACCTTAAGTAAACTCAAAAGTTTAAAACAGTGTGAGTGAGCGACTGTATCATTAAATTTATGTCTACACTCCGACTCACACATATATTTGTAAATGAGCCTAGTTAGTTTCCTTCTTTTGCTTTCGTTACTTGTTTCGCCCGAGTTATTTGCACAAAACGAGAGTAAAAAAAATAATTCTCGTGAAAACTTCAGTAAAAAGTTAAGAACGCGTTCTTGTGTAAGTTAATTCTCTTTTATTTTACAAGTTTTTCCCTTTTTCCCTTCAAAATGGTACACATAATATAATAATGTTCAGATGCACTTTGCTTGCTGAATAAAATAAAATATAGCGCGCGCGATTCGAAAAGGTAATAATAATGAGGAGAAAGGAAGAAAGTTGCGTTGCTTTGCCATTATCATTGTTGCTACAAACTTACCAATTTTATTGCTATTTTAACATTACGACTTCTTCTTCTTCTTTTTAAGGATTTTACGTACCTGCAACGAGAAAATGTAAAGAAATTTGTGAATTTGGGAGGAAGTAATAAAGAAAATCTTTTCACGGGTTGGAATTGTTGACGCACGCCAAGGAACATCAATTTAGGCGGTTTCAAAGTGTCATTTATGAGCAAAGTATCAGCAGAGACGTAAAGGAAGCTTAAGTTGACTTAAGAATTCTAAAGAAAAATTTTTCAAAAAATTTTTATGATTTATATTTTTTGAAAAATTTTCTTGTAAAATTATTTTTTTTAATCCAAACCAAGCAAAAAAAAACTTTTAAAAAAATTGAAACTTTTTTTGTATGAACGTTTAAAATTAAGTTGTTAAGTTGACTTAAAATTTTTACGTTCATACAAAAAAAAACACCTGAAAATCTATTCCAATTAATCCAAATCAAGCAATTTTCAAAAGAATTAACGAAATATTTTTTTAAGTCACCAACTGCACAAAGTTTATTACGAACGTAAGGAATTAAAGGATTTAAAAAAAATATCAAATTTTTTTTTGTTATTCAATAATTTTTTTTATTTTTAATTATTAATTTTAAATTTTTTATTATTTTTAATTAATTAATTTTTAATAAGAAAATAACTAATTCTTCAGTAATATACTTAAAAATCTGTAAAAATAATAATTTATAATTAAAAATTGATAAAAAAAATAATTAAAAATAAACTAAATAATTTTTAAATTTTTTTCTTATGTTTTGTGTAAAAAAAATATGAATTTAATTTATTAAAAATATTAAATTAATTAATTTATTAAAAAAAAAATTAAATTAATTAATTTATTAAAAAAAAATTAAATTAAAATTAATTAAAAAAAAAATTAAATCAAAAAGTTTAATTTAAAAAAAATTAATTAAATTTTTTTTTCTTACGTTCAGATTTTTTTTTTACACCAAACATAAGAAAAAATTTTAAAAATTATTAATTTAATTTATTTTTAAATAATTTTTAATTAGTTATAAATTTTTATTTTTAAATACTTTTTTTTTTACTTTAGAAAATAATTATATTTTTTTTTAGTTTAAATTGATGAAATATTTAATAATTTTATAAAAAAATTAATTCAACTTAAAAGTCCTTAAGTTACGTAACTTCATTAAGTCCCAAAAAAAATATGAAATCCGTCACTGATTTCAAAATTGAGAGAAAAGCAAAGTGTGGAAAAGAAAATTAACAGGAATGAAACAGGAAAAAGCTGTTGTTTGCCTGTTTTTCTTATTTTCTGTTTATTTTTTTTTTTTCGTGCCATATAAGATTTTGAATTTATTTCTGCTTTTTTGCTATGTGATAAAAACACACGTAAAGATGTGCATTTTATGTTCTTGTTTGCATTTGCAATGTATTTATTTTTCTTCTACGTCACTCCTCGTGTACAAGTAGAATTATTTGTGTGGAAAAACTTGTGTTTTTCTTAAGATATTTCGAGCTAAATTGCTTTGAGTGTATCAGATTTTATTTACATCAGCTCTTTCTTTGGCAAAAAACTCGGCGAAATTGGATCGAGAGAGAGTAGATAAATGGCGTGTGGAAGTATTTTCGTAATTAGAGTCTTGTTACTTTTTAATGAGGATTTATTTGGCTTCTTTAGCGAAACGACGCAATTGGTTGAAAAGTACCTGGCGTCACATTTTTTTTTTAAATTGCGGTTGCTACGTAAAAAGATCAATCTGTTCCATATGTAAATGAAAGGCAAATTTTATAATAACAACAGATTGTAATTTTTTTGATGTTATTGACCAGACAACCAAAATGACAGATAGAGAGAGAGAAAAAATGTAATCTCTCCGCAGGGCAAAATATTTTTTTTTCTCTGTGTGT
Source organism: Culicoides brevitarsis (assembly GCF_036172545.1). Lineage (NCBI taxonomy): Eukaryota > Metazoa > Arthropoda > Insecta > Diptera > Ceratopogonidae > Culicoides > Culicoides brevitarsis. The sequence continues at coordinate 2,498,397 of NC_087085.1, forward strand.
CAGATTTTTCGGCAGACAGAAAAGAGATGAAAACCACAAATGCAACAATATATTATTTATTCTGCCATATTTTTGTGTCAATCGCATCTGCATCGCACACATATGAACTGATATGCATATTTTACTCGCTGGCATTTACATATTTTTTGCCATTTTTTATTCAATATTTTTTTGAAGCAACATTATTATTGCGATATTATTGTTATTGGATAAACATTTTTTTTCTGCGTTGTTATTGTACAGTTTGTTGTTTGTTATGATGGCATTCGAGAGATGTGTCATCGATGATGGTGACTGAGGGTATGAATGTTGCGGACTTATAATTTTTTTTTTTGCATTTTTAATAAAATTTGTGAAAAAAATTATTTTTTAAGCGTTTTTAAGTCTTTTAAAAATAAAACAAAAGTTAAAAAAAAAAATTAAAAAAAAAAATTAAAAAAAATTAAAATAAAAAAAATTTAAATTTTTTTAATTTTTAAAAAATTTAATTTAATTCTTTCTTAAACTAATTAAATAAAAATAATTCAACATTTTTTTTGAAATAAACAAAAATTAAAAAATAAAAATAAAATTTTTAAATTATAATTCAATTAATTTAAAAAAAATAATTAAATATTTTATTTAATTAAATTTAAAAAATAAAAAAAAATAAAATTTTCTTAAAAAAAATAAAAATTAATAAAATAAAATTTTGAATAATTTTTTAGATTTTTTTTTTACAAGAAAAGAAAATTTTTTAAAAATTAAAAAAAAAATTAAATTTTTTTTTTCAAATAAAAATAAATTTAAAATTTTAATTTAAAATAATTTAAAAAAAATAAAATTATTTTTTTTAAAATAATAAAAAAATTAATATTAATAAATTAATTTTTTAGATAAAAAAAATTATAAAATAATTCTTCTTTTATAAAATAAAAAATAAAAAAATCATTAAATATTTTTTTTTCAATTTTAAAATAAATAAAAAAAATTTTTCAATTAAAATAATTAAAAAAAATATTTTATTATTTTTTTTTATAAATTAAAAAAAAAAAATTATAAATTAAAAAAAAATTAATCAAAAAAAAAAAATTAAAAATTATTTTTTTCAAAAATTTTTTAAAATGTAATCAAGTAAAAATTTCACGACAAATTTTACAATGTAAGCAAATTGTAAAAATAACAAAAAATATGAAACAGCCTTCAGCGACAGATACTCAAACCAAAAAAAAGAAAGAATCCATTCAAATTCTATGAACTTACAAGGCCATTTAACGCCAGATGAACTTTTTGTTCGCATTTTCAATGATATTTGGCTCACTTGTTCAAATATTTGCCTCGTTCTGACTCAAACTCATCTAGAAGCAATCCGAATTTCAGTCTTCACAGTAATTTTGCGATAAGAACACAATCTTTCGAGATAAATTTCAAAATGCCCAATCTTATCTTAATTTCTCGACATTTAATCGGCATCATATTGATTACACAAGTAATTATGCAGAGTTGTGCAACATCCGTCGCCGTAACATTTGGCAATGGCAATAATTCTCATCTTCTTGCCGAAAGTAGCAACAGCAGCAGTAATTACGGTGTAAAACTAATTAATTTAACTAATTGGACACCGCCATCTTCATCATCATCGGATGTACACAAGTCTTTGGCAGTTGTTGACAATCGCAGTCGTGCGCGTTGCAGATTGGTGTCTAAATTAAATAATTACACGGAATGTCTGACAAAGGCATTCACGATATTTTGGACCGAGGCAACGGCATTCGATGATACCATTTTAAATGGCATAATTAGAAAAATTGATGTCATTTATTTGAATTCGAGCACTTTTGACAACAATAACGGCACAGCGACGCAATTGCGTGCCCGCGTTCTTTTTAATTATCGACAAATGTTGCTGCGAACAATAAATGACGTAAAAAGTGCCTTGCTCGAGTATTTTTCGGCAATTCGACGCACATCAATCACATCTTATGCCAAAGTGACGGACAATTTGGCGCGAAATTTGACAAAAATCCCGCGAAATCACACAAAATGCGAAACGCATGACGCCATTTTGCAGGGATTTGTTGTTTTCGCCACGGGTCTCGAGAGTAAAATTTTGCAACAGGCGATTTTTTTGAGCAACGAACGACGCAACATCGAATCTCAGGTTTCGAAAAATGTCACAAAGGACCTCGAGCAATACATCCATCGATTATTTGTCGAATGTGCCTCGCAAAATAGTTCGTTGTCGCAAAATTGTCACAATCGGGTGAGATATTTTTTTTTGCCTTGTTTGACAAAATTGGTTTATATAACGAGAAAATGTCTCAGTTTCTTATTAGCCACAACTTTAGCATTTTCCGAACAAATGACACCCAAGCAGATGACACATTGTTAAAGTTTATTAAAGAATTCCGGGCACGTAAACAATATTTCATATCATTTGTTCAGGAACACACGAATCACAGCATCAATATAATTTTCTCAGCAATGAATCAATTTTATGACAGCATGAAGAGCAGCAGCGGCAAGAAGAAACAACAAACAAGGAACCTTGCAGCATGTCCAAACAAATTTTGCTCGTCTCGAACGTCGTTCGTGCTATCTCAAATTATTTGGTTTACTTTTGCATTCATTATTAATTCTAATCTGTAAATAATTAAGTTTGAGATGCCCTCAACTGTGTGCTTCGTGCTCCTTTCTTGGCTTAGATTAAAATAAAATTTGTGTGTGTTTGTGCTACATTAAAAATTCATATGCTCTCCTCTCTTGCGTTTGTCGTACTTTGCTCGGAGATGGCAAAACATGAAGAAAATAAAGCTCGAAATTTGAATATTTGAACAAAAAATTCAATTTTGTGCCCCTTTGGGTTATGCAATGAAGCTTACATATTAAAATTGATATTTTCCATGGATTTTTACATACTTTTCCGGAATTTTATTGAACAGAAACCTTCTGAGAGGTAAAAGGAACACATTTCAAAAAACCCTGAAGAGATTCGTGAATTAATACTTGAGTTATTGCATTTCAAAGTTTGTATGGGTTTTGATACAATTTTTGAAATGAGTTAACTGAAGTATTAATTCACGAATTTCTTTAGGGTTTTTTGAAATGTGTTCTGTTTAGCTATCAGAAGGTTTCTGTTCAAAAAGAAAATTAAAAATAATATGTGAAAGTCTATGGAAAATTATTAAATAGAGCCACATATTTTAAATCGATTTGAACGAATTGATTTTTGGAATTTGAGCTTTTATTTCATAATTGAAATTTATTAATTTTTACTGAAAATAATTTATGGAATTTATTTTTAGTATGAAATAATAGCTCAAATTTCAAAATTCATAAATTTTTTCAAAAAAAAAAAAAAAAAAAAAAAAAAATTGAAATATTGACTTTAATCGATTTAATCAAATTTTTATTAATTGAAAATTAATTAAAATAATTTAGAAATACAAAAAATTAATTAATTATTTTAAATTTTTTATTAATTTTTTTAAAAATATTTTTTAATTTAACTTAAAATTTTATTAATTTTTATGTTTTAATAAAAATTTTAAATTAATTTTAATTAATTAAATTTTGAATTAAATTTTAATAAAATTATAAATTAAGTTTTAAATAAAATTTTAAATTAAATTTTAATAAAACTTTAAATAAAACTTTAATAAAATTCTAAATTAAATTTTAAATTAAATTTTAATAAAATTTTAAGTTGAAATTTATTAAATTAATTAAATTAATTTGATTAAATTTTAATAAAAATTTGTTTAAATCGATTTTAAAATTCATTCAAATCGATTAAAAATATGTGAAAAAAATTTCCATTATGTGTAAAATTCATTGCATACCAAAATACAAAATTGAATTTTCTTTGTTAGAAATTCATGAAATTTCGAGCTCAAGCCTACAATCTCCATGCTTGTTTGCCCATTAAATTTTGAGCACAACAACTTTAAACGATGTCGGATGCCTTGTGTATTTTGCAACATAATCTCCAAATATCTCGAGAAAAGCAATAAAAGGTGTTATGCTGAGCATTTCTCATCAAAGACAGAAACTCAAATAACCAATATCCAAGCTTTCGGTCCCAAACATTGAATATTGTTTCATTTATTTGTTCAGAGTTGAAAATTTACATAACCTTAAGATATTGACATTACAGTTGTGTTTGCTCAGTGTCCCATTGAAATTTTGGGAGCATTTCTTTCAAAATTAGTCTCTTGTATATTTGCCGAAGAACAATTGGAAATTTCGATATAAATCTCTGCAAAGGGTGCTCCGTAGGCAGATTATTACACCTGCATGCTACTCAAATAAATATCAGCATGCTAATTTACATGTCAACGACAACAACAACAACAGCAAAAACCCCCGGTTACAATTCTTCAATTTAAATTCAATTGATTCACTGCTGGCTGGGTGACTGGCGTGGTAAAATATCAAAACCAGAAAATAAAATGAAATTTGATTGCCATAAAACTATATATGAATTTAAATTGCATTTTCCTCTCCCGTGCCTTGCCGCTGAGAGTCTATTGAATTTTTTATCGCACAAAAACACAAACCTCCTCGTGCCCATGCATGTGACACATGAATATCAAATCAGGCGTGCATATGTTTGACATATTATGAAAATCTAGATTTTCCTCTCTCTCATTCGCCTTTTTTCCGGATTTTACAATAAATTTTGCATGCTCCCCTTTTATTTTTACATAATATAATAATAATTTGTATAATATATATTTTATACAAGAATAACAAACTATCGCACGATGATGACGACAAATTTTTTTGTGCTCAGTTTTGAGACAACAAAGAAACAAACGAGACTTTTTTTGTTTTGTGTTTGAAAAATGAACAAGGCTGGAGCAATGGCAGCTTGTGTGCGTTTGTCTCATCAGAAATTTATTGAATTTATGCATATTTTATAAATGTAGCGTTATAAAATTGCGTAAAAGGAGACATTTTCAAAAAGTAGTTAAATCTCATATTTGGGCTCTTTTATGAATTTTTGGTCAAATTTATTACGGGAATTATATTAAAAAGTTGAAAATTGTCAAAATTTTATCAGGTTAGTTTATATAATTTTTTTGAAAAAATATTTTAATAATTTAATTTATTTTATTTTTTTTTTAATTATTTTAATTTTTTAAATTTTATTTTAATTAAAAATTTATTTATGAATTTTTAATTTTTTTTTTTGATCAATGAAAATTAAGATTTCGAATTTTTTTTAAAATTTTATTTTTTTTTATTTTAATTTTATTTTTTATTTTAATTTTTTTTTTAATTTTATTTTAATTTTTTAAATTAATTTTTAGTAACGTTCTCTTTTGTCGACTTAAAAAACTTAATTTTTTTTTTATTAATTTTTTTTTTTTTTTTTTCAATAAAAATTAAGATTTAAATTTTTTTAATTTTTTCAAAAATATTATTAATTTATTTTATTTTAAATTTTATTTTATTTTTAAAATTTTATTTTAATTTTTATTTTATTTTCAAAAATTTTATTTTAAATCTTAATTTTTTCTTTTAATCAATTAATTTTTTTTAATTAAAAAATTTTCGAAATTCCTTTATAAATATATGTCAATAACTGAAATTCATCTCTTGTTACTCTGACAGTAATTCAATACCTTGTTGGCACCAAATTGATTGCCACAAATGATAAAATTCAAAAATTGAAATTTGATGATGACAATTTTATTATATTTATTAAACTCTCTCAATGAACATACCCCTAAAAATACAATAAAATATCTGAATTTATTGAAATGTTGACTTGTTAAAACTATAAATAATAATATCATATCAACGAAAGGTTAAAGTTTGTATTTGTGGTTAATGCAAAAAAGGGCCTTGCTTGTTGCTCTTCATTTTGCCTCCTTTGTATATTTAATTTTTTGCCATACGAAGATACGGAAAATTGTTTGAAAAAGATTTGCCGCAATACCCCCTTTTTCGGATTGCTATCATTTGTTTAATCAAAATAGACCCAAATGACCACCTTAGATGTGATTTATTTTATTTTATAAAATTTAAATACAATTTGTGTCTGAGAAGTCTGTGAGAGCGGAGAACCAAAAGGGAAAACGATTCTTGAATAAACAATAACAATATTTTTCGGGCAACAATCAAAATGTTGTGTCTTTAAAGTCGCATGGCAGGCAAAAAATAACTGATATGAATAATAAATGGAGATCGTTCGTGGTCAAGTTATGTGTGTGGGTACCTTTCGTAAAATGATCTAACGAGTTGGAGATAAAATTACCATTGTAGTTGTCTCATCATGAAAATTACCAACACACATGAAATGAAAATGAATGATGAGATAATGACAAAGTACAAAGGAAAAGCCACAAATTGCTGAGCTGACATTCCTTTGCTTTGTCCATTCTCTCATCATTTTTGGAGAATATGAAGAGTACTTGTGTGAAGTTAAGGCTCGTGACAGTTCAAAAGAGTAATTTTTTTCTTGTAACTTTAATAATACTAAAAATATTTTTTCCTGAATTAAAAATTTAAATTATCCAAAATCAATTATTAGAGAAAAAGTTTTTAAATTTAAAAATAAGTCAAGAATTTCTAAAATTTTATTTTTTTAGATATTTTAAATTTACTTAAATTAAAATTATTCCTTAAAATAAATTAATTTAATTTTGAAATAAATTTAAAATTTTTAATTATTAATTAAATAAAATAAAATAAAATTAAATTTAATAAAAAAAAAAATTTTTTGGTAATTTTTTTAAATATTTTAAATTTTTTTTAAATTTTTATTTGATCGATTAAATTAATTTTTTTATTTTAATATAAATTTTAAATATTTAAAAATATTTTTTTTTAATTTTTTTAAATTTTAAATTTTTATTTATTTAAAGTTTTAACAAATTTTAAAAATTTGAATGGATTTAAAAAAAAATGCTTTTGACTCAAAAATGAAATTTTTATAAATTAATTAAATGAAAAAAATTAAATTTAATGAATTTTTTTTTAATTTTAAATGAAATTTAATTTTAAAATTATTTTTTTTTATTTTAAATTAATTATTTTATTTTAATTTTAATTAAAAAAAAATATTTTTTCAAATTAATTTTTTAAAATAAATTTTAGTTTTAATTTTAATTTTAAAGTTATTTTTTTTAAATTAAAATATTAAATTAATTAAACTTTTTAATTAAAATTTTTTAAATTATTTTTTTTTAATTTAAATTTTTAAAATAAATTTTAATTTTTTTTATTTTTCAGGATTGACGTTGGATGTCAAGTGTCACTAAATAAGGTAAAGTCGAGTTAATTGTTTCAAAAAGTTCCTCAGAATTACTCAAAAGGTTGTCATTTAACAGGAGAATTTCAAGTGAATTATTTCTCGGAAAGACTTTCGGAATGTCGAACTGTTTCAACTCATTTTGCGACAAATCCAAAAACTTCATATTTATTTGTTCCGCAAATGCTTTGGCACTAATGTCACCGATGCGATTGTTATTTAAGTTACACAATTCCAGGTTGACGAGCATTTGGAATTCTGTTTTTGACACAAATTGAAGCAGGTTTGTCCCAGCATGCAGTATTTTCATGTGATTAAATGTGTCGATGCAATGTAAGCTATGCAGGGCATTGTTATTGATAAGCAATATTTCAATTGCAGACACCTCTGATTGACATTTTATATTGGAAATTGCGTTGAATTGAGCATCGAGCACGTGCATGTGTCGATTGACGCCGATCACTTTGAGGCCGTTGTAGCTGATGTAAAGCTGCGTTGCGTAATGCTCGTGTTCCGCAAACGACGTAAGACGATTGTGTGACAATCGGAGGGTATCCAGGCGTCTCATATGGGCGAACGAATTTTTGTGGATTTTTTCGAGGAAATTACTTTCGAGGGTTAGATAAATGACGTTTGGCATATGGGCGAACAAAGCAGGCCCAATTTCGTAGAGTTGATTGTTATTCAACGCAAGTATCTCCATGGCAGTTAAATTGCCAAATAAATTGTCATGTAGCTGCTGGATGGCGTTGTGCGATAAATCAAGATGCATTAAGCGAAATAAGTCGTCAAACGTACCCTTTTCGATTGTCGTGATTTGATTATGGGACAAATCCAACCTTTGTACGCTTGACATGCCCCGAAAAATCTTGTCACCCAAAACAGCGACTTCGTTATGCGACACATCGATACGCTCCATATGCGAAGCACCCACGAACGAAGCGCCATTCAACTCTTGTAATTTGACACCGCACGCCACAAATTCCTGCACACTACTATAATGCACAAATAATTCCGGGGGAATCAGCTCGAGTTGTGATTCAATGAATTCAATACAGGTTTTCATTTCCGCAGGATATGACAATAATACGTCGTCATTCGTTCCATTGTTACGCGCATCATCTACTCCCTCGTCGCCAAACGTTTCGTTGAAAAGCATCGGCAGCCAATCTGAGCCGTCATACAACACTTTATTATTGATACTTTTCGAAAAGTGCACATTAAAAAACGTGCATTTGAGTCCATCGACATCGAGACATTGCAATTCAATTTTATCGCCGTTCGTCAAATTATCCCGATAGAAACTATGGAACAGCAACAGCATAATGAGACAAACGAAAAACATCGTGATTATCATCAGATGGTAAGTAAGTGTTAACCGTTTGACTGAATGTTCGCAACTAACATTAATTTCATGTGTTCGCGACTAATTAAACGACATGCCAACTAATTGATTTTAATGAGGATGTTTGGTGCCAATCTCTCACATTCAATTTCCTGAATTATTTTTTTTTTGGTTCAAAAAATTTTGTTTATCAAAATTACTTCCTTGTTGAAATTTCGATAAAAAATAATAAAATATTTAAAAAAAAAACCGCAGAATGCTGATGATGAGCGCAATGCGGTGACAAAACAAAAATGTAATAATATGTTGAAATATCTCACGAGTCGCTCTATTGTTGGACCATTTGTATGGTAATAATAATAAAACAGCATGATAATAATTTAATGATAGTCAGAAAAATGTCAAAGCTTTCAAAAACATGAAAAGAGATTTTTTTTGTTGTTTTGTCCCATATGAAAAGGGACATTTTTAACAATAAATTGTAAAATTATTATTTCCATTATCGTCGTTACTAAATAATATGCGTTAATGGATACCATAAATTAAATATATATTATTAATACAATAATTATCATTATTATTATTATAAAATGTGATTTAAAATGGATTTAAGTTATTATTTTTCAAAAAAATATATTTTTGTTTTAATTATAATAACAAAAACTGATTTTGATGCCAAAATTAATATATGTAAGTACAGTGTGTTCAACATTTTTTACTTTATTTAATTTTTTTAAAAATTTGAATTAATTTATTTTTTTAAATTATTTTTATTACAGGTTTTATATTGCAAAAATCTCATGTTGAAAGAAGATTATTTACAATGCATACAATTTTATTTTTTTAGAAGTCTAATGTGAATTAATTTGAAAGGCATAATGATAAACCATTTAATTACACTCAACCCGATATAAGAAGATTCATCAACCCTTAAGTTATAGGAAAAATTCCTCCTACAAGTGTCGAGCTAAAGTACGTTTGGAATATGTGCAAGAATAACAATATATTTCAAGAAACACAAACATTTTTAACGAAAACCATTATCTTAAAAGACCTCCTTTAATCCCTGTATCTAACATTATATTGCCTGAAATGCATATCCGCCATGGAATAGACACAATTCATCAAAAAACTAATCAAAGACCTGTAAATGCAAAAAATCATATAAAATCAAAGCTTAAGTTAACATATGCTAATTGTCAAACAACCGGCAGAATCTCTAAAACTAAATGTCCTATGCTGCTGCCCCGTGAAGCCAACTCCGAAGACCTGAATGCAGACTGTGATATTAGTTTAAGTTAACAGATGCTAAAATTTAAAGAAGATTTTTTAATAGTTCATATTCTGACTTCCGTGCTACTTAAGTATGTTGAAAGTTTTTTTTTTTACTTTTTAAAAAGTCATTTATTATTGCTTCTTGTTATTCAACTTATTATTATTTAACTGTTAATGTTATTATTTAATGTAACATTTTTTTCTTTCGATTTTTTTGTACATATTGAGTTAAATGAATCTGTTGATTAGTTTGTATCTTATATTATCTCATTAAACTTCATTTTAATTTAATTTAATTTTTCACATAAAAGGTAGTAAAAAAAATAACGAAAAAAATCAATCGACCTCACTGTACATATTTTTTTTATGATCACAAAGATTAAATTTTCTTGATAATGAGAAAATTCAAAATAAAAATGCTTATGTAACATAATACTTTTGTTATTAAAAATAATTGATTGTTTTTTCGAAATGTTATCATATTACACGAAATTTCAAAAACTTTTTTAAATATTTTTTCGTTAATTAAAATTATATAATTTTAATTATAAATAATCATTAAAGTTCATACATATAACATAATGGAATCCGTGTATAGTTAAAAAATTAACACAAGCAAGGAATCCAATTAAAAAACCATTGGATTTTCATTACTTTTCCATTATTTTGTTAAACTCGAAATTTATAACGTTCGGGCGAAAGAATATGCTTGAGCAATGAGCCTATGTGCGATATTAGATTACAAATATTAATTGAATAAATTTTAATTATAAATGTTATTTGCTTGTCGGTAGTTCATTTATATATATAGTTATATAGTTTAGTTACTGCTGGTCGTAATAAAATATTTGTCCATGTCGGAGTAAATTTTAAAACATCATAAATTATTAGTTACATGATGATATTGAAAATTGCTATTTATTCAATAAACTATATGTATTAATATTAATAATAATTAGAGTCATTTACAAGCAAGTGACCACACTTTTTCCAAATATCAATGCGGGAGAAATGTAAATTAGAGAGCCCCATTATGATGTTTGTTTGAGTGTGAAATACGGTTAATTGTATATATTTATTAGTAAAAGTGTGGATGAACATTACAGTTGATCTGTTACAAAATTTGAAATTCTGCGAAAAAAATCTCATTTTATCACAAAAAAAGGGGATAAGAGATAACATTTTTTTTGAGCAAACAAATTTTATGCAGATTGGATGTAATTTTTCCAATGCAAAATTCTTGTAATAATAATAAAACTAACAAACGCGCAGCAGAAAAAAAGTACAAACATTTTGTAATATTATGTACAAACAAACATAGACACGTCTCTCTCTCTCTTTTGTATTTTTTGTTGTTACAAAAAAAATGTTCAAAATTACACACACAGACACAGAAGATTGCTGATGATGCAATAAGCGAATCAACAATCAGCAGCAATGTTGTCTGGAGAAAATTACAGGTTATTTTCAGTATTTGCAATATTTTACATGAGCACGAAAAAACTTTTTTTTTGTGTAAAAAAGTCAGAAAATTATGGATCTGTTTGCATAATTAACACGTTCAATGTTTATTCTGAAAACAAGTAGTTTGTTCGTTCTCTGTTTTTTTTTTATCATTTTATTACACATTCATTTGCATGTTTACTTGGCTGATGTGTGTGAAATTGGAAGAGGATACCGAGTAGTGTTAAATAAATTTGTAAGATAAACAAAGACATAAAATTCATTCGAATTAAATTTAAATTGATTTAGTTTTTTTTACGAGCGCATCTAATCAAATGTTTTTTTTTACTCTTAAATTAGAAAAAGTGTGAATGTTTAATCAAGGATTTAATGGAATAGCACTTCATTTCGTTTCGAAACTTTTTGAAGAGGAGAGACTTAATTATCGCCAACTGTGTTTGTTCACTTTTTTCCGCTGACACGAAATATTGAACCAATTTACAACTGATGGCGATTTCGTAAAATTTCCTCTGCATTTGAAACATTGCAATCTGATAGTTTGCCAACTAAAGTTCGTTCTTCGGGTGTCAAGCCAGTCATTTTGAACACTTCCTGTGTTAATGTATTGATACCAATGAATGTTTTTTCGCCAATTATATTTGGATAAACTGATATGTCGTAATGTTTGACAATTTTCAGATGATGGTTTCTACATGATTTGAAGTTTATTAGAAGAAGTTTTTGAAATTAAAAGATTCAACTCACATTTGCCCATAAAACTTTTGAAACTCATTCAAAATCATCAGTTGAGTCTTTCGATGCCAAAATGCTGCACGACTTTTAATCTCAGCAATATCTTCAATTGCCAAGCCATTCAGGAGATTAAAAAAGACGATTGGAACCGTGAAAATGAAGACAATTAAAACCAAGTAGGACCAAGTTGAAAAGAAATCCAAATTTCCCGCTTCAAGTTCACCCGTCGCCATTACAAATGCTCTAAAGACACTTAATCCAGCTTTTTTGGCCCAAAGTGTCGAATTATGAGAATCAGATTCTTCAATGGGATCATAACCAAAGTTCTTGATGAACATCAAAAGTCCAACTCCCATTCCAATGAGAATTAGAATCATTGAACAAATGAATTTCAATCCTGTTGCTGCGACATACATAAACATGATGACATAGTGCGCCACGGTGTGGCAAAAATACGCAATAAAAAACGTCACATTGATTGACAGAAGAATGATCGCAGCGCCAATCGTTTGTTTACATGATTCAACATGATGATCACAATGGTTGACGGCATAATAGATCATCAAGATCAAAAGTGGCATTTTTAGGCAAAATGAGGTTAGGATTCGATGAATTGGATATTGTTGATGGTAATTTATCTCAGCTTTCTGTTGATACAAATTTTTGATTGCTGTTTTGATCAAATCGAAAACTTGATAACTTTTCAATAAATTCAACAGGAGAAAGAAGGTCGAAAGTGCCGCCGAAATGTAATCTGAAGTTTCGCAAATTTTTGGCGGCAAATTCAAAAAGTACTTTACGAAAAATCCCAAACATGCCACAATGATGTAAATAACGGCAACTTGATCTAGAAAGATCCATTTTTTAAAACGATTCCAATGGAGTTCGAGTAAAATGGCGGGAACTGGATGATCTATGAGACGATTCAATCTGGGCGACTCACTGAAGTAGTAGATCAAGTCAAGGTCCTTAAATTTGACCTTTTCTTCGTCATAAAAGGAAAACGAAGCAAAATTAACAAAAATGAATCCTTGAAGTTGATATTCATCCTGATAGATGGCATTAATGAGTTTCCAAACACTTTCATCTTCCAAAAATGTCGTTGGATTCAACGTGATTAACGAATCAAAATGCCTTTGTAGCATCTTAACACTACAATTTTCAATTGGAAACTTGCCATCGTAATCTCGGATGGAAATTGGAGCTCCTTTGGCTAAAAGAGCTTTTACCATAAACTCATCTTTGAAAGCATCCGCGAGTCCTAATGCAGTTGAATTTGGTTTATCTTCGTCTTTTATGCACAATTCTTGCTTATCAGCTGTTTTCAAGAGATACTCAAAGCATTTCCGGAAATCCGGGACATTATCTGGTTTGGCAAAAGTTCCCCAACAAACAGCGTTAATAATGATCGGCGTGACTAACGAGATTTTGTTCTCCTCAACGACTTTTTTCACGTACTTTAGTAGTTGAAGCGAACCGGAAGACAATATCGATTCAACCATGTCATCGAGATGAACGTTATCTCTGGTAGCTTTGTGAACGTTACACACAAATTTCTTTACGTCGCGTGATTCATCGTTTTGCAAAATCCATCGTTCCATGATTTTTTCGCCTTCACGACTCAAAATTTGCCATTGAAGGAATTTGATCGATTGAGGATCGATATTTTTGTCGTAATTTTGTAACAAGGACAAAACGATGCCTTTTTGGTATTCGCGATAGTCCAAGTTGCTTTTATTGAGCATCAGTTCGACCACATCAACACCTCTTGTGTCTTTATAGTTCATTTCAATGAAATAATCCAACATTTTATGCAAGATGCAAGATCCGCCGTTATCTAATTCATCAATGGCGGCACATGGCGAGATCAGAATCAACTTGTTTAACCAAATGTTTGTCTTTTCAGGAGAAAAGTTTCTTTCGCGACACGTATCCATCAAATCGTGCAATGGATTTTTCGGTTTTTCCGTTGGCGAAAACGAATCATGCGTTAAATTGTCAAAGTCGGAATCGGAATTGGAATGGAAATCGGAATTGTCGGAATCGGATAAATCTGAATTTTCCAAATTTACGACGACGGACCTTAATTCATAGCAGTCCATGGTAAGTTTTTAAATTAAAATAACTGAGAAAAATTAATGCAAACTGACTTTTATAACAAATTCTCGAGTATTTCAAACAGGAAAAGGACTTCCCGCGTTACTCATGAGAGTCTGGCTGATTGCAACCAAATCAAATCTTGTCGCAAAAATAAAATGAAACAACTTTTGTCGTTTTGATAGCCATTAACGGTACAATAAATTGCTGCTACCTGACATGGAGTCATGCTCACATCAAAAGCACGTAGCCACCAACAACCAAAAAATTTCATAATTGATATTTTTTGCCATTTATCATTCCCATGTGTCAACATACTACATATTTTACTACCAGGTGAATACAATATTTCCACGTTTGTTCATGCTTTATACAAAAAAACGAAAAAAAATGCCCAAAATTTATTCAAGAGTGGTAGCATTTTTTGTGTGTGTCGCTTTCGAGTGCATTTCGTTTCATTTCGTGGCCGAGTGTTTTGTTTTTGCATCAAAAATATTTGTATTTGGCTTTTATTGTTGCAATTGTTGCGCACAAACGACGATGAAGTTTGGGAAAGATAAATTGCTCGTCCTCAATTCTCATTTTTTTTTGTGTGTTTGTGAAAAAAGTAAAAATAAAAATTAAATGAAATGAAGAAAAAAAAATACAATTTTGGTTGGATATTTTGATAAGACTTTTGATTAACAAAAAAATAATAATTTGAGTTAAATCATCCAAGCAAAACCAGAAAAGAGATATATCAATATCAAAAAAGTTTTTTGTGCGATGAAAGAGGACGACGACAAAAAAAATAGTGAAACGGTAGAAAATTTTGATTAATGATGCAATTTATCAAAAGTGCCGACTCGTGAACAGGAACGGTATGTCACATCATTTCACGGAAAGTTTAAATTATTTTTTTCTTGTTGATTTCTGTTTATCTGAGTAATTTGAGGAAAAATGTTTTTCTTCAGGAAAAAAAAATTTTTTAAATTATTTTGATGTTTGAAAATATTTTTGTCACAAATTTAATGAAAAAAATATTTTCATTTTTTATTGCTCTATAATTTTCAAAATAATTATGAATAAAATATTGATTAAAAAATTTTCAAAATTAAAAAAAAAATAAAATTAATTTATTTGAAGAAAAAAATAAATAAAAAAATTTTTGTTAAAAAATTAAATAAAATAATTAATAAATTTTTTAATAAAATAAATTTAAAATAATTTATTTAAAGACAAAAAAAAAATAATAAACTAAAAAATAATACAATTTAAATAATAATAAAATTAATTTATTTAATTTATTTAAAATTTAAATAAAATTAAATTTAAAAAAAAAATCTAAAGAAAAAAATTTAATTAAAAAATTATTATGAAAAAATTAATTAAAATTAAAAAAAAAAATTAATTTATTTCAAATAAATTTATTAAAAGAAAATAAATTTAATTAATTAATTAATTTTATTTATTTTTTAATAATAATTTTTTAATTTAAATATTTTTTTAAATAAAAAATGAAGTAATTTTTCATTATTCTATCATTAAATATCAATTTAAAAAAATTTAAGAAAAAAAATCAAAACTAATCAGAAAATAAAAAAAATATTCATCAAAAAAGACTCACACTGATGAGATGATACTAATATTTTTTTTTGTTATTTTTATTATTATAACTATTTTCTCGTTAAATTTTTTGTTCGTCATTTTTGTGTTGAAGCACATTTTTATATGTAGTAAACTTTTATTATTATCATCGTCTTCATGAAAACTTTATATTATATTGTCTCTACGTTTCGCTGTCTTTCGTCGTCGTCGTCGTCGTCGTCTTTCGAGTTAGAAATATGCAACGAATATTATTATTATTATAAGAAAATAAAAAGGAGCGTTAGAGACGAAAACGTGCATCTTGTAAACACAATCATACACTTTTATGCCATTTTGTGTGTTTCTCCATGGCATAATGGAAATAAATGAATTTTTCATCCAGCCAGTTTTTTCCGTTGCTACACTCATTTAATATTGATGATGCAACGACTTGCAAGGAAATTATTAAAATACTCTTTTCACACTTTTTTGGATTTTTTCTCGTGAAAAGAAAAAAAATATCAGATAGATAGATAGATGATAATATTCGCCACACAATGCTAATGTCAAAATAGGAACGTGCCGGATATGTTTGTTCTCGTTCTCGTTACGTGCTTTTGATATTTTTTTTTCTTGTCAACGTAGGCGAAATGTTTATTCAAAATAATGCATTAAAATATTTGTTTGTGAGATTTTTTTTTCTTTTTTGAAAGAAACGCAAATCATTATAAATGTTTAAAAAAATGTAAAAAAAATTTTTTTGATTATTTTCTGCAAACCTGTAGGGAAAATACTTCCTTACACGAATTTTAAAGATAAAAAGAAGCAAAAAAAAAAAATCAATAAAAAGGATGTAAGAACAAAAAGATTTTTTTTTTGCTTATCTTGATGACACAGACACATATTAACATTTCTTAATTTTTTTCATTGCTTCAAGAAATGTAAAAAAAAATCAGATTTTTTTCTATTTAAATGTAATATAATTGGAAGTAGACAAAAGAAAATAAAATTGTAGGAGTATGTTTGTGTGTCAGATCAATCTTCTCCTTGTTACCTTATTTGCTTTAAATTTGATTAAATTTCGGATGTTGTTAACCTTTTTTTTATTTAAAAAAATTTCTCGTCCTCTTCGTTTTCTTTTGTATTTTTTTTTTGTAGCAAGTAATAAATTCCTATTCAAATAAGATCTTTTTTTTTCATTATTTTTTTCTCGTTTGTTTGTTTGATAAGAAACGACATTGAATTGAAATGACACACACGGAATTTTAATGTTTTTATCGATTACCTTGATTTTTCCTTGGCGTCTTGTTAATTTTTTTTTTTAAGAAGACTCACCTAAAAAGATACAAGAAAAAAATTTCGTTAATAAAAATATTAAAAAAATAATCTTAAAAGAAGCTGAAATAAATCCGCAAAAATCTGACGCTTAAAAAAAACAAAAAAAAAAGTTTTAGTCTTTTTTGCATCAAAAGTAATAATAAAAAATCAAAAAAGATCCATTTCAGGATTCGCAAACTTTTTTTTTTTGTTAAATTGTATTTTGCACGAAATTGAGCAAAAAATACATTGTTCCAACACACGAAAAAAAAGCCGAGTGATGAGACAGAAAAAGGATTTAGATTTAACAAAACTGTATGATGTTACACTTTTTTATATATTATTATTTTATTTTATATATTTTTCGTAAAGAAGACGTATCTTTATCTCATAAATGATACGATA
The DNA here is from genome assembly GCF_036172545.1 of Culicoides brevitarsis. Lineage (NCBI taxonomy): Eukaryota > Metazoa > Arthropoda > Insecta > Diptera > Ceratopogonidae > Culicoides > Culicoides brevitarsis. Next base: position 2,515,838 of record NC_087085.1, read on the forward strand.
AAAACATCATCAGAAGATAGTAAGAAAATCTTTTATAAGCTTTTTCATGTTAATTTTTTCTGTTCATGTTACATGTGTGTGTGTTTTTTGTAGCTCAAGGCAAGAATGAACAAGTTTCGACATGAGAAAGGTAGAAATGGTTGTATGTATATTAAAATAGTTTGCAAGAACCGAAAAAATTAAATCTTGTAAAGATTTTATGGGAATTTCTTGTTGTTATGTAAGATGTTTGTCATTACAAAGTGATTAGGATTTTTTTTACAAGAAAAAATTAATCTAAAAAATTTAAAAATTTTTTTTTATTTTAATAATTAATTTTATTTTATATTTTTTTAATTTTATATTTATTTTCAAGATTTTTTAATTATTATAAGAAATTTAATTATTAAATTTAAAAATTTATTTATTTAATTAATTAATTATTTTAAAAAATTAATTAATTTTTTTTATTTAATTAATTATTTAAATTTTAGAGAATATTCAAAATATGCATTGGGGCAAATATTTAAAATAATCACTGAGATGAAAATTTTAAATGTGCAATGGGCAAAAATGTTAAAAAGTTCTTTTTCAGAAATTTTTTAAATGTTCATTGGGATTGTACTTCAGAATTTAAAGCAGAGACATTTCAAAATGTGCATTGGGGTTCAATAAAAATATTTTCTTGAATTAAAAATTTAAAATGCTTTTCAGTATAAAATTTCAAATAAAAATTTGGCAACCTCTTCTAAATATGCATTGGGTCAAATTTTGAAATGTAAACTGGGTCAGAATTAAAAGCTTGAACTGAACAAAAATTCAAAATGTGCATTGGGCAAACACTTTTTAGTGTAAAAATGCTTTCAAAAGTAAAAAATTCGCTTTGTAGAATTTTCAAAATGTGCATTGGGTCATGTCACATTGGCTTGTTATCCTTCAAACAACAACTTTTAACATTTTTCTGGTTAGCAAAGTACATAAACACTCGTTTGTACCAATTTTGTAGCGACAAGAGATATCAATATATCATTTTTTTCCTCTACCCGCATTCAAAAGGTGTCACAATAAAATATGTTTGAGAAAGAATATTATTATTAAATATTTTTCTTTTCTTTTCTCCATTGAATGTGTATTTTGTCACACACACTCTGCGAAAAAAATGGCAGAAAATCGGAAATAAATCGCACTCGACTCACTTATAATACGCACATATTTTGATTTATGATGACATTTTAATAGTAGTTACTCTGCTTCGGTACATACGTGTCATTGCCTCCTTTATTTTTTTTTTTTTGGATAGAAGGTATACAAATTTGCTTTTTTTCCTCGTTCGACGATAAATGTCGCGATTTTGACGAAATATTCCCGGAAATTGAAAATAAATTGAGATTGAAATTTTTTTTGTGTGTTTTTGTGCAAGAAGAATTTCAATCTGTTTTTTTTTCTTTCAATAATTGAATAATGGAGTTTTTATTTTATTTTTTTTATTAAGAAAAAAATTGCACACAAATGACCGGAGAAAATGTTCATTAGGCGTAATTGAATTCGGCGGAAAAGGTAACTGACACACGCCTGGAAGTGAATAATCAGGTTAAATGTGGGCGGGCGGTAGATTGGAAAAAATAATAATAACGATAAAAAAAAGTGAGGGAAGTAGGCATAAATATTTACATGTAAATTTTTTTCGCACGCAACGATATTTGTTGTCAATAATAATGAATAATTTAGATGTAAATAGAATTAAATGCAAGTGCTTCGTGAATGACAAAAAAAATAGCATGGCAAGAGTGAAAGGAAACAATTTAAATATTTTATTCAAAAGTTTTTTTTCTGTATTTGAAAAAAAAATAATAAAAATGGGAAATGCAAAGAGGGTGTGTTTGTTCCATTTTTTTCTTCATCATTTGTAGGTAAATTGAAGAAAATAAAAGAAACATATGGAAAAAAGGTTTTCATGGTCCAGATAAATTTTTAAACAGGTGAACATTAATTTACTTTTGAATTTTCTTTTTTTTAAAGAAAAAATTCTATTAAAATAAATTTTTGATAAAATTTGAATAAAATATTTTTTGAAGGAAATTTTTAATGAATTTTAAAATTAAATATTTAATAAAATTAAATAAAAAATATTTTTTTTAATATCGTTTAAATATTTGAAATAAGGGTAAATAAATTTAAAAAATTAATTATTTTATAAAAATTTTTTTAAAAAAAATAATAATAATAAAATAAATTTTTTTTTTTTAAAATTAAAAAAAAATATTTAGAATCACTTCAAATTTTTTAATTAAAAAAAAAATATAAAAAATTTTAAATTTAAAAAAAATAAATTTGAAAATTCAATTATCTATTTATTGAAATAAATTTTTATAAAATTTTATAAAATTAAATATTAAAAATTAAATAATAAAATTAAAATAAAATAAAATAAAAATTAAAATTAAAAAAATTAAAATTATTTTAAATGAAGGGAAAAATTAAAAAAAAGAATTATTCAATAAAAAATAAAAAAATTATCAATAAAAAAATATATTTTTTTAAATTTTTAATTAAAAAAATTATATAAAAAATTAATTGTTATAATAAAATAAAAAAATATTTAAAATTAAATAAAAAATGGAAAAATAAATAATTTATTTATTTTTTTAAATAAAAATAAAAAAAGGAAAATTAAATTAAATATTTATCGAAATAATTTTTTTAAAAAATTTATAAAAATTAAACATTAATGCGAGAAACCACACATGTTTCGCACACTTAGATATTTAGATGGATGTCACTTAGCTCCGAGGATTTTTCTTTCCTCCAAATGTAATTTTTCCCGCTTCAGGCTGTCGTTCGCAACAACATCTAAATCAACTGTGCACAGCATAAGCGACAATGATGTGTTGTTTATTATATTCAAATTACATTATATTTTTGGGTGAAAAACGTTTAAATAATTCACATCTTCGCTCTTGCGCTCGCAAATAACGTTATAAATAAATATGAACGAGCATAAGTGCTCCTGACGAAAAATATTCAGCGAGTTAAGTGAAATAAGTAGCAGAACTGGGAGTTTATCATCAAAAAAAAAACTCATGTATCTAAAATTTTTAGACGTTGACGACGAAAAATTTAACACAACACGATAAAAAAAAGAGGAAATGTGTCAAAGGCAAGATTATGAAAGAAAAAAGGGGGTAACTGGTGTTTAAGATTAGAAAGGAGAATGTATGCAAATGTTATCATCATAAACAGCGTTGTAATAAGTAAAGTGTATATTATATTAAATTTATAAAACATAATATATGTGTTTCCCCGAAAAAATTTACAAAATTGAGGATGTAAAGTAATTTTCCTCTGACTTTGATAGATAAATATTTTTAAAGCATTTTTTTTCTCGTCAAATAATTTTTTGTTTGAATTTTAAACAAATTTCGTGATAATTATAAAAAAATACTAATTCCGCATAATAAATATCATTAAATGTATTTTAAATTACTAATTAGTCCTATTATGATTGTTTGAAGTACAATAATAAAATCAAGATGAAAATATAAAATAAAATAAAATAAATAATAAGAATTGCAAGGAGCTTCTTCGCAAGAAAATAAAACAAAATAAACGGAAATAATAAATGTAACTTTAAACACGTTGCAACGTAAATTATTATTTTTATTATCATGATAATGCCAAAACTGCGATGGGATGAAAAAGGCAAGATTTATAAAAATAAAGTACCGTGAATAACTGAATAAATGGGATATTAAACCGACAAACTTTTTTTTTATAATTTTAATTTTCTTTGAATGTTTATTTAAAAATTTGTTTGAGAGAAAAATATTAAGGATTTTTTTTAAAAAAATATTTTTTTTTATTATTCAAGGGTGTGGCAATTTTTTTTTTATTTTTCAATATTTTTATGTCTTAATTTATTTATTTTTAATTTTTTTTAAGTTAAAAATTTGAAATAATTTTTTTAAAATATTTTTTAAATTTTTATTTAATTTATTTTATTAAGATTTTTTAAAAATTTATTTAACAAAAAAATAAAAGAATTTAAAAATATAAATTTTTTTTTTAAATAAAATTTTTAATTTAAAAAAAAATGTAAGGAAATAATTTTCCAATTTTGATAAAATAATTAATTAAAAATAACCCTCAATAAAAAATAATTATTTTAAATTTTTATTTTATATTTTATTTTTTTTATTATTTTATTAATTATTTTATCAAAATTGGAAAATTTTTTCCTTACACTTTTTTTTAAATTAAAAATTTTATTTTAAAAAAACTCTATTTTTAAATTCTTTTAATTTTTTCTTAAATAAATTAAAACAAATTATTTTTAAATAAAAAATAAATTCAATAAAAATTTAAAAAATATTCTAAATATTTTGAAAATTTTATTTCAAATTTTAAAATTGTATTAAATCTTAATTAAAAAATATAAAAATAAAATTTAGGAAAAAAATTATTCATTAAATTTCATTAAAATTAATTAAAAATATAAATGAATAAAAAATAGAATAAAATAATAATAAAATTAAAAAAATAAAATAAATAAAAAAAATAATAAAAAAAATAAAATTTTTAAAAATAAAAAAAATAATTGGTTATCAAAATTTACATTGTCAAAAAATTACCCTAAATTTGACTTTCCAAAAATTATATGAATAATATCACATTTATTAGTCCATTTAACAAATTATACAAAGAATCACTCTCGTACTCCCTTTATACGAGAACATCTGAGGGCACGCCATAACTCTTTCGCTTTGGCAATTTAATGATAATAAATATAAAGTCAAATTTATTTCAAACTGGATTAAACAAGAAATTTGTTAAGTAATGTTTAACTTTAACTTTGCGCAATAAATTATATGACGAATCTGTGTGTGTGTGTGTTTGCATATAATTTTGTGCCAAACGCGTGCAAAACTTAGTAAATTATTCACATCTAGGCAAGAAGAGAGCAGTAGCAGCAACAACAACAACAAACAAGAAAATTAATGCATGATAATCTTGCATAAGAAATGCCGCCTCCGCCGAAAAAGACGAAATTGTACGACGAACAAGTTACAGATTCATGGGGATTAAAAGATTATACATTAAAATCAGGCATATCATACGCCGTCTAGCGTGAGAGAAGGCAAGACGAGAGAGCTCTGACATATTTTAAATGTTTTGTCTGACGAATATTGATTGAATTTCCCTCGTTCCGAGACATTGATACGGATGCCATGCGATGTGCGAGGAAAAGTAAGATCAATATATCACTCACGTTAATTTATCTTCCTTTCAATATAAATTTTATATACTTTGTTGTAACAGGTCCAGAATCGATTGGAATGACAATATGATGCATAATATTGGATTCATTTACAGGTCCCGAGTATTTTGTGGAACAAAAAAATTTTTTTTTAAATTTTAAATAATTATTTAAAAAATTATTTAAAATTTTATTTGGTTTAAATAATTTAAGAAAAAAAAATTAAAGAATTTAAAAAGAAAATTATTATTTTAAATTTTTTAAAATAAAATTTTAAATTTTAAAAATATTTAAATGATATTAAAGTTTATTCAGCAGTATTTAGGAAAAAATAATAAAATAAAATAAAAATAAATAAATAAAAAATAGTAATTTTAATAATTAAAAAAAAAAATAATTACAAAATAATATTTTGAATTTTTTAAAATAAAATTTAAATTTTTTTTTAAATTACAAAATTAAAAAAAAATAATTTTATAAAAATAAAAAATATTTAAATATTATTTTGTAACTAATTTTTTTTTTAATTATTAAAATTAATATTTTTTATTTATTTATTTTTATTTTATTTTATTATTTTTTTTCCTAAATAAATTTAAACATTTAAATATTTAAAAATTTTTTAAATTTAAAATTTTATTTTAAAAAATTAATTTTCTTTTTAAATTCTTTTATTTTTTTTTCTTAAAAATTTAAACCAAATAAAATTTTAAATAATTTTTTTTAAATAAAAAAATAAAATTTATTTTTTTTAATTCAATTTATTCCAATTAATTCAAACCAAGCAAAAAAAAAAATTTATTCCAAATCTGAGCAACATAATTTTTTTTTTTAAAAAGCCTCTAAAAACTCCAAATCCATCACTGCCAATATCGTGTCTGTCTGGTTGTCAGACATTCATGCATGGCGCTAAATCGATTACTCGTGCAGCAAAAAAAAAATCGCATGTTGTAAACTTTGATGATCAATTGGTTATCAATTTTTCCTTTTTATGGAGCGACATGAAAAATTACTTTTCTTGCAAGAACGACGCGCCACAAGACGAAACAATGGTCACCAATTCTAAATAAAATATGCAAATACGAAAATTGTGCCTTTGCCTTGTCATGCATTGCCTCCCAACGTCGTCATCATCATCAATATTGTGTTAGTTTAGCATGCGACAGCAAAACGATGTAATCTGGTGACTTGATATACATTATGCAAATGCGTTATTGATTGAATATGCAGACGACGAGCGAAACAAGTGAAGGTTTTGTGTTTGTCTCTCCCGCTTGTGTATTTGTAATTACGAGACATTAACTTTAATTAGTGGGAACGACAGGTTTCTCACTTTAATAGTTTATCGATCTCGTGTTTTTCTTCCTAATCGTCGGATGGTTGGTTGGTGTAGATGCGAAAAGTTCGTGTGCATAAACTTTGATAAAAATCAATTCAACTTCTTAAACAATAAATGGCATCTGAAGTACGTTCGTTCTTGCGGGATGGTGTTTTAGTAAGAGATGGATAAGTGCTCTGTGGATCGAAAATGGGGGAGATTTGGCATTTTGTCTTTTTAATTTTAATTTTTTTACATTTTAATATTTTCAAAAATATTTTGGATTTAAAATTTTGGTTTATTTTAGACCAAAAGTTAAAAATTTTCATTAAAGTTAATTCGAAAGAATTTTTTTTAAATTTTGAAACACTTTGTCTTTTAATTAATTTTTTTTTAAATTAAAATTATTTAATTTATTTAAAAAATATCAAAAATAAGAAAAAAAAAAATTCTTTTTAATGATAGATTTCAAAAATATTCAAAGTTTTATTATTTTCTTAATTTTATTTTTTTTAAAATTAATTAAAAAAATATAATTTTAAAATTTTATTTAATATTTTTAAAATTATGTTTTTTATTTGACATTTATTTTTAGAAAATTGAAATTAATTTAAAATAATTTTTTTATGAAATTATTAATTTTTAAAATTAATTTTTAAAGAAATTATTATCTAAAATTTTTTAAGTAAAATTATTTTTTTAAATTTTTTTTTAAATTAAAATTATTTTTTAATTAAATTTAATCAATTAAAATTTATTCTATCAAAAAAAATTTATTAAAAAATTTTGTGAATAATTTTATTTTGAAATCAAAATATTTTTTAAAATAAAAAAAAAATTAAAACATTAAAAAATATTTTAAATTATTTTAATTTAAAAAAAAAAAATATTTTAAAAAACTAATAAATTTTTTCAAATAAAGAACCAAAAAAATATTTTTTTATTAAATTATTAAATTTATTCTTCAAATAAAAAAATATTTTTTTGGTTCTTTATTTGAAATAATTTATTAGTTTTTAAATTTTTTTTTTCAAATTAAAATTATTTAAAATATTTTTTAATGTTTTAATTTTTTTTATTTTAAAAAATATTTTGATTTAAAAATAAAATTATTTATATTTTTTTTAAATATATTTTTTTGTTTAATTAAAATAATTATTTTTTATTTTATTTTTTTTAAATTAAATTAATTTCTAAAATTCACTGAAAAATAGTAGAAGCTAAAATAATTCCTTTTAAACCCGCCGCATGACGAAATGGAGCTTAAGTAGCGAGAATGTGCGGTACACTGCTGTGGCAAAAATTTATCCTCAGACACAAAAAAATTTCGCACACACACTCACAACAGATTATAGCCGAAGATTGGCTGCTAGACCAAAAGTTTTATAAACTAATAAAACTTTTCGGATGCTTCTTTTGTGACGTACATCATCTCTCTCTGTTTCGCTGAGTTCTTAGACGACGGAAGAAAATTCCTCTGGAAGTAGTAAAAGTATGTGTGAGAAAAGTATTTTCCTTGTGAGTAGATTTATCTCAAGCTTCTGACATGCTATCAAGCTTAATTTCTTTTAACATTTCCTTGCACTTCGTTTTTTTTCTTTGCTTCATCTTCTTCACACGACATGTCTCTCATACAAAAAAAAACTGTCATGGAAACTCATTTTCCCACTAATCCGCAAAAAATATACTTTTATTACTCGTGCGCTTATTCACGTGCTCCTCCGTCGTATAATTGGACAGATAAAATGCTATCCTTCGGTTTGCATTACAACTTGGCAAGGCGCACGGACTTTGTCAGAACTCAAAAAAATAATTTTTTCCCTCGGAGCTTCGCCGACATGTCATCTGATATGATAACGAGTCCAAGTTACAACCACAAAACTTGAAAAAAAATCCTCATTAAAATGTTACAATTAAAAATTACGATCAAGATTATTATTTTTCACATACAAATAAAAATTAAATTTTAATGAGACAAAATTTTTTTTTTTGTGGCAAACATCAGAATTGTGTTAATTGACGTGCTGAATGAACGCCTCGCAGCGTCTTTTGATTTGTTCGTCGTCTTAACTCTTTTTTTTCCGCATTTCCATGCTACGTTGTGAAATAATCATTTTTTCAGGGAAAAACCCCCAAACCATCGCAGAGTTGAGTGGAAAAAAAGGGAAAAATTTTTCTTGTTTACACCGAAAAGTGTTTTGTGTGAGCGAACAATGTACAAAAGACGGTAAGTGCGAAATCCCAGACACACCATGGAATATTTTATTAAATTAGGGATTATAAAAGGATTTTGTAAGGAAATTATTTTTAAGCAAGTACGTTAAAAAAAGGGCGTTGTGTTTTGTCCCATAATAATAATAATTTTTTATGTGTAAAATTAAGATTTCATCTTTCACATTTTGTGTTTTTTTACGATTTTTAAATTATTTATATATTAAGTTGGAGGGAAAAATTTTCCGTGAAATGAACAAATTAATTGTACTTCAATTTTTTTCTTAAATTTTTCCTTTTTCACAAAATTTTGAAAAAAAAAGTATTTTCTTTTTTTTGTTTTGTTAAATTTTATTGAGAATTTAATTTTTTTTAATCAAAAAATAAATAAAAATAAAAAAAATAAATAATAATAATTAATTAATTAATATTTTTTATTAATTAAAAAAATATAATTTAATTAATTAATCTTTAAAAAAATTAATAAATTTTTCTTCATTTTTTTTTTAAATTTTCAAAGAATTTTAAATTTGAATAATTTTTTAAAAATATGTATTTTTAAATTTTTAAAATATTTTTTTTTTTTAATTTTTAAAAATTATTTTTAATTTAATTATTTTAAAATATTTTTTTTTTAAATAAATTATTTTTAAAATTATCGAGCGTATTTTTATTCCAATTCAAGCAAATTTCAATTAATCATAAATAATTTAATTTAAATTTAAATCTGCGTTTTTCAAGAAATTTTTTTTACTTACGAAATTTTTGATTTTTCAATTTTAACGAGCTTACCTGAAATGAAAGAAAATAAAAAAAAATATTAAAAATTTGTTTTTTTTTTATTTAGATAGATTTAGATTAATTTAAAATATTTTAATAAAAAAATTTTTAAATAAATAAATTTTAAAAAAATATTAACTAACAAAAATATTTTTAGGAATTTTTTTTTGAATTTTTTTTATAAATAAATAAATTTTCAGAATTTATTTTAATTTTTAAACATTTATAAAAAATTTAAATAATTTATCTTAACGTTAAAAAAAATAACAAATAATTTAAAATAATAATAAAATTATATAAAATTGAAAAAAAATAATAAAAAAATAAAAAAATAAAAATTTTAAAATTTTATTATTTTAATAAATTAAAAAAAAAATAACCAATTAAATTATTTTTTTTTATATTTTTATGAAATTTTCATAAATTTTTCATGAAACATGATACTAAATGTAGATAAATCGTTGAACTCAAACTTTTTTGTTTTAACAATACAATCTAATAAAAAATAATAAACATCATTAGCATCACAATAAAAAAGTATGCCAAAAGTGATTGAATTGAATAATGAAATAAATTCTTGCGAAAAAGAAAGAAAAAAACTTTTGACCCACAAAATTGAAAAAGTTTAACATCTCTTGATTCGATTTATGATTTATATGTAACATTAACAACCTGAATGTCTAAAAAAAATTGCAAAATCTTTTTTTTTTATTTATTTTTCATTTGTTCGAAATTGTTCGCATTCAAAACAATCACGAACGGCAAAAACTTTTATTAACTTCGACATTTTGCCAACATTTTCTTAAGAAAATTGAGATAAACACAAAAGTTTGAAAGTAATTTAAAAGTAACCAATACTCATGTATGAATGACTGCTGCGGAGGCGGAGGGGAAACACATGTAAAATAAAGTGGTCCACGGTTTGTTATTGTTTGAAATTATCAAAATATTTATTTGCACAAGGAAAAAGGGCTTCGGGGCACCATTTAAACTTCTGTTACAATTTCATGTATCACACATGTGGTTAGAAGACGAGTCTGTTACCCCTTTTTTCTCGTTTTATTGAATCAATTTGCGTGCATGTTAAACAAAAAGTCAGAAAATGCCCCAAATCCGAAAAAAAATTCAGGTATCTGGCGAAATATTTTAAATGGAATTTTCGAGTCAATCACCGAAACTTGAAGTTTGGGTTGAAAAGTTAAAGTACAACGTTTTTTTTTGTGTTCTGAGAGAAATGAAAAAATGTTCCGCTTCAGGCATAAAACATTCCAATATCACACATATTGCGAGCATGAATCAATTTTGGGATAGCAGATGTTGTCGCAGCAAGGATTGTCTTCTTGCTTGCTTGCTTCGGTTTTTATTGCTGCTGTTACGTAACACTATTTCAAAACATGTCATCCTTAATAAGAATTTGCTGTAGAAAAGTTTTTTTTTTCATTTGATGTGTCGCCCGTGTGACATTTGTTTATGTCAAAATATGGGTGTGTGAGTGCGGAAAAAGAGGAATGAATGTCAGTCAAGTCAGTTCTAGGTGATTTAATGTATTTATTGAATACAGATGGTAAAGCTCTTATGGCTTTTTTGTTGATATGCTTGAGTAAGAGATAGATAGATGGATTGAGAGAGACAGTCACAAGTGAGACATTCAGTTTTTTTTATTAAAAAAAGAGAAGGATTAAACAATGCAGAATTTTTGGATCAGAGACGTAAATATTTTTGATGGTTTTTTTTATTAAAAATTAACAGAAATTGAAAAAACTTTTTGCTGAATTGAAAGAAATAAATTTGCTGAATACAAATTTGCTGAATATAAATTTGCTGAATACAAATTTGCCAAATACAAATTTGCTTACAAATATTGCTGAGATCAAAATTTGCTGAATTGAAATAAAAATTTGCTATATTCAAGAAAAATATTATTTAGCTTATTATGTTTTTTTTTTAATTCAGCAAAGTTTGATCTCAGTAATTCAGCAAACTTATTCTCAAATAAAAAAAAATATTTAAAAAATTTAAAAGTTTACACTCAGCAAATTTATTCAAGCTATTCAGCAAATTTTTCTCTCAGAAGTTCAGCAAATACCTTTTCTCAACAATTCAAAAAATATTTTTAGAAATCTTGCAAATTTATACTCAGCTCATTTATATTCAGCTATTCAGCAAATTTTTCTCTCAGAAGTTCAGCAAATATTTTTTCTTCAATTCAGCAAATTTTTTTAAACTTCAATAATAATAAGCTGAAACTTGTTGAATTGTTAAAAAAAATATTTGCTGAACTTCTGAGAGAAAAATTTGCTGAATTCCTGTGAACAAATTTTGCTGAACTTAAAAAATTTATATTTGCTGAGTTAAAATTTGCCAAATTGTTAGGAAAAATTTTTTTGAGCTTCTGAGATAAAAAAAATTTGCTGAATTGAAGAAAATAAATTTGCTGACTAAAAATTTGCTTAATTTATAAAAATATTTATTTTTATTTGAGAATAAGTTTGCTGAATTACTGAGATCAAAAGAATTTGCTGAATTTAAGAAAAATTATTGGTAAAATTATAAAAATTAAATTTTAAATAAATTTGCTGAATTCAAAATTTTTAGAATTTGCTGAGTTGAAATTAAAATTTGCTTAATTTTGATTTTAGAAGAAATTAATGAACTTCTAAAAGCAAAATTTGCTGAGTTTAATATTTTAATAATTTTTTTAAGCTCTTTATAAAAATCTACATCTCTGAAAGCGACAAAGGATAAAACTGCGAGTCGTCAGACACAAAATTTGATGCAAAACATCAAAAATCCAACACACTTCATTCAAATTGCACACATACAAAAATATATCTATCTCTCTAAATCCAAAATCAAAACATCACGTTTCACAAGTACGACGACGACGACGCTGAACAACATCCAGCGCCTTTATTGATATCATTCGCATGACACCAACGCAGAATCCTCAAACAAAATATGAAACTCGCAAATTTTTGGTATGCAAGCTTGTTCCGTTCGTAATATGGTTTGTTGCCTCCTTGCTATCACGAACGCTACACTAAAGGGATTATTTGTATATTTTATCATGGAAAACGTGTAATATCTGGGAGAAAGCGCCGAACGATGGGGAGACTGTATTATTATTATTGTAATCTTCCATACATACTGCAAAACATTATTATTACTATTTCTGGCATGTTATGTGATTTCCAGAAAAAAATACAATTTTTTTTCGAACAAGCCTTCCTTCGAGCAGAGGAGGAATCAACTCTGGGTTATTTAACTTTGATATTTCCTCGAAAATTAATGAATAGGAAATTGATGCAGAAAACAACATGATCAAATATTGCACACTTTTAACCCGATTATAAAGTTTGCATCACAAAACGTGCATAACTCGATATCTCTCTCTATGTATGAAAAGGGAATGATTGAACTTTATTTACCTTTGTAGTTAGTTCGTAGGAACAAGTAACAGTTGTTGTTGTTGTTTGTGCATGGTTCAGATATTTACTTTAACATTTAAATTTATTCAGATGAACAACATTTATAATTCCTGATGGGATTATTACTAATTGCTTTGGTTACACTAAAATTGTTTGCTTTTGTTTTCGCCTGTAATTGGTAGTAATTTGATGTAAATAACGGCCCGAAAGTATTCTTTAACTTTTTTGTATCGATTTTAGATTTTTTTTTCTAAAATTAATAATTTATATCAAATTTTCGTTATTTTTATTTTTTTTTTAAATTATTTTTATTTTAAATTTAATTATTTTTTTTTATTTTAAAAATTATTTTTAATTAAATATTGTAAAAAATTTATTTTAAAATTTATTTATTTTGGAGTAAAAAAATAAAATTATTTATTTAATTTTAAATATTTAATTTTCTTGATATTTTAAATATTTTCTAAAAATTATTTTTCATAATTTTTTTTAAATTATTTTTTTATTTTAAAAAATATTATTATTTTCCATTAATTTCTTTAAATAAATTTTTTATTACTTTAAAAATTATTTTAAATTAATTTTTTTTTATTCATTTGTTTATTTAATTTTAAAATTCATTCAATATTTAATTTGTGTGAATTTTTAAATATTTTTGCAAATTATTTTTAAGAATTTTTTTTCGTTATTTTTTTTATTAATTTAATTTATTTTATTTCATTAAAAAATATTTAAATAAAAAAAAAATAATTTTTTTAATTTAATTATAAATACTTTCTGTAAATTATTTTTATTTAATTTAAATAATTATTTTTTCATTTTAAAAATTATATTTATTAAAGTTTTGTTATTATTTTATTTTTTTTAAATAATTTATTTTATTTTATTTCAAAAAAATATTTAAATAAAAAAAAATAATTAATTTAACTAAAAATATTTAATTTTCATGATTTTTTTTAAAAATATTTTCTGTAAATTATTTTTATTTAATTAAAAATTACAATTTGTTTGCATTTTTTAATTTTTTTCTGTGAAACATAAATATCCTCACTTACATAATTGAAAACCGTAATCGGATATTAATATTTTTATTTTAATTTTTTTTTTGCAGGAGAATTTCTGTAAATATTCCATATAAAAACGATAATCGGCACAATAATAAACACGAACATAAAAATTGCATATATCAAACAGTAATCAATTTAATTAACGGTCAATTTAATATAAATTGAAAATAATATTATTTTTTGGTATTTTATTTAAAATTATGTTTATCAATAAATTTATTTATTATATCGCTTAAAATTCATTGTCACGAACCACATTTATTCCATTTTATAATAATAATAAAAATATATCAAAATATAATTTATGTTTTTATTATGTGTTCACCGCGCGCCGCCATCATCCGTGAAATGATAATAATTTATCATTTACATTTTATAGTATTTGACAATTAAATGTTTTGAAATAAAAAAAAATATAAAATTAGACGTTAAAATATTTTGTCACCAAATTCTAATAATTGTTCGTGGCAATAATTATTTAAATATTGATTTTAGAGCATTTTTAATTTATTGTCGTGTAAAAAAATAAATTATATTTAAATGGTTGTTAATTTTAAAAATTTAATGAAAAACAATTTTTTTTAAATTTTTTATTCGAAAAAAAAAATAATTACAAAAAAATGAAATTTATCGCTCTCATATGTGAATAAATTTAAACGTATTTATTATTTTAAGACACAACAAGTCCATATTCGTGTCCCAGTTAGACACTTTTTTTTTGTTTGAAACGTGCCATCAAGAAAAACGAGCGAGAGAGAGCAGAAAAAATTAATTTATGAATATTTTACAAACTTTTATTACATTGTATTTTTTGACATTTAAATTTATTACTTGTTCGAAGGATATAAAACCATCCTTGATGTATATGTGTGTAAGAGGATTTCGCAAAAGACGAGCAGAAAAAGCAATTTTGTTTCATTTAATGTACCAAAAAAAGAGAGAAAAAAGTATCTGTCTGTGGGTTGGTTGCGAAAAAAAAGGAAAAATACGACAACGACGAAGGAAACGTGAAAAACCAAAAGAAAACACAGGTGAGTACAAGAAACGAAGAAGAAGAAGGTAAATATCGGCCGAATTCTGTCATAATAAATTGTATTTTTATTACCTTATAAATGTGTATGAGACAAGGTATCTACTCCTTTTTTTCGGTGCTCAACAACCGTGTACACACAGGAAAAATGCGTGTATAAATTTGTGTCGCTTTATTGATAGAAAACATATTGGTTAAATATTTTTTGTCTACTTTATGGCAGACGACAAGGTATAAGTGATAAAAAAAGTCTCTTCGCACGCACAAACTTCGGTGACAGTAAGTATTTTTCCTGTATTTTATTAACTTTTTTTTTTTTTGCTTTTTTGAGAAAAGTACAAAAGTGTTCCTTTTATGTCTTATTTCTTTTATGTTGAATACTCAAACACACCTCATTGGAGCTGATTGTTGATTCAAATTCACAAAACATTTTGCTTTTATTTTTCTTAATGGGATTCTGAAGAAAAATGAGATTTTTTGCAAGAAATGGTCTGTCTGAATTTTTTTAAAATGTGCATTGGGATTTTTTTAAAATTGCTTTAATGAGAATTTTTTAAATGTATATTGGGATAATTTTTTTAAAATTTTAGTTACGTGATACTTTTAAATATAAATTGTGAAGAAAATTTTGAATTTAAACTCTGTAGACATTTTCAAATGTGCATTGGGTCAATTTTTAATTTTTTGCATAAATTGAAAAAACGTAAAATGTACAATGTAAAATGTTTTTAGAATTCTCATTGGGATGAGTTTCTTATTTCAAATTTGACGAACAATTTATGTTACGAGATTTGTAAAAATTTCAATATGTGCATTGGGTCAAAAAATTATTTAATTATATTATTTTGAAGAAAATATGGATTATAAATTGCGAAAACTTTTAAAATATATTTTTTGACAAATTTAAAAATCTGATATGAGAAAAAATCTTTAAAATATAAAAGAAATTTTAAAATGTGCATTGGGATTTTTTTTAAATTGCTGTAGGAAGCAATTTTTAAATGTTTATTGGGATAATTAATTTAAAATGTTAATAAGGCAATATTTTGACATAAATTTTGGAATAAAAATTTTGAATTTAAGCTCTGTAGACATTTTAGAATGTGCACTGGGAATTTTTTTAAAATTGCTATAGACTATACATTTTAAATGTTAGTTGGGAAAATTTTTTAAAAATATTAAATATTTGATACTTTAAAATGTTTATTGGGTCGAGTTATGTAAATTAAAGCTAATTAGACATTTTAAAATGTGCATAGGGTCAAATTTTAATTTTTTTGCATAAATCAAAGAAGAGTAAAATAAACAATTTGATTTTTTTTAAATATGCATTGGGACAAGATTCAACTTCATAATATTTGATTAAAAATTTATTATATGAAATTTGTAAAAATTTAAATATGTGCATTGGGCCAAAAATTTCAAATATATGTATATTTTTTGATGAAAATTCGAAAAATTAATTACGAAATCTTTAAAAATATGATTTGTAAGAAATTTAAAAATCTGATATGAGATTCAATCTTAAATAAAATTTTAAGAAATTTTTAAAATGTGCATTGGGCTTTAAATCAAATGATTCAAAAATACGAATAAAATTCCGTTAATTTGACGAAAACTTTCAATAATTTTTATTCAACTGAAGGTAGCCCGAAAGTAAGTAGTCTAGAAACAGATTTTTTTTTGCTTTTATTTATCGTGTTTTTATTGGCTTTTTTTATTTATATTCTAATAATAACCGTATAATATTGCTTTTGATAGCGTTACCAAGAAGAAAGACGCAAGTAGCAACGACTGTTGTTATCAAATATTATTTTATGATTTTTTTTTTCGTTTTTTTCCATAAGCTTTATGTACTTTTTCTCTTCTATATAAATAAAAAGTATGAAAATGTATGAAAAATATATAAAAATCCTACAAATCGTGAACACATGTCTTGTTACGCAGCAAAAAAAAAATGGCATGATTGAGTCTCGACTTTATTGAAAAAGAGAAAAAAAAATTTAGTTTATTATTAAAGATGTACTCGAAAGAAAATTTCCATTCATTTTTATTTATATGTAAATTTATTATAGAGACATATTCGTTCATGCACGTTATTTCCTTTCGTGCCATTTTTTTATTACAACGTTTTTTTCTAATATTTTTTTTTTATTATATTATTTTCAATATTTTTTTGTATAAATAAATATATTAAAAAAATATATATCAATGAATATTAAATGATACGAAAAAAAATCGCACACATTGATAAGTTTTTGTTGCGACATTATCACTCAAATATAATGACACAAGTGATCAAAATTCGCTCACGTACGTGTTGTTGTTTGACGATAATAATAATAATACACCCTTCAATCAAGGAATGTTTTCCTGCCTGCCTGTCGATATTTTTTTTCGTGATTGCTCGAATCACGCACGAACGCAACATTTTTTATCAATTCCCGATGAAAAATGATAACGTCGCAATTTTTCGCTCTTGGGAATTTCGTTGCATTCATGTCTTTAAATAATGAAAAAGATGCAAAAAAAAGTACATGAAACAAGAACCAAGAGGAAAATGTAACACTTTGAGGCTCCGTTCAATACTTGCAGCAATAAACTCAAGACACAGAGATATTTTTAAATCAGTAAAACATAAAAGAAGTGTTTTTGCCTGTGGGACGTTGTTGTCAATGTTCCTCGTTTTTTGTGTCTCTCTCTCTCTTTCTCCATGCTTTTGTTGTAATTCACGAGAAACGAGAGAAGAAGACATTCAATGCATTTTAGTTGTTCCCAAGTCCCTTTAGTGAATAATGGTAGAACATAATAAATATCAGGGATTCTTGCAACATCAGTTATTTGTATATATTAAAAAAATACGAAGATTTTCTCTGTTCATTTGCGCCCATAAACTACGAATTTGTAGGCTTAAGCAGAAAGTTTGTAACAAACAGTGGATGTAACGAAAAAAAAAATAACTGCCATGAGGGACATTCACGAGTAATTTTTCTCGCACTTCGTTTCGATGCAGTAAAAATCTCATATTAAATAGGAGCAGTGCTGGATTTAGGAAAAAATGGTATTTTATTAATATGTGCCATTAAATTTGTTAAAAAATTTTTTTTTTTGATTTTTTTTTTTAAATTAAATAAAATTAAAAAAAAATATTTAAATTTTTTTTTAAATTTTTTTAATTTTTTTTAATGTTTTTTTTTAAATAATTTATTATTTAAAACTTAAAAAAAATTATTATTTAAAATTTTTTTAAAAAATAATTTATTATTTAAAAACATTTTGTAGTTTAATTTTCTATTTTATTTATGTATTTATTTTCATTTATTAATTAAATTAATTAATTAAATAAGTTTAAATTTTTTTTAATTTAATTTTCAATTATATTGATTAAATCATTTAATATAAAAATTTATTATGTTTTTAATACAATTTATTTTGAAAAAATTCTTTTAGGTGATTTTTTGATTTTTATTTTTTTAAATATCAAATTGAACCAAAATTAAATATTTTTTTAAAATCGTGAATAAATTTAGTTGTTTTTTTTATTTAAAATTTTTACGATTATTTGATGTATTAAATTATTTTATTGATTTTTAATCTAATTTATTTGAATTAATTTATTTATTTTTAATTAAATTAAATATAGTTGTTAAATAAATAAAAAAAAACATAAAAAAATAAAATTAAATTTATAAAAAAATTAAAATTTATTTTTATTTAAAATTTATTAAAAATTTAAATTTAAAATTAATTTTAAAAAAATTATAAAAAAATATTAAAATCAAAAATTTTAATTTTATTTATTTAATTTATTTATTCGAATTAATTTTATATTTTTTTTATTTTAATTTATTCAAAATTAATCCAAACCAAGCAACAAAAAAAATAAACCCGTCACTGAACCGAAAGTAAATTTTCGTGTGAAAAAAAGTCATGTAACGTTTTAAGATAGATTTTGTGTCAGGAAACTTTAAAAAAGTTAGATCCATTAAAAATCGTTGTTACAAGTAAATAACTTTTGGATGATCCGAAAATCAGTTCAAAACTATTTTTTTCTCATCCCACATAATAAACACATAAATAAAAAAAAATCTGTAAGGAAAGTCAGTCTGTAAAAAAAGATTGGTTTTTCGTTTCAAACAACGTTAGATTGCTTCTTTTATTTATAATAATATATATAATGATAGACTTGTACGTGCACTTGCCTCGCCATAAAGAAGAGACTATGTCAACCATTAAATGTTGTTTACAATCCAAATCTCTGTACAAGTAAGTAAGGATTTTTTTTCACTATTTTTCTTTTTTTGTACAATAACAACAAAAAAATATATTTTTAGGTTTATTTTTATAGAAAGGTTTCATATTTCGTCCTTTCAAGAAAAAAGTCTCATTTTTTATCACATAAATTTTTCTTGATTTCTAGTTCAATGGAGACGACGTCGCCATTCTTTCATTTTTTTTATAAAAATAAAAATTTAAAAAAAATAAAATAAAATTTTTAAAAATGCAAGTCATTAGTTTCACACTCTTGCACTTGCTTGTCGTCTAATGAGCAAAACAGCGCAAGTTTTTCCTCTTTTTTCGGGATAATTACCGGAATAAAGTATCATCTATCTTGCTCTATCGTCGTCATCGTTGTGCATCTACATAAATTTCAGGATAAAAGCTTAACTATAAACAACATCATAAGCGCCTTGACAAAAAATTTCCATCAAAACTAAAATTTTTACATAGAAAGTAGAAAAGTGACAGTCATAAAAGCAAACAATTTGATGATTAATGAGGATAAACTAAAAATTTTCTGTCGTATAACTTTAATCCATAGTCTGTCGCGTTTGCATAGAAATAAACTAGAAAATGCATAAAAATGTCATGATGCTACAAAAATATTATTCATTTTTGTCATAAAATATTAAAACGGGACAACATTGATGGTATTATTATTATTATTAGCAGTAGTTTTTTTTTTGGACAGCAACAACGAAATTGCTTTGACAACAATGTTTTTTTTTTGTATGAACAGGGATGGAAATTGTAAAAAAAAAAATTGGAAAAATTTAAAAAAACGAAATTTTTAGAATTTTTAAAATAATTTCATAAATTTTTGTAAAAAAAAATAATTAAAAATATATTTTTTTTAAAGAAAAAAAAAATTTTTAAATTCGAAAAAAAATTTTTTTTTTCTTAAAATTTTTTTAAAATTAAAAAAAAAAATTTTTTTTTTATAAATTTTTGTTCATAAATATTTTAATTAAATTTTTTTTATTTAAGAAAAAAATAATTAAAATTAATTTTTATGTAAATTTATAAAATTAAATTTTATAATAAATTATTATTTTTTTATCAAATTTAGAATTTTATATTTATTTAATTTTAAAAATTTTATAAAACATTTTTTTAATTTAATTTTTATTTTATGAAAGTAAAAAAATTTTTTAAATAATTTTATTTTAATATAATTTTGAATATTTTTAAATTATTTATTTCAGTTTAATTAAATTATTTTTTATTTACAAAATTAATTTAATTTTTAAATAAAAAAATAATTTTTATTCTTTAACAAAATTTTTTTTAAAATTTTTTTTTATTTTTTATTTAATTTTTTTTAAAAAAATAAAATATTTTCATTTAATTTAAAATTTTTAAAAAAAATATTTTTAAAATTTAATTGTATTTCCATTAAAATTTTTATTTTAAATTTTTTTTAAATTTTTAAATTTTTTTTTTTTTATTTATTTAATTTTATTTATTTAATTTAATTTTTTAAAATTTAATTATTAATTTTATTAATTAATTTTAAAAAATAAAAATTTTTTTTTATTTTTAAAATTTTAAAACATTTTTTATTTTAAATGAAAAATTTTTTTTTAAATTGGAAAATTATTTTGCAAAATTTAATTGAATTAATTTTTAAATATTATTTTTAACTATTTTTTTAAATTTAAAAATTAATTTTAGTTTCAAAAAAATTATTTCCCTTTTTTAAAAATTTTTTAAAATAAATTAAATCTTTTTAAGTTAAAAAAAAATCAACATCCCTGTATTTGGCATCCAACGACACAATAATAAAAAAGGAACAAGGGACTTGTAATAATATAAATTAAAGAAATAATAACATTTGAAACTGATCCATTTTAAGCTGTACAGCTACAATTTTGGAACTGCTCTTAGGCAGAAATTTAATCTTGAGTTATTGTTTTTTTTTCGTCGTTCAGAAAAATGTGCCAACAAACTAAATTTTTTTTGTCATCCTCGAATAATCATAATTTTATATTTATTTAATGATCGAAGATAATATTTTTTTTGCAGACCAAAAAAAAAATGTTTTGTTTAAATTTTCCACAGAGAAAACAAAACAACAACAGGTCCAACCAACTTTAATTTACTGCAGCAGCAGCAACAACAAAGACTGTCCTAAAAAAGCGGCAGCAACGCAGCTAAACGGTTGCATTAATTGTAAATAATTTGTTTGTTTTTCTGTGTATTTTTTTGTGTATGGCTTTCAGAAAATATTTTTCTTCCTCGTTGTTTTCTTTTTTTTCTGCTTCGAAGCTCGAAATGAAATATATTTTTGTTTTTATTGCATCTGACTCTTGTTTATTTATCGTGCAGCACAATATTCCAGACGAGGAAAAAAATGGGACTTGAAGAAATAAAAATGCACTTGCTTCGTATTAAAAAAAAATTTAATGGAAAAAAATTCTTTTTAAAGCAATTTAGTGCAATTTTTCCTCAACATTCCAATGTATATAATTAATCTTGCTTATCAAAGTACTCAATCAAAAAATTATTCAGGGATTTTGCGCGGCATACCTACTCAATCATTAACAACAATTTCTTTTTTTTTTCGTCGTCGGCGCTACAAATTAATGAATCCCTTTTTTGTCCCCTGTCTTGTTATCTTTTGTTCGCAACTCAAGCTAGATTTAAAGATAAAAAATATAATAAAACAAGTATCAATTTCTCATTAATTTTCCTTTTTTCTCTGAATATTTTTTTTTATTCAATTTTCCTTTCCACACACATTTTATGACACTACAATTTTTTTTGCGCTCGAAAAAAATTTTTTTTTTTATTGAATAAATTTTATCACATAACTCATTTATCAAGTACTTATCCTTTGTACATTTTTATCTAGCTCAAGACGTTCCTTTACTGAAGAAGGTAAGGAAGAAGAAAAAAAAATTAAAAAATCCATCAACTAAAATGCGGTAACAATAAAGCTGTTAAAATTTCAGACACAAAAAAAAAAAAATAAAACGGAGGCAACGTCAACGTTGATGAATAAAAAGGTTTTTTTTGTATTTAATTTTTTTTTTGTTTGAATGCGAAAAAGATTCATCATGCTCCCTTCTTCTTTCATCCATTCCATTGTTACTTGTGACTTTGGAAAAATACAAAAAAAAAAAATAATAACGAGGAATGTCATCAGTCAGTACAAATATTCATCGTTCATCACCTGTCTTGTTAGATTTTTTTCCTTTTTTTTTTAATTTTATTTAAGAATTTTCAAGATTGCGAATGAAGGACTTGCGATGGGAATTGGTATCATATTGTCGTGCCAGCGTGTCATTTATAAATAAAATTGATAGCGCACGGACCTCACTTCAAGTCACATAGCCTATAAGAGGCACTTCTGTGTGTGTGACGATTTCTCTTGAAATAATTTGAGGTTGTTTTAAGAGTCACTCGTTCGTGTCCATATGATGGTGTCTGGTTATCTCTCAGTACAAAGTTTTTATCGGAGCTCTTGAATTTTGCTGCTGTCGATAAATTTGAAAAAATAAAGAGAGAGATAAAGAGTGATAGAAGAAAATTACTTTGAAAAGTCCTTGTGGTTAATTTCTTTCGACAATCTTTATTTTTTTTTTTTCGTCGTACATTGTTTCTTTTTAACCTCGTTTTAGCGGGAGACAAGACAAGACGAGACACAGAGGAACAATTTAAGTGTCCTTGGTAAGTAGAAGATTTTTTTTTTGCTATTTTGATTTTTTTTTTCGTTTTTTGCAGAGACGGGATTTTTTTCAAATTATTTCTCAAATTAATTTTTTAATTATTTTTTTTATATTGAATTAATGTAAATTAAATTAAAAAAAAAATTTTTAATTTTTTTTGAAAAATTTTTTTTAAATTTAATTAAATTAATAATTAATAAAATATTCAAATTATTAAATAAAAAAAATAATTTTTAATACATATATTTTTAATTTAAAAGAATTAAAAATTTAGTTTAAAAAAAATAATTAAAAAAAAAATAATTTTATTAATATTTAAAAAATATTTAAATAATATTTTATTTATTTTTAATTAAAAATTATTTTTAAATAAAATTTAAAAAAAAATTTTTTTTTAAAAAAAAAATTATAAATTTAAATTTTTTTATTATTATTTTAATTTTTAAAAATTTTTTATTTAAATTAATTTTAATAAAAATAAAAAATAAATTAATTTATTTATTTAAAATTTATTTAAATTAAAAATAAATATTTTATTTAAAAAAATATTATTAAATTATTTTTTATTTAATTTAATTAAGAAAATAATTATTTTTTAATTAAAAAATAATTAATTTGATTTTTAATTACTATACGATTTTTTTAAAAATTATTTTTAAATAAAATAAAATAAAATTTTATTTAATTATTTTTTAAAATTTTGATTTTTTCAATTTAATTTAAATAAAAATAATTTAATTTAATCCAAAGAATTAAAAACAAGTAATTTTATTTAATAAAAAAATTTATTTAAAAAATTATTTTCGTGAAAAATTTTCAAATCTAATTAATTCAAACCAAGCACACAAAAATTATTTTTTTTTTCCAAATAATATCCAAAAAGCTTCGTAAAATTAAATTACGCCCCTGCCTCCTTGTCGTGTCTTGTTAATAATAAAATAAAATAAGATTTACAAAGAAGGAGATAAGTCATTTTCAATTTATCGAAAATTTCCCCACGGAATCATTTTCGGTCAAGTCAGCACTTTTGCAGTCTTCTTCAAGAACATTTTTAATTAAATTTTACTTTTTATCTATTGAATTTATTTTATTCTTTTTTTTCTCGTCTTGTGTAATTATTCCGCCTACCTTTTAGTCCTTCGACCGACTTCGAAGACATTAAAGATTAAAAAGTACTTTTGATTATACAAAAGCGGCAACTTTTCGCTTTTAAATTATTTATTTTTTTAAGTACAAAAACAATGGCCGGGCACAAAATTCACCATTCGAAATGCACAATTCGTGAAAAAGATATCAATCTTAATTTAAATAATGGAAAATTGATTGAATTTGTATTGATTCTAATTTAACAATGATTGATAAACTTTTTTCCTGTCTCTCTCTCCAGGTCTGTGTGTGAGTGTAATTTAATCAAAATGCTGCTGGTCCATTGTTCGATTCGTAAGTTATTAAGTTTTTCAATTTGTTTGTTGTTGATTCTCGTGAAGGAAAGAGAGGAAGATCAAGTTGATGGAAACCCGAATAGAATTTTGCCACAGATTTGCTTGAGTAAGTAAAATATTAATTTGCGATTGTTTTGTTTATAAGAAACTTTTCTGCAGCAATTGTTCGGAAAATGAAATCCTATTAAAAATGTTTATAAAACAACAATAAAATTTTGTACGAATAAACAGAATTTTAATTAAGATTCGAGTTTCTTCGAAATTATTTCATATATCAATACGATTTAGTTTATTTAGTTCGTGTGTGTGCACGATGATATCGATATTTTATGGAATTTTCACAACAAGAACAATAAATTGAGAACGGTTGATTATAAATTTTCAGTTTTTGAGTTTCATGGAATTATATTAAACAGTTTGAAAAATTAAATTAAATACGGAAATTTAATTTAAATTTATTCAATGAATTTTATTTTTCAGGAAATTTTTTTTTTTAAATTGATTTATTTTAAATTTTTTTTATTTAAAAAAAATTATTTTAATTTTTTTTTTACAATTTTTAAAAATTTATTTTTTTTTATTTAATTGAAAATTAATTAAATTTTCATTAATTTAAATTTAAAAAATATTTTTCTTTGTAACTTCAAAAAATATTCAATTTCTCATTGAAAAAACAAAATAGTTTTTTAAATTTTTTTCCAAACAATTAGTTCATTAAATGAAAATTTTGTGGGTTTTCGTTGGAAAAAATTAATTAAAATTATTTTTTAAAATAAATTTTTATGATTTTTAATTTAAAAATTAAAAAAAATATTGAAAATTATTAAAAATATAATTTTTTATTAAAATAAAAAAAAATTAAAAAATAAAATAAAATTAAATAAATAATTCGAAAAATTCCTTAAAAATTATTTAAAAATAAAACTTAATAAATATTTTTAAAATTTATAAAAATTAAAAAAAATTATATTTATAAAAAAATACTTTTATTATTTTAATTTTATTTTTTTTTTATTTTTTTAAAATAAATATATATTTTTTTTTTTTTTAAAAATATTAAGTTTTATTTTTAAATAAATTTTAAGGATTTTTTCAAATTATTCATTTATTAAATTTATTTTATTTTTTAAGTTTTTTTTTATTTTAATAAAAAATTATATTTTTAAAAATTTTTAAATTAAAATTCATAAAAATTTATTCTAAAAAAATATTTTAATTAATTTTTTCCAACGAAAACTTACAAAATTTTCATTTAATGAACGCTGTCCCTTCAGAAAATGTATTTAACTCGAAAATGATTAATTAATAACTACTTTGGCATAAATAGCAATAACAATGAGTAGCTTCATTTCACATGTAATTACATTATGAAACTCGATATTTGTCTTTATACGACCATTAAATGTCAAGCGATGTCCTCCGCAATTCATTAATAATAAACAATAATTGAGTAAGCTACTCTGTTATTTGCATCATTAGGTTAGAAATGTTGTGAAAGACGTCCATTTTAATGATAATTTTGCGGAATTTTCCTTTCTGCTGCGCAACAATCCAGTTTTAACTGCAGCAAGAAAACGAAACGAACGCATTGAAAATTTTCTAAAATTCGCATCTGCATACAAAATATTTAGCAAAATATTAATAAAATAATATTATTACTGCCGTTTTGCACTTCCACAGTCCTCACGGAGCTCATGTGTAACATAATAATGGGTTATTATTATTTATATACGACTGCGATGAAATTAGAGTTGGCATATTACTTAGATACATAAACTAAAATTAATAATCCGCTTTTGCCTTGCCTCGCTTGATAACTGTTATTACTGCAGCATTAATTAATACGTTTTTCCTCCATCTAAACTCCGATCGACTTGAAATCGAGTCGCACCGAGTAAAATAGTAGTTGTCATAAATTTAAATTTTCACATTGAAATTACCCTGCCATGCCCCTGTCAATGACTTAATGCCTTCGTGTTGTGCGTTCGTACGTGGCAAACAACATATTTTGTGTGTGTGTGAAAATGAAAATAGCCAAAAGGGTGTGAACAATTATGTGTACTTTTTTTTGTATTCGAGTTTGGAGTGGTGTCGAGGCACAATATTGTTGTTTCGTTGTCAATTTCGCAATTACTTTAATGGCTTAAATGGTTATTTGATACGAAACATGTTTTTGTGCGCTACTTTAATAAAATAAAAATTATATTGGAATGTTATCGCCGCATTTTATTGTTTACTTCATTGTTCTATCATAAAAATTTTTACCTTTTGATAGAAAATTCGAGTTTGAGTTTTTTATGGGTATGCAATGAAGCTTACATTCGTTTTTCTTAAGTTTTACTGATTTTCCATTGACTTATTTAAATTTTTTCTTTACAGAAACCTTCGTTGAGCTTCAATTGATACTTTAAAAAAACCCGTAGATAGATTTTGAACTCAAAACTTGAGTTATTGCGTTTCAATAGTTTGAGCTCCTTTGGGTATGCAATGAAGCTTACATTTGATTTTCTCAATTTTCCATGACTTTCTAAATATTTTTTCAATTTTTTTCTTTTCAGAAACTTTTTTTGAGCTCGAACAGATAATTTACGAAAATCCTTAAAAAAATTCTTAAATATTTTGATTCTTTTAACTCCTTTGGGTATGCAATGAAGCTTTCATTAGATTTTCTTAATTTTTCCTGAATTTTCATTAACTTTTTCAATTTTTTTCTTTTCAGAAACCTTTTTTGAGCTTCAACGGATAATTTACAAAAGTTCGTAAAGAGATTCTTAAATCTATTAATTTTTCGAGCTCCTTTGGGTATGCAATGAACCTTACATTTGATTTTCTTCATTTTCCATGAATTTCCAAATACTTTTTCAATTTTTTTCTTTATTTTTCAATGGACAAAAGTTCGTTAAATCTTTTAATTTTTCGAGCTCCTTTGGGTATGCAATGAAGCTTACATTTGATTTTCTTAATTTTTCATGATTTTCCATTAACTTTTTCAATTTTTTTCTTTTTAGAGGCCTTCTGTCAGCTTCAACGGATATTTTACGAAGAATCATAAGTAATTTCTCAAATCAAATCTCAAGTTATAGCATTTCAAAGTTTATATGGAATTTTTGAGGTTACCTTCAAAACATCAGAAAAAAGCTTCTTGTTTGATTAACTCACCTGAAATGAAAGAAAAAAAAGAGAATTTTATTAAAAATCTTATATCCTTAATAGAAATAGAAAGAAGTGATTTTCTGCCTCAACACTTCTTTCTCATCTCATCTCATCTCTCGCAACGACGACGACGAAGATAAAGTTAAACTAATTGACTGAAACAAACAATAAATGAGCTGCAAATTTCTCATGAGACAAATTGCATGCGGAGTCTGTTTAAATTTACTTGCATACAAACAAACACACACACGTTGCACACGAAAGATATTTAAGAAAAGTGTCCCGAGTGACTTGAAAATGCAATCAATTCTAATGAAATTCTCATTAATTCAATTTTTCCTGCACATTGCCTTCGTATCTCTTTCACTAATGAAATCCGAAAATGCCTCGTCTCATTTAATGTGCGGGCTGCATTCTCCCGTACGACGACGACGACGACAAAATGACGTGAAATTGAATGAAAATATTAAACATTTTTGAGATTTCATAAAAGCGGGAAAATGAGAAGAGAGAGAAAAATATGCAAAAAAACGAAGAGATGAGATAAATAAAATGAAAAAAAAAATTAATTTCTGTAAATTGTCTGGTTTTTATCAATTAAGAAGTTTTTCATGTTTTTTTTTCTCTCTCTCATTTTAAACGCTTCCGAACAACAACAACAAGCCATGTTTGTTACATGAACCAGCAAGTGTTAAGTGAGGGAAAAAATACAAAATAAAAAAAAATCTTTTTTTTTCCATTTAAAATATAAATGAAATGCATTTTGCATATTTTTTCCGTCCTGCTTCGTTGCTGTTATCATTTCGCAACTGTGTTGTTGTTGCAACATGTTTTAATTAGAATTTTTAGTATTTCACATTTAAAATATTAAATTCAAATTTCTCTGTGGATTGCTGTTTAAGGTCGGATTATTTTTTTAATTGTATTTTCTTAATTTTGGTTGGAAATTTTGGGTTGTAGCAATGCGGATTTGCTCCGTTTGTGAAGTTTTTAATTTTTTTTTGCATTAAAGTAAATTATTTAAAAAAAAATTCAACAAAAAATTAAAAAAAATATATTTTAAAAAATAAAAATAAATTTTTTAGGAAAAAAAATAAGAAAAAATTGAAAAATGAAAAAAATTAATTCAGTTTTTTTTATTTAAAAATATAAAAAAAATATATTTTAAAATATTTATTTATGATTAGAGAAAATAATAATGACATTAAAAAATATTTAAAAAAATAATAAAACAATAATTATTTTTTTAGAAAAAAAAAATAAAATATTTAGAATTAAAGGAAATTTAATTAAAAATATTTTTTGTTTATTTTAATTTAAAATAATTTATTTTAAAATTTTTAGTCTTTTTATTTAATAATAAAAATTTATTTTCAAAAAAAATAAATAAATTTATAAAAAATTAAATTTAATTTATTTAAATATAAAAAAAATAAAATTATTTTTTATTTAATTTAATTTAATTTTTTTAAATATTTTTTAATTAATCTTTTATTTTTTTAAGTTTTAAAAAATATTTAAAAAAATTAAATTTTAATATTTTTTTTTATTTTTATAAAAATATTTTAAATAATTTTTTTAAATTATTTTAATTAATTTAATTTAATTTAATTTTTTTAATATTTTTTTTTATTTTTCAGGTCAACTTATTTTCTCTTATTCCAATTATTCCAAACCAAGCACAAAATCTTAAACAAAAATTTTAAAATCCGACTAAATCCAAAAATAGGCGAAACTCAACTCCAGCCACAAAGCAATTTCGATGTTTGTGACGTACACGCAGATGTTCATCGTGCACAGTCCGTCGCCATATTCCCTGAATTAACTACTGCAAAACCCAACTTCAAAGCCATCAATATGGTTAAAAGCCACATTTAACATTAATTATGTGCTGTTGCGACAACACCTTCTGTCGCACATTTTCCCGTACTTGAGAGTTTGCAAATTTGTTCAAAAGTCTCTTTGAAGAACAATTTCTCGTAGCATGTACGAAACGGGGACATTTTACGACAAATTTAATAATTATTATTGTGGAAAATGTTGCTGCAATAATTACAAAAGTGCCAAACAGACGAATTGACTTTACGGTTAAACGTTGAGGTGTTTTGTTGTTTGGCATGTGACAAGGGCTCAGGGGCGACATAAACTTTAAACACTTGAAATTTTGTGTGGGAGTTTGAGGTAAATTGTTAAAGTCAAGTGAATTTGTATCAAAGCAACTTTTTTTTCTGCGTTCGGTACCATATTAATTTACAATCACTTTATAATCGGATTTAATCCCAACATAATCCATCCAATGCGATACATGAGCCAAACACACACATGATGATGCGAAAGTGCAATAATACCGCATGTGTGCATTGTATGTGAATTAGTGGCGAACAGACATGTTTTCAAGTAAACAGATTATTTTCTAATAGGCTTGTAACGATGCGTTTCAACGGAAATGTTCTGTGTGGGTTTCGATAAACTCTCTCTCTCTCGCTTTATCCGATTCGATGCATATCGGGGGTTTTAATTGGAACTTTTGCCAATGGAAACCAAGATGGTTGACCGAGGAGTTGCACAAAAATAAAATTTTTTTTTTTTTTTCTCAAACAGTTTTTATTGACCATCACATCATAAATTTTTTAAAATCTTACATTCATACACCTCTCTTACACGTTCGTTTTACTCAATAAATAAAATTTGCTTTTTTAGTTTGGTTTGATTTAAAGGAATTTTAAAAAATTGCTCTTGAAATTTTTTTGAAGAACTGAATTTTATTGCAATAATACTAAAATGAATTTTATAGCCACTTTAACAAATTGAGACATTTTTATATATAATGAAAAATTTGCTATTTTTAACTTTTTGATGTCAGTCTGATTTATTTTAATTTTTTAAATTTTTTTAAAAATAAAAATAAAAATAAAAAAAAAATATTTAAAAATTACTCTAATTTAAAATCAATTAAATTTAAAAATAATAAATAAAATTTAAGATTTTAAAATTAACCAAATAAAAAAAAAAATAAATAAAATTTTTATTTGTAAATTTAATTTTTTTAAATTATTTATTAAACAAGATATTTTCTGACAAATAAAAATTTTAAGAAATTTAAAATTATTTATAAAATTTTTAATTTTCCAATTATTTTATTATTTATTAAATTTAAAAATAAATAAAAAATTGACATTTTCAATTGACTTTATTGACTTTATATTTTCTTAAAGAAAAAAAAAATTTAAAGAATAAAAATAGTAAAAAAATATAAAAAATTAACTAAAAATTTAAAATATAATAAAATTAAATAAATTTTGAATTTTTTGATATTTTTATTATTATTTAAATTTTAATTTATAAAAAATATATTCGATATAAAATAAAATAAATTAAATAAATTTCAATGCTATTTTTTTAATTATTATTTTAAATTTTATTACAATTTAAATTGTTTTCAATATTATGATTTAAAAAAAAATTCTTTTAAAAGCTTAATTTTTTTTAATTAATTCAATTATTAATTTAATTTTTTTTTTTTTTAAATAAAAAAAAAATAATTTTTTTTCAGTTCAAAAATTTTTTTTCAAAAAATTCCATAAGATAAAAACCACTCTTGTATCTTTTTCTTTTTTTTTATCAAGAAAAACGTCACAAATTTTATTTTCTCCTCAAGAAAGAAGAAAAACGTCGGTCAAATTATTACGAATATAAATTTTATGCATTGGAAGCACAATCCCTCGGGCATCACCGAGCAAACCCACAAAATGCGTAAAAAATGTATCTGATGACATCATAAAAAGACATCGTTGTCCCCAAATTTTATTTTGCCAGCTCATTGCATTTGATCTCCTCCTTTGGCTTTGCCTCTCGACGATACCAAATTAGCTCATATATTCGCATTTTATTGCCCGTTGTTCACTTTTCGGGGCTCAATGATGTGTCAACTATGCGAAAATACCGAAAAAAAGATAAACAATTGTGTGAGAATCTTCTTGAAGGCAAAGAAGAAAAAAATTAAAGTAATCATCGCTCGAAAACATCGCAGCGAAAGAAGATATAAAAATTGTCATCGATTCCTTATCATTGAATTATCATGCTTGTTCGCTTGTCACTCGGTACCGTTAATGCGTAAACGAATGTTTAAATGTCCCAGGGTATCAAACTTTCC
The DNA here is from genome assembly GCF_036172545.1 of Culicoides brevitarsis. Classification (NCBI taxonomy): domain Eukaryota; kingdom Metazoa; phylum Arthropoda; class Insecta; order Diptera; family Ceratopogonidae; genus Culicoides; species Culicoides brevitarsis. Next base: position 2,547,605 of record NC_087085.1, read on the forward strand.
TTTTTTTCTGTCGTTTCTTTTTAAAAAGGAAGAGACGAGAAATTTATTTCTGTATAGAAAAGTTGTAAAATTAAATTACACTTTTTGGCTTAGTTTTGTGTGTATTTACGGTTTTTTTTTTCTTCTCGATGAAAGCAATGAAGCACAACGACGACGAGGAGGAGAGAGGAAAAATTGTTGATCTGATGATGACGGTAGATATTTAGCCAATGGCACACACGCCACACAGCAAAAAACACGAAAAGATAAATTTTATGTTAAAAAATGAGCATTTTCTGTGGTATCAGCGAAAAAAAAGCAACATTATCGCAACACTGTCATTTTTTCAGTCATGAGAACATTTACACTCTTATTTTTTTAAATTTGCGAAAAACAACGCGTGATTTATATTTGCAACAACAATAAAATGGCAGAAAAATAAACTGAAATTTGCGTTGAGTGACATGACAAAATGTTATGACTTCTTTTGTGGGTTTGTTGCAACTTTTACGTGCTTTTGTTATTTTTTTTTTGTCCGAAAATAGAGCTTGTCTATTACAGAAGCGCGCCCTTTAGTCAAGTTTTACTCAAGGCAAGACGAGAAAAAAAGGTACATTGATGATTATGGCCCGTCATATAAACCGTCAACTCTCCTCCGCCAATATCACTCGAGGGCATAAACATCAAAACATTATGTAGTCGTAATAATAATATCTGTCAAATAACCACACTTATTCATGGGAGGCAGAGACGTTGGAATAGTTTGAAGATTTTTTGAGAGGCACAAAATATTTGATATTTCATATTTTTTTCCTATTATTTTTTTTTTTATTTAAAAAATTAAAAAAAAAAAATATTTTTTGTAATTTTAAGTTTAAGAATTTTTCAAAGTTTCAAAAAAAAAATTTTTTCTTGAAAAATAAGATTAAAAAAATTATTTAATATAAATATGTAATTTTTTATGTGATTTTTTTTTTAAATTTACCTTTTAGTGAAAAATTTTTTTTTAAGTTTTTTTTTTAAATTTTTTTTTAATGTCAACTTAATTTTTGTTTTTAAATAATAATTTAATTTTTTTATTTTTTTTAATTAAATTCTATTTTTTTATTTATTTGATTTTCAGTTTATTTAATTTTTTTTTTAAATATTTTAAATTTTAAATGACATAAGAATTATTTTTATTTTTAAAAAATTAATTTAATGTTTTTATTTATTTTTTTTAATGAATTTGTAATATTTTTTTTATTAACTTTCAATGTTTTTTTAATTAAAAAATATTTAATTTTTTTAAATTTTAATTTTGTGTTTTAAACTTCTTATTATTTTAATTATTTTTTTATGATCTTTAAAAAATTTTTAAATATGATTTTTTTCAAAATTAAATTTTTTTTTTTTTATTTAATTTTTGAAATTTGCTATTTTAAAATTTGGATTTTTATTTAAATTTTAAATAAAAAATTATTATTTTTTTATTTATTTAATTTAATTTTTTTAACTTATATTTTAAAATTTTAGTTTATTTTTAATTTTAATGTTAGTTAAAATTGAAAGATTTTATTTTTTGTTAGGTTTTATTTTGATTTGTAATTTTTATTTATTTTTTTTTTATATAATTTTTGTTAAAATCTAATTTTTATTTCTAAAATTATTTTTAAAAAATTATTTTTTTTTTATTTTGTTTAAATTTTAATTTTGCATAAAACATTAATTTTTTTTATTTAAAATTCATAAAATATCATTTAAAATTATATTTTTTAAAATTTTTGACTTTATGTTTTTTTAATATTTTTTTTTATTTTTAGGCAAATTTTCACACCCCTGTCAAAACACATCACACACTCGGTCCGATTAGAATGTATAGAAAATTCAGTTGCTGAGATGATAACACGCCCGTTTATACATGAAAAAAGCCATAAAGTAACCATATTTCGATTATATATTTTCGGGGGAGAAAAAACCTTGATGACGTGCAACTTGTTATAAAAATTATTTGAAAATATGCGTGTTTGGTACTTTTTTTAACAGCCATGCAGCACTAAAACCTCCCATTTTTATGATGCGCTCATGAAACGACAGCCACATTTTTAATAAAAAATAATACATAATAATAATATAAAAAAAAACATTTTCCACAATAAAACTGACGACATGATGTTGAGCTAAATTATATCTTAGCCCAGCCTCTTTTCCTATTTTTTTTATTTTTTTTTACAATTTTTTATATGTTAAATTGAATGAGTCTAATAAAATTGTTTGTTTGTTTCTTTGTTATTGTGTGTGTGCGTTTCATTTTTATTACGTTACAAATGACAAAATTGTCCAACAAAAATGTTTTATGTTTGCAAATCTCATTATTATTGCGATCAATGTTGGATTTGGATTGTTTAAAGTTTGCATCGTGCCACGAGAAAAACGGAAAAATTACAATTGTCCATGGGTCATTTGTCAATTTTGTACAATTTTCTAAAGTATTTCTCAGGAAAAATGGGCGCATTGAAGGGAGATTTTCTCTTTCATTACACTTTTATGAATATTTTATATGCTTTTGTACGAAATTTTTGCTCCGAACTATTAACCTACGAACGATGTTTATGATTGTTGTTATCATTATTATGATAATATTTTTTGTTTGTTATGTTGATTACGATGATGATGATGTCATTCGCAAAGCACTTGTGTACTCCTTGTGATTGTTTCATATTTTTGTCTTGTTAACCTCACCTTATCCTATTTTTTAAAAATCATTTCAAAGAAAAATTTGGGTTTAGAAAGAAATTTTTGTCTGTCTTGAAGAATTTAAAATTTTTTTTTGAATCGTGCATTGGGGTTAACATTTAAAATGTGAGTTGGGAAAAAATTTTTTGACGAAAATTTAAAATTAATTTAAAAAAGATTTTTAGAATGTTCATTGGGGCAATTTTTATAAAATTATATGAAATAAAAAGTTGAGGAAATTAAAAATTTGCATTGGGCTAAAAATCAAAAAGTTAAAATTTTCAAAAAAATAAAAAGTTTCGAAACTAAATTTAATTTTATATTGAATTCAGAATAAAAAATTAAAAAAAAAATATAAAAATTTTGAAATGTTTATTGGGACAAAAATTTGTTAATTGAATTCTTTCAAAATGTGCATTGGGATAAAATTAAAAATGTTTTTTGGGGCAAAATTTGGGAATTAAAAATAAAATAAAAATTAATGGCTTCAAAAATTTGAAATCCAAGCTGAGTAAAAATTTTAAAATGTGCACTGGGTTAAGTCACGTAGTTAAAAAAAATCAAAATGCGCCTTTTTCGACGAAATTTTTTTTTTCTCCCTTCGAGCACGAAAATAACAACAAGGACATATTACTCATGAGCCATGTAGTACGTGAGCATCGTGCTGCGGATGGTGTGACAACAATGCCATTGTGGAAAAATTTATTTTTATGTAAATTGTCATTATTATTAATAGAGCTATGAGATGGAAAATATGTTGGGGACAGCTTTCAACAATTTTTTTTCTTTTCTTTCGTTGCATGTTTGTCATTTTCTTCGCATAACTTATTTTTCTCTCCCGTACTTGTACATTTTTTTCCTTCGTCTTCTTCTTGCGATCAAGGATACTACGAAATAATGATATACTTTATTATATTATTTCTTAACATTAATTCCAGATGGATGAACTTGTGATATTTTTTCTTTGCGCTCGTCGTCGTCATCATCATCATTTTTGACGGAATGACGGTGAAATGCAGGGTTGATGTTTCTGCTTCGTCTTGACTTTAATTGTCGTAAATATTCTGGTCATTTTTTACATTTTTCTGACATGAACCTTTCATGCACGACCACGTTATTGCTAATCCCGGATACTTTTTGCTGAATTGCCTCGTTTTATCATTTTTTTTATATAATTTTATTTTCGTTTTTAAGCTCTCGACTAATCCCTTTTTTGTAGGAAAATTGTGATGATCCGTTGATGATGATGCACGAAAAATAAACATTTGGCAAATAATATTTTAAATGAAAGCTGATTAAATGGTCTTAAATGGCAAAGTTATGGGGATATGTGACGAGACAGAGATAATTATCATTTAATTTCCGTAATTTTATTATGCGAAAAAAGTTATTTTTAATGAAGGAACTTCAATTTTTTTTGCAAAATGTGCATTGGGGTTGTATTAAATATTTTTTTTAAGAAAAATTTATTTAAAAACATGATTTTTTAACTTCTATTAATTATTAAAAATGTGAAAAAAATTGAAATGTGCATTAGGTTAAGTCACGTGGTTAAAATAATTCAAAATGTGTATTGGGATGAAATTTTTATACTTTTTAAATAATTTAAAATATTTAGAAATTTCAAAATTTGCATTGGGTTAAGTCACGTGGTTTAAAATAATTAACAATATTAAATATCTTTTTAGAAAAATTTTTATATAAAAATAATTAAAATGTGCATTGGGATGAAATTTTAATAAATTTTTAAAGAATTTTTATTTATGAAAATTTCAAAATGTACACTGGGCTACAATGTCACGTGGTTAAATCTTCCCAATTTCAATAATTTTTTATATTTTTTATCTTCACATGTCAATTTTACAACAAATCGGATCAGATTTGATGATTTTCGATGACAACTCGGACAACTCTTCACTTCGGGATTAAATGAAATGACGCAAGTAGGGTTCAAGTGAAAAGTAGACACGTGTATTCCTTTGTCAAAATCCACAAAAAAAAGTGAAGTACCATCGATAACAACCTACTTTGCATGAAATTTTGTAAAAAAAAAAGTGTCAGGCCATTGTCATCGTCATTATTGTCGAATTGTGTGTGGCATTGTGTAAAAATAAGTAGAAAATGGGTGAAATGATTGAAATCCTTCTACATAATCAGGTCAATAATAATGGCAAGTAGGGTACAAAAGTTATATAGTGCCAATTTGTCATGCACATTATCCGAAAAGTGTCTGTCAGACGTATATTGTTGTCAAATTTAAAATATTTTGCGCCCAAAAATGTACACTTATAAAATTTTAATACAATCGACAAGAGACAGCAGAGAGAACTTTTTTCCCATTATTATAATTGTCCTTTGTTTTGTTTGTCTCTCTCTTCCGTATCGACGTCGGGCTTAGAATTATTATAAAATATGGATTTTCATATAAATTTGTGAGCATATTGAAAATGACACGATAATTATTAGAGAGGAGTGAGAAACAAACACAATGGCCGGCCGAACAACAACAACAATAATAACGATAATGTCATAATAAATACATGTTCCGTTGATAAAAGTTGCGTGCATTTGATGGAGAGCGAGGCGAGCGCATCGGGTGTGTACGAAACAAAAAAAGCCGGAAAAAAAATAACGGACAGCGTTTCAAGCCAGAAAATCATTATAATGATAATAATAACAATAATAATTAATACGATAAGGGAATTTGTTCAATTCCGAAAAACGGGACGAAGTGTAGGTACGTGACTAATTTTATTTCGTGTATCAGCAATAAACATCCGAAGTAATTATTTGTTATTTATAGGCTGATGGCACACACCGCCTCTCGTAGCGAATGGACTGCGGAAGACAATGGTGATGGTCATTATCGTCATCAAACACATATTTAAGAGAGCTCTTTGTTCGTAATTCACATTTTCCGGGACAAGTGACATGAAGAGTTTTTATTGTGATGAAATTGATGTTGGTAAGTTGATTTTTTTTTGCGAGAAATTAAACAATTAATAATTTTTTAGTTAATTTAGTTTCAATTAAACTTTTTTTTTTCATTAAAATTTAATTAAAATTATTTTCTTAAAATAGATTTTTTCAATAAAATTAGAAATAATTTTTTATTAAAAGATAATTTAATTATATTTAATTTTTATTTTATTTTATTAAAAAATATTATTTTAAAATATTTTAATAACTTTTTATAATGTTATTTTTTCTTATATTTTTTTCATTTCAAAAAATTTTTTAAAAGCTTTTCATTTAATTTTAAAAATATTGTAATAAAAAAATTAATTGTTTTTCAATTTTTTTAAAACTTTTATTTATTTTTTTTATTAATTTTTTTTTTAAATTCAAAAAAATAAATTTAGTTTTTTTAAAGAAAATATTTTAGTTTTTAAAAATATTATAATTAAAAAAAAATAATATTTCATAATAGTTTTTAACTTTTTTAAGATTTTGTTGAAAATTTTATTTTAAATTATTATTTTTTTAATTAAAAAAAAAATTAATTCATTTTGAGTATTTTTTAATTTATTTTCTTAATTTTAATTAATTTTTTTTGTATAACTTTTCGTGTTCTAAAGAATTTTCGTTGAAAGTTTTTTTTATTTTTATAATATTTTTTTTTAACAATTTGTCAGTATTAAATTTAAAATTTTTTTAAAATTGATTTTTTTTTTAATTTTTTTCTTAAAATCAAAATTTTTATTTTTTTGTTTCATTTCTCAATAATATTTTTGATCGCAAAAATGTCAAACAGCAATTTAAAAAAAAAAATTAATTTTTTTTTAAATTTTTTATTTATTAATTTATAATATTAATGTATTTATTTATTTAAATTTTTAAATCAATTCTTGAATTAATAAATTTATTTTTAAAAGTTTATTTTAAAAAATTTTATAAAAAGAAAATAATTCAATTTAATTTCAATTTTTGAACTTAATTATTTTTTTTATTTTAAAACTTATTTTTTTAAATCATTAAAAAATTATTTAAAAATTTTTAAGGCGCTTAATTATTTAAAAATTATTAATTATTTAAATTAATTTTTTTTAAAAATAATTTTTGATAAAAATTATGAATTTAATTTAAAATTACTTTTTACAAAATTTTCAAAAAAAAAACATGACATTTTTTGTAATTATTCCCAAAAAAAATGTCCAAAAATTCCAATCCTCTGATGAAAAATTAATCCTCTCGAGTAGCATTTATCGTCTTATTATTGCCCTCTTTACGACTTAGACTTGCTGTCTTTTTTATTTCATACATTTTAGACACAGGTCGGATAATAATCAAGTTTTTAAGTCTTATCATGCGGAAGTTTTCTATTATTTTACAATTCAAACTTTTTTTTTATTCTATTCTTCGTTACGAAATGGACTCCCACTTGAATATAAATCTTTACTTGTCGTTTTTTCTTTACTTTTTTCCTTTTAGAAAGAAAGACGCGGAAAACGAAGAAGAAGAAGACCATCGCACAATTAAAGAACGGCGAGTGTATTGTTCGCCAGTCAGTGCAAATCAGAAGAAATGAAGATAATAACCCTAAATTATCTTGACGGTAAGTGTTCGCATGTACGAAGCACCTACTGAGTGGATGAAGTTAGAAATGAAACAATTTATGTACTTACGCGAAGTAAAAAAAATACAATTTTCCTTTTTTTTTTTTGTTCGTTTCTTCGTTGCGAGATATTTTATTGCAAGGATGTGAAATGCTTACCTGAAAAGAAAGAAAAAAATTAAAATCGTTAGTTATTTACTCATTTTTTTTGTTCAATATCGAAAAAAAGAGAAAAAAAGTGATTGCAAGGAAATCAAATATTTGCGAAAAAAAATCTTCAATTGAATTCAGTTCAACACACCCACGATTAGACCTTTTTGTGGCACAAACACACACTCGCACAAACCGAGAATGAGTTGACAAATAATTCAATTAAGCCGCTTATTGACTCTATCTGTGCGCGACGACGCTGGCTTTGCTGTCATCGTTGTCAGCATATCTCGCCAACAAAAAAAAAATCCTCATATTTTTCTCTCTCTTGCTGTTGTTGTCAAGCGAGGCAAAAAAAAGGCACAGGAATATAAATGAATGAATGATGATTTCATAATCATGACAACTTATGTGTTTGTCAGAGTGTAATAATTTTTTTGTGCCGTGCTTTCTTTTTTTGTCGTCGTCGAATTTTCCTTCGTCGAAGGATGATGACAAGTGTGTAGTGACATTTCAAGCCAAGTCATCATCATCAACGTGCGGCTCAGTCGGGTGCTTTTAATCAATTTTAGTGGAAACGTTAAACAAATACTATGAAAAAAATTAATGTGACCCAATTAGAATTTTTTTGGGAAAATTTATGATTTTTTTTTATTTTAAGAAAAATTTTCAATTTAATTATTTTTTAATATTTTTTTAAAAAATAATTTTAATTTTTATAAATTTTTTATATTAATTATCTTTTATTATTAAAAAAAAATATAAAATTTATTTAATTTTAATTATTTTTCATATAAAAAAATATTTAGTCTTTTATTAAAAAAATAATAATTCAATTTATTAAAAAAAAAAATGATTAAAAAATATTAGTTTATATTTTTAAATAATTTTTTTAAAGTTTTTTTTTAATTTTTAATTAAAATAAAATTAAATATTAATTTATTTAAATTTTTTTCAATTTTTTTTCAATATCTTATTTATTTTTTAATTGAAAAAAAAAATATAAATTAAAAAAAATAAATTTAATATTTTTTGTACTATAAAAATAATATTTAGTTATTTATTAATTAATTTTTCATTTTTATTTAAGAAAAAAATATTCATATTTAAAAAAAAATTCTCATTTTTTTTATTTTCTTTAATTTTTTTTTTTAAAATAAATATTTAAAAAAAATATTTAACAATTTATTTCTCAGATTTTTATCTTAAATTTCAAAAAGAATTATTCGAAAAAGAATAAATAATTCAAATAAATTTAATTTTTATTATTTCAATTTTTAATTAAATTAATTTTTTTTTTTTAAAAATTATTTATTATTTTAAAAATATATTTAATATTTTTTTTTTATTTTTATTTTTTATAAATTTTAAAAAAAATCAAAAAACAAAAATATTTTTTTTATAATTTAGATAAAAAAAAAAAAATAAATTTAATTTGGATTAAAATTTATTTTTTTTTATTTATTATTAAAAAATAATAAATTAAACAAAATTAATTAAATTAAATAAAATATTTTAAATAAAATATTTAAAAAAAATTTAAATAAAATATTTTGACCTAAAATTTTACATCTGAGTAAGAAAACCACAATAACTCGATTAATTTTCCCTGCAACTTTTTTTTTCCAGCAAATTTGCCACTCCTCCGAGGGGGGATTTTACGCTCATTTTAACTCTTCCTCGAACGTCGCACGTTAGTGTCGGAAAAATGTAAGTACTTTTTAATACTCCCTTAACACCCGAACGACGACGACGACGCCAAATATGCAAGAACAACAAAATAAATCAAATAATAAATAAATCGGAATTGCAAAGTAAATGAATTGGGCAAATAAGAAAAAAAAAATCTAATTTATATTCACTCTGTTTCTGTATCGCCATGCCCGCGCGCGTGTATATATTTATTTATATTATTGTCATCGCTATTTTTTTTTCTTTGTTTTTCCAGCGAGACTCTTTATTACTTTTCAATATAGAGATAAATATATATTTTATTATTACATTTACCATCATTTTTATTATTCCATTTCGTTTCGTCTTCTCGATTTTTTTTTTGCACGAAATGACGAGCCAAGTGTACGATATTGAGCAATAAATTCAATCAGCAGCGGAAAATGGAAGAGGAAAAATAACAGACACTATCAATGGGGAGGAAATGGATCGCTCACTGGTTGACTGTAGGCGAGAAACGACAAAAAGCGGGGGGACACGGAAAAATAATAATAAAACAAATAAAATCGCGGAAAAAGTCATAAACTTCAGAGTTAATCAAAACCAATAATAAAATGTTGTTGTCACAAGACGAAGAAGACGAAGAAACTAGTTGTTGAAGTTGACTTGACACCCCATTTGACACTTACATAGTTCAGGGTGAAATCTAGTCGTAAGTTACGCGTGTCGTCGTCATGTGAAGGTTGTTGCCTAACTCGTCAAACAAAAAAAAAAAAAAGATGAACAAAAAAAAACAAGAATGTCGGAAATTGAAAAAGACACAAGAAAACATTTTGTGTGAAGGAAGGAATGTTAAAATGTACAAAAAAATATGAAGTAAAGTTTTCGTTTTTTTCATCGAAACTTTCAGCTTAATCGTATTTTTATTAATATTTAAAAACATTTTTTTTAGAATTTTTTAAAATTTTCTTTTAAAATCTTTAATTTTATTTTAAATTAAAAAATTTAAAATTTTTAAATGAAAAAAAAATAAATTTTGATAAATTATAAAAATTAAATTATTTAATTAACTTTAAAATAAATTGAATGTTTAATTAATTTATTTATTTTAAATTATTTTTTATTATTTATTTAATTTGATTAATTAAAAAAATAATTTTATTGAATTTTAATTAAATTTTATTCAAAATATTAATTCTTTAAATTTTTTTTCAGATCAACAAAGTTACTTGAAGTTCAAGCATTCGGTTCAAGTTCTTAAAATTAATTTCCAATTAATTCAAACCAAGCATTTAATTTTTTTTTTATTTTTTTGAAACTTTTCATATTTAAAATTTTAATATAATTCAACTAATTTTTTATTTAATTTAATTAATTAATTAATTAATTTATTTTTTCATCTATTTTTGATCAATCGAAAAAAAAATTTTTTGTATCTTTTGAAAAACTTTTTATTTTTTTTTCATAATCTTCTATGAAAGAATTAATTTAATTTATTTTTTTAAAATTAATTTAAAATTATTTATTTTTATTTTACATAATTTTCTTTATAAATCAATTAATTCCAATTTTAATTAATTTTTATATTTAAAGAAAATATTAAATATTTAAAAACAATTTTTTAATAATATTTAATTAAATTATTATTTAATTTTATTTAAAAAAAAATAAAAAAATAATTGATATAAAATTAATTATCTGTGAAAAATAATTCAAATTAATTAATTTTTTTAATTAAAAATTATTTAATTTTATTTTTAGACACAAAAACCTTCATAAAACCACATTTTTCGTGCGAAATGCGGTAAGAAAAGTACTTTGGGACTTTTATACAATTTGACTTTTTTGTCACTTCTCATGCGTGTATGGCAAAGGGAATAGGAAATCACTGTTTATATGTGTTAATTTTACGCCACTCAGCCAGAATAATACGCACGTTACGTAAAGATGCGAGAAAATAATAGCTTTTTATTACGAACATATGTGGGGTGTGTCTGTAAACTTTTTTTTTTTTTTTGCTTCTTTGGGGTTTAAAGACATCAGCGACATTGCTAATAATAATACACCCTTACCGCATCAACATTGTAAAAACCGAACTGTGTCACATTTTGTGGATGGCGTTAGTGACACATTTCGCGCATTTTACGAGGCGAGATGGCTCAGACATTAGCAGCATTATTATTAAAAGCGAAAAAAAGCGAAAAAAAAAAAATAGAAGAAGTGCGGATATCAACATCGTCATGTACAAAAAACATTATTATTATCGTCATTACGCGAAAGTTGTAGCGGAAAAAAGAGGAAGAGCGGAGATAGAAAAATGTACAACCGAGAGAATGTAAATATTACACGCGATATTTTTATGAGGACATATTACGAAGAACGACGACGACGACGACGGATGCTGACATGATTTACTCTGCAAGTCTGGTCGAAATGATAAAAATTCTACGGAATTCATTTCACAGCGTGCGCGCCATGGAAAATGATGATGATGATGATAATGATGCGTTTATGTACTGAACATCGCTGTTTATGATGATTAAAAAATCCTTATAAATTTTTTTTTAACTATTTTGCCACGAAAAAAATTCTAAAAAATTTATTTGAATTTTTTTTTAATATTTTTTTTTATTTATTTTCTCTTAAAAAGTTATTTATTTGGGAAAAGGATGAGAAAATGTGCGTGAGTTCCCACTCGATTCACATAAATTTCGAGAACGAAATGAGATTTTTGCTTTGCACATGAAAAGCCACTTCATCTCGCAATGAGAGAAAAACTTTTATGGAACATGTTTCACCGCTTTAATCTCCTTTTTATGCAATTTCATACGTTGAACTTTTTATTTATGAACGTTTTTAATGTAAATAAATGAAAAATATTATCATCTCGGCGAATGGCGGAGAATTAACGAGGACTTTCATTTTTTTTTGCATTTTTTTTGGAATAAAATTTCATCTTAAGTCAGTAGTTGAAATTTTTATTTTTTTATTAAATAAATATTTAAAAAAAAATAATTTAAAAATTAAAATTCAAAATAAGAAAATTAAAAAAAAAATCTAAAAATTAAAAAATAAAATAATTATTTCTTTAAATTTAAATTTTTTTCAATTTTAATTTTTTTATTTAATTTTTAAGTTTTTAAAAAATTAAGAAAAAAAAATTAAAAAATAATAAAAAAAATTATAAAAAATAATTAAAAAAAAATTCTTGAAAATTATTAAAAATAAATAAAAATATTATTTCTTTTATTTAATTAATTTTTAATTTTTTTAACTTAAAAAATTAAAAAAAATTAATTTTTAAAATTTAATTTAATTTTTTAATTTAAAATAAAATATTTAAAAAATAGGAAAATTCATGAAAAAAAATTAATTATTTAAATTAAAATTATTTAAATTAAAATTTTTTTTTATTTTTTTATAATTATTAAAAATTAATTAATATTTTTTAAAAAATTTTAAAAAATATTTTTATTTAAACAAAAAATGTAACTTTAATATTTTACCAATCCAAAAAAATCGCAATTTTTCAATCGAATTAATTTTTAAATAATTTACGATATCTGAGCAATTTTGTTCCCCGAAAAAAGGATCAATTCGATATAAATTGAATTTGGCGTCCCTTCATGGGCGAAACGTTGCGTGTTTCGTCTCAAACAGCAGAAAAAACGTGAAAATAATGGAAAAAGTTGAAAAGTTTCGTCTTTTGTTGTTGCGTGATTGTTTCTTTCATTATTTATGTACACAACACAACTCAACGAAAGGGGTTTTCTTTTACAAAATATAATAATTATGGTTGATCGCCTCGTCTGATAAACTTTCGGTGATTTCTCAAAGTGCTTGCGAGATGAAAATTAGTTCAAGTTTGCTACACCTGAGAAGAAGTTTCTCCTCTGCCGAGTGTAAATTACTAAATTATTGCCTCGTTCAAGAAGCAAATCAAAGTTTATTACAATGTTATCCATTATTATCATCGGAGCGAGGAGAAACCTTGACATAAAATGTTCCGTTCAGCTGAGAAATGGGTATATTATGCGTTTTTTATACGGAGAAAATTACACAGCATTACCTCTTAAATGTTTCTCAGCTATCATCATGGAGCAACTTCCCTTTTTTTTCGCTTGGCGCATTTATTTACAAGCAAAAAAGGAGATAAAATTCCGCCATACGGAATTGCCTATGGACTACGTATGTCTGTACGGACGTATGTGAAAAATTGGAAATAAGTAATAAGAAAGAATGGCGATTAGCTGCTCTTTGCCTTATGGTAAACATTGTATCTTCGTCTCGTAGCACAGAGAAAAAAAAATAGGTTTGTAAAAATAAAAATGAATGAAGCGAGAAAAGAAAGCAGGCGATGATGAGAAAATACGAGAAAAATATTCAATCTCATCCATTAACGATTGTTGCTTTAATCATCCATTCATCGTTTGCCGTTTCGCTGCCAAGAAAATTCACACATTTTTTTTTTCGAAAAGAAGAAGAAAGATACTTAATATAATAATATTTAATGCTCAGAATTTTCTTTTGCAGGTCTCTATTCATTTTCCACTCATCTCATCACAAAATGGGCTGTCTTTATCACTTTACTTTTTAACCCTCGTTTCTTTTTTTTCTCTCCCGTAAGAAGAAGCAGTAAATTTAATCGAACGAGTTTTCATCATTAACTTTTAGAAAATCTACAATTTTCACTCACTCACTTATCGGTTCTCTCGTTTTTCCCTTCGAACGTCATTTTGCATCATCATTTAGTTCAGATTCTGATAAATATAATTTTTACACCCACTTTACTTTATGGCAGACAGATACATTTTTTCGCCTTTACCGAGCGTAACTAAACACAAATGATGATAATAATAATACATTATGGAGGCAAGTGAAGAATAGTGTAAGATAACATCAGGTAAAGGAACTGAGATAGTACCGTTTTGGGGTTGAAAATAAATTCACCTCACGATAGGTTGTAAATACAATTTTTTATCTTGGTTTGTGTGCTTTATGTAGATTGGTTTTTTTTTCGTATAAAAAGAAATTGAATTTTTACTGCATTTTTAGATAAAAAATTTTAAATGTGCATTGGGGTTAAATTTTTAAAATTTGTATTGGGATGAAAATTTTAAAATTATTTTCTTTGAAATTTTTGCTGATTCATTTAGAATGTAAACTGGGGTGAAAATTTTAAATTATGTATAAAGAAAAAATTTTTCAAATGCAAACTGGGTTAAGTCACGTGGTTAAAAATTTTAAATGTGAACTGGGTAATTTTTATTTATCAAATAAAATTTGGATTAGCAAAAATTAAATTAAATGAATTTTTAAAATCTGAGCCCAATACAAATTTTTAATAATTTAAACCCAATACATATTTTTTATTTTATTCAATTAAAAAATAAATTTATGACCCAATGCACATTTTTTTTAATTTCGTTACTTAAAAAATAAAAAATTTGATAAACAAAAATTACCCAGTTCACATTTAAAAATTTTTAACCACGTGACTTAACCCAGTTCGCATTTCAAAAATTTTAAGGAAAAATTTCCAAATGCTAACTGGGTTAAGTCACGTGTTTGAAAATTTCAAAATGTGTAAGATTTAGAATTATTTTTTTAAAATCAAAAAAACTGGGATAAAATTTTTAAAATGTCATTGGGGTTAAATTTTTGGGTCAAAAATTTTAAAATTTTTATTTAATGCTAATATATTTAAATTGCAAATTTATTAAAAATTTCAAAAAATTTATCACGGGTTAAAAATTTAAAATGTGAACTGGGTCATTTTGTTTTATTTAATTATTTATTGAAAAAAAATTAAAATGTGCATTGGGTTGGCTTAATTTTTTTAAATGCGGTTTAAATTTAATTGCTTCATTTCATGAAAATTTTTTTTTCTTTAATTTTTTTTTTCAATTTCCGATGATTAATAAATTTTTAATTGAATTTTAATAAAAAAAAAATATATTTTCAGCTAATTATCATTAAAAATTTATTACTCAATTCAAAAAAGAAAAAAAAACGAAATAAAAATTGGCTCCAAACCACGAAATTTCTCGGTCATAAATATAAATTAGTTTAGTGCGCTATTAAAAATAGATAGATATGGTTCATAAAACATGAATTGCAGGGATTTGAGAGATTTTTTACGTGTGTAAATAGTCGGGATGACAAGGGTTTGGCGCGGCGATGATTTATTGTTGTTCCGCACATGTAATACTCTATTGACATTCGGTTTGTTTGCGCATTTTCTTCCTTAAAACACAATTTTTGCGTTTCGCAAGAACATAAATGTTAAATAAATATGAAGGAAAAAATATTGACCTATTAATTGGGAGACAACATAAATTGACGTTTGTTCTCCGCTCTCCGTGCGAGATCAAAATTGATGGCTATAAACCAATACAATATAAATAAATATATATTGCTTCGGCGTCGTCGTCGTCTCTCCCCGGTTCATATATTGGCACGTACATAATTAAATTTAATACACATTTATTATGCAATGAAAATAATTCTTGTTTATATCGACGAGTTTAACTTTATTAAACATTCATTGCTTGTCGCCCATGGAACACATAAATTTGAGTTTTTGGGCGCAAATGCAATGACGGGGCGACGCGGATGCTTTCACATATTTAATTAATTAACTGCGTGCCAGAGTGATGTAAAGAATCAAAGTTAATTAGAACACATAAATTCACGCTTAACCTTAACGTTCGGAATAGAATTCGAAATATTTTTCCCGAAATCGCGACTTAATTTATTCAAAACAATACGTGATCATAAATAAAGTACGAACAATTTTTTATTGTTTTAAACTTTTTTTTTTGCATTCAATAAAAACGTTTTATTTTTCCATACATACAACTTCTAACAAGTGTACATAGAAAAAAAAAATAATAATAAAAAAAATGTTTTCAATCCAAACAAAGTGAGATGATTTTAAAATAACACTGAAAAAAAAACAAAGTTTTGTGTTACATTGTAATCTTATTTATAATAAATATTTTAAGTTTTAACATGTTTTTGCACTATCTGAATTTTTTTTCTATTTATTTTTCAGATTTTCTCTCTCTCTATGAATGATGATAAAAAAAAGTAGCACAAAAATCAATAGAAAATAGAGAGAACGTGATACTTTTTGTATAAAAAAATTACGGAAGTTTATATGGAAATAAAAAAGGTAATTATTTTTTTTACAAATTTGAAAAAAAAAATAAAAATAACTTTTTTAATATTTTTTTCTTTATTTTCAGGTTAAAATATTCCAATTAATTCAAACCAAGCAATATTTTATTTTAAAAAATATATTTAAAAAATAAATATTAAATTATTTTTTTGATAAGAAAAAAAAAATAAACAATTTTTAATAAAATTATTAATTTACTAAATTTTAATTAAATCAATTTATTTTAATTTATTTTTTTTAAATAATTTTAAATAAATTATTAATTTAAATTTATTTTTCTCTAAGAAAATTTTTAATTTTAATTTATTTTAATTTTTTTTTTGAAATTCAATTGAATTTATTTATAATTTATTATTCATAATAAATAAATTTTTATTAATAAAAATTTATTCAATTTTTTTTATTTTAATAAATAAAATTTATTTTTTATTTATTTAAAAATTATTTAATTATTCAATAAATTAATTTTATATTAAATTTTTTATATTTGATAAATTTTATAAAATTATTTAATAATAATAATAATAGACAATTTATTAATAATTTATTTTTTTTAAGATTTATTATAAAATTATTTATTTTTAAAAATTAATTAATTTATTTATTCTTAATTTATTAAATATTTTTTATTTAACAAAATAAAAATAAATTATTCTTTTTGTATAAAGATAAATAAATTTAATAAAAATAAAAAAAAATAATTATAAAAAAAATAAATAAAATATAAATTTAATCAATTTTAATAAATTTAATTTTATTTATTTTTAATTTAATAAAAAAATTAAAATTTATTAATTTTTATATAAAATTATTTATTTATTTTTTTTTTAATATTTATTATTTTTTTTATCTTATCCAAAAAATAATCATAAAAAAAAACAAAAAAAATAACAAAAAAATTAATAATAACAATAACAATCAAGATAACGATCAAAATCAACTCTTCTGATGTGTTTTTAATAATTTATCATTGATTCTAATAAAAACACATCGAGAAACAATGAGGGCTACTGTACACGTGTAAAAGTTTCATTTTCAATCAACGATAAAAAAAACACGCCATAGCTTCCCATTTATTGATTAACAACATGTTATATATAGTTTGTATACAATGTATTGTTATTATTATTAATATTAATCAGTTTCTCCTGCTGGTATATTGATAAATTTTTTATATCCAATATTAATATAATGTTAATAATGACAATAATAGTGCACGATATACATTTGAGAAATAACGATAATGTGTCATTATTATATTGATTTTTTTTATGTTGTCTTGTAATAATATATAATAATGATAATAATAATAAAAAGTTATGATTTTCCTTTATTTTTGTAAAAAAAAAATTTATATTTATTTATTTAACGAAATTTGAATAATCTTGATGAAAATTCAATTCAAAGCGTATCAAATTTAATTTTTCAAAAATACAAAAAAAAAAGTTTTTCTTGTCCATGAAAGAAAAACAAGAAAAAATAATAATAATAATGATATTATATTATAATAAACATAAACTCTACGAAAAATGATGGTGTCAAAATATCATTTTTTGTTTCGCGAAATAAGAGGGGGGAATATGAATAAAAATGTGTTTTGCATGTATATTACCGGATTAAATTTTAAGAGCAAAAAAAAATTTTTTTTTATCCTATATTTCATAAAAAAAAATTAAATTATTAAATTTATAACAAATTATTTTTGATTTTCCACTCATTTTATTTTAATATATCAAATTTCAGTTTTTAACAAAATTTACACATGAGAAAACATGTATTTCCTTCCCGCAGGCAGGAACGACAACCCATTTGAGACATACTTTGATGATGCCGATCGATTGCCCTAATTTATTTACAATTCCCGAATGTCAGGTAATAAAATAATAATAATTTTTTGAACAAACCTAAAAACAATCAAAGAAAACGTTTTATTAATGAAAAAAATAAATAAAAATATTTGGAACAATGAAAATTATCAAGAGAGTAAAAAAAATTTTTTTTTTGTATGAATTAACACGATAAACAGAAAAAAATTGAATGTAGTAATAAATGGTGACAATGACGATGGAGAACATATTTTTTTTTATTTTATTTTATTTATTTATTATTATTATTATATTATTTTTTTTTTACTCAGAGGCATAAAATATTGTATGTTTAATTAAATATAAACATAAATTGTGCACTCTTTCATTGTTGACGTGCATTTTTTTTTCATAAAAAAAAATAAAAAAAAAATAGGGACGAAAAAATTGTTGCATTACTACATTAATGATCGCCATATCGCATAAATAACCGAAATCATATATATAATATTTAATTATTATCGTTAAATTATCGACGGAATCCTTTGTAATGCGAACAATGATAATCAAATTTTGTGCACTTAATCAGTAATTGTTGTCGAGACGAGAGAGAAAGAGCGAAATATCGAGCATAATTGAATTTTTGTGGTTTACTTTGTTGTTTTTATCGTGCAAACATAAAATAAAATTACATTATAAACCACAAAATATCTTGGATGCTCATGAAATTCAGCCATCATACGTTATATTATTACTTTTTTGTACAGCGGCAGTTTCTTTTGTGTGTTATTAGTCGACAGAGAGAGAGAGACGAACGATGATGGTTAAAAAGGATACACAATGTGTGTGTGATATGTGGTTTTGTGATAGTGAACCGTTCTCCGAGTAGCAAAATGCTTTTTAAATGCATTTCATAGCACAGCGGGAGCAATCTTCAAAGTTGTGTAGCAGCAACAAATCTGGCCAATTGCCAAAACATATGCTGCTCTGCATTTCTAATCTGAACATTTTGGTCGGTCTCCTGCGAGATTGATATTAAATATACATAAAAAGAGTTTGTACGAAATCAATGAAAGGAAATTGCAACTTTGCAGAAGATATCACTCGACGACGACGAAAGAGAGACATAATTACGAAATAGAGCGCAAAATAGCGTGCAATATTTAAGTTCAAACATGAGCAAAGTATTGCGATTGAAACACGAACGAGGATGTATTGGTAATTTTCGGGTCGCGATTTGAAAGCTGCTCATTTCCGGAGAACATTTTTCTTCTATCATTACGCTTTTCGAAAAAAAAAAAAAAAATTTTAAAAATCATGGGTTTTTGCATATTAAAGAAAAATTTAGTCACGTGGTTAAATTTTTTTAAAATGTGCATTGGGTTAAAAATTCAAAAATTACTTTGAACTATAAAAGATAAATTTTTAAAATTTTTCTGAAGTATCTTTAACGAATATAGTAAAAATTCTTCCAAAAGTCAGTTTAAATTTGGATATAAAGTACTTAAAAAATTTTTCAAATGTTAACTGGGTCAAAAAAAAATTAAGAGGATATTTTAATTAAAATTCAAAAGATTCGCTTTAAGATATTTTTAAATTTCAAAAGATTTTAAGTTATTCACTTGAGTGAATTGAAAATTTTTATTTTGGAAAAAATTTTAAATGTGCATTGGGTCAAACTCTCAAAATGTTTATTAGGCTTGAAATTTTAAGAGCTATTAGGTTCAAACGTTGAAAAAATTTTAGATTGCTTTTATAGAATATGTTATGGGCAAAAGTTTCTAAATATCTACTGTGCAGACATTTTAAAATGTGAACTGGGATGAATCATTTTGATAAAAAATTTGATATTTTCGACCTACTTTTCATTATTTTTTTTTAATAAAATAAAATCAGGATAAAACCCTTATTTGCATCATTTTACAATCCAGAAAAATTATTAAAAAAAACTACTTAAAAATTTTTCAAATGTTAACTGGGTCAAAATATTTTTTAAGAAGATACATATTTAAATTAAATTCAAAAGATTTTCTTTAAATTTTTTTCTTAGGTTCAAATAGTTCAAGTGAATATTTAAAACGTTTTTAGAATTAAATTGAATTTTTTTTGAAAAATTTTTAAAATGTGCATTGGGTCAAAAATTTAAAATGTTCATTAGGATTGAAATTTAAACTTTTATTAAGCCTAAAATATTAAAAATATGTTAGAATGCAATCATAAAATATGCTATGGGCAAAAATTTCTAAATATCTACTGTACAGACATTTTGAAATGTGCACTGGGTCAAGTCATTTTCTTTAAAAAATTGGTATTTTCGAACTACTTTTCATCATTTTTTTTTAAATAAAATAAAATCAGGATAAAACCATTAAAGAATCCCTTATTCGCCTCATTTTACAATCCAGAAAAAATATCAAATTTTAAAAGATACATGATACGCTTTTCTCATAAAAATACTCGGGATACGAAAGATCCTTCCAATTATCCATCCTTCACATTCATCATCATGAAGAAATTCAAACATGACAAAAAATCTAACCTCAGTAAATCCCATTAATAATCATATTCAAAACATGATTTTTACAGTAACCACTTTCGAGTATTTTTGTAAAAAATCACATGACCCGTAAAAATGTCATGTAAAAGGATACTTTTGAAGGTAACGGCAATCTGTTTTGTTGTGCGAGCCCCGTAGTAATTCGATATGTGTTCAGGTTATTTCAGTCAATGTCGTCACTCGGTGCCGTCATTTAGGCGTCAAAGACGTCATTTGTTTGTTTTTTAGGGGGGACAAAAAAGGAAGAAGACAACGCAGGAAAAGACTATTAAGACGAAACTAATTAATGAAAGGAAGAAAAAAAAACAAACAAAACATTTGTGGGACCATAAAAGTTGAGTGCATTTTATGGCTCGTTCTCGTTGGCAAAATTAAATTAATAATAAACGACGCGCTCCGGAAAATCATTTCGTATTTTTTTTTCAAGCATAAACAACATATTAATGTGAGGCAATAAAAAAAGTCTTATATTATTTTTATTTATTATATTTTCTTTTGTCAAATCAAGTCTCTGCTTCTTCTTCCTTTTCTTTCGAGCCTCTTCTTCCTATTTTTTTATTATTTAACAGTGACAGCTTTCATTCAGGACAAAACGTTCATTCATATTAAAAAATGCTAATGCCTCTTTATTGTCGAAACAGTGAGTATTTTTTATTGGTTGACTCGGTTTCCCCGAAAAACACTTGAAATTTTGTGGTATTTACTGAAATTATTTTTTGTTTATTTTTAAATAATGATGAAAAATGATACAAATATCAGTAATTACACGAAAATGTCATAAAAATTAAACAATAAAAAAATTGGAAGGAAATTTTGATGAGAAAAGGAAGTCCTTGTGATTTTTATCAAACTCATCAAGAAAGTTGTTGCTTCAACTTCTATTATTAGGTAGACTGCTAATTCATCAAAAAAAGTAAACGGAAATGATTTTTATCGCAAGCTCTATATTTAACAATTTTTGTGTAGGAAAAGTAATCGATTGGAGCACGAGGCAAAAGACCATCGTCATCTCCATCATATTTTTATAGATGAATGATTTTTCCTTTGCTTTATTTCTTTTTTAACCTTTAATTAAATTATTTGTTTGCTTTGTTTTTGGCGCGCGTTTCAAGAAAAAAATTTAGTTTTTGTGGTAAAAAATTTTCAAAATGTGAACTGGGTCAAATTTTTAAAATTTGTATTGGGAGAAAAATTTTAATTGGTATCAAAGAAAAATTTTTAATTATGCATTAGGATAAAAATTTAAAATATGCCTTGATAAGAAATTTTTTAAAATTCGCTTTGTAGACATTTTGAAATATGCATTGGGTCAAAATTTTAAAATGTTCATTGGAATTTTTTTCATAAGATTGTTTTGAGATGAATATTAATATTTTTTTTAAAAAATTGTTTTTTAATAAAAAATGTGCAAATTTAGTTGATTATTAAAAAAAATATAATTATGAAATTCTGCTTTGCTCGAAAAATTTTGAAATGTTAACTGGGTCAAATTTTTATAAGTTTCGTTGGAAGAAAAATTTTAATTTGAATCGATATGAAATTTTTAATTATACATTAGGTTAAAATTTCAAAATATGCCTCCAGAAGAAATTTTTGAATATTTGCTTTACTCGAAAAAATTTAAAATGTCAACTGGGTCAAAAATTTTAAATATTCAATGGGATTAAAATTTATATTTTTTAAATTAAAACTGTATCAAAATTGCTTTCAGACAAAAATGGGTCAAGTAAACTGGGTCAACCCACGTGGTTAAAAATCAAAATACGCGCTCATACTTCAAATTGAAATTTAATTTTTTTTATCAATTGTCATGACCCCCAAAAATGACGCAAAACGTTCTCTTTAATGGTGTTAATGGTTTACGGTTAAGAAGCACCAACAAAAAAAAATCTAAGAAGAGAAAAACGTAGAAACCGAAAAAACGAAACAAAAGAACGAATTGCACAACTTCCGTTTTTCATATTTTTTTTTGCCTCGTCTTTTTCTCCCATTTGACGTTCCGTCGAATGAGAGCGAAATCATCATCCTTTTAGGCAAAGAGGAGGCAAAAAAAAACATGAAAGAGGAAATAAATGTATAATAAAACCATTTTTACGCAACTTCACTCAATGAAAATGGGAAAAACTGGGTGAATGGTATGATGAACTCCCACAAATCGACGAACGAAGGTTTTGCGGTTTCCGTGTATTTGTTTTTCTTTTTTTTAAGTTGTTGTAGAAAAAAAGAAGTGAAATGCACGAGTTCCAGTAATATTAATAAAAATATTAATTTAATAAAAAATATCTTTTTTGTACCTTTTTGTTTTTTTTTTTGTTTCTTTCTTAAAAAAAAAAGAATAAAATAAAATAAAAAAAAATTTCAGTTAAAAGAGGCAATCACTCAATGGATGAAATCCTCTTCCCAAATCATTTGTTTGCTTCAATAAACATGTTCGCAGTGGGAAAAGCGGTAGCGGTTGGAAAATCAGAGTGATTACTTATGAGGAATTTAGCGAGACATCGTCCTGACACATGATTAATGATGAGGATTCTGCGGGACGAGTTACTCAATTTTCTCGAATGAGAAAAAAAAATAAATGAAACGAAGTTATGCAATCAATTTTCTATTCAAATTTAACGTGTGGAAAAAATTGTAGCGACGTTTTATCCAATTCACGAGTTTTTTTTTTCAACTGCACTGCATCGACTTCCTGTACTTTTTTTTATTACAAAAAAAAAAAACGCACGAAATAAAAACAAAAAATAGGAAAATTTACATTTTCATGTCACATGTGTGCCAATGTACAAAAGTAACAAACATCCTCAATTTAGAGGGTAATAGAAATAGGATGCAGAAACAAATTGTATCAGATTCAACAGTGGCACAAAAAAAAACCAACGTTTGCCATTTTGCGAGTGAATCCATCCAAACATCCTTATCATTTCTGTGAATATCGGTGTTTATTGTTATTTTTGTGTGTTTTTAGCTTTTTTTTTATTCAACCTTTGCTTTGCCTCGAAACCTACTCTCTCGCGATGACAGTGTTATTTTTTCCGGTTTTTTTTTATTTTTTGGTTAACATTCACACAAAAGTTTCATGTTTTTAGGGGGGATCCCGTTGTTTGATGGCTCAAAAAAGGATGATTCGTTTACAAAATTGTCGTACAAATGTTATGGAAGAGCTAAAAAATACAAGAAAAACATCTTTTTTTAAAAGCAAAAGTCACGTCAAGACAGGAAGAAGTTAACAAAGTGTGAGTTATGAGCGATATCCGAGGAGAAAACACGATGAAACGCATAAA
Organism: Culicoides brevitarsis; assembly: GCF_036172545.1. NCBI lineage: Eukaryota > Metazoa > Arthropoda > Insecta > Diptera > Ceratopogonidae > Culicoides > Culicoides brevitarsis. The sequence goes on from NC_087085.1 coordinate 2,571,501, forward strand.
AAATCAATCCTTTTATCTGCTTGTGTGCTTATCCGTCAAGATTTGCCTAAAGCCATGACACCCGATTCCCGGAATTTTACGCGCTTTTTGCTTTATTTCAAGAATTGTGTCACACAGTGACTTACTTTTAAGCATTTAGCACATTTATCCTCCTTTAAGATGTTTTTGAGTGTTTGTGTTATAATATAAAAATATGTAATAAAGTCGCATTTTGAATGTTTTTTCTATTAAAGTATGTAACATAGCCCAATGCACATTTTGAAATTTTTCCATAGATAAATTTTTATTTTTTATCCTATTAAATATTTTTAAGGAGTCTTTAATTATTAATTTTTAACATTTTTTGTCATTGAACTTTTGAAATTTTTATCCCAACGTATATTTAAAATTTTTGCCCCAATGCACATTTATAAGTTTCAAAGTAATTTAAAAATGCAAATATATACATTGAGAATTTTTTTTGTGAATGTTTTAAAATTTCTCTAATTTTTATTAATATTTTAACAATTTTTAATTTTTTAAAATAAATTTTAATTTTTAACCCAATGCACATTTTAATTTTTCAACCCAATGAGAAATTTATATTTTAAGCTTTAATATTATTTAAAATTTCATGAAAATTTCATATTATTTTAATTTAAAAATTATTTTTTTTATATATAAATATTTAACTCTTAACCCTATTAATTTACAATTTTTGACCCAATGCACATTTTGAAATTTTTCCATAGAGAAATTTTTATTTTTTATCCCATTAAATATTGTTAATGGGTTTCTTATGTAAATTTTTAACATTTTTTCTCATTTTACTTTTAAAAATTTCATCCCAAAGTACATTTAAAAATTTTGCCCCAATGCACATTTATGATTTTTAAAATTTTTAATATTTTAAAAAAATTAAAACAATTTTTTTAATTTTTTAAAAAATTTTTTTAACCCAATGCACATTTTAATTTTTCAACCCAATGAGAAATTTGTAATTTTTTTATTGATATTTTTCAAATTTTTATTACAAAATATATTTTAATTTTGAATATTTTAAACTCTTAACCCAATAAACATTTAAAAAATTTCATCCCAATAAACACTTAAAATTTTTGTCCCAATGCACATTTCAAAAATTTTTTAACCACAATTGACTTCAATTTTTTTTCAAAATGCGGTTTAAAATAAAATATGTAAAAAATCTTGAAAATTTTCTTTTTTGTGTGGAAAAATATTCACTAAAAAAATGTCATTCGTCGAGGTAATAATAAACAGTAGGAGGTGTCTCGGTGACAAATTTTCCTTCAAAATATTATTTTTTATGTGTGTTATGGGTGCGAAAAAGCGGGATCAAACAGCGGTACGTAACCGTTTCTCGGAAAATGGAGATTAACTTCTCGGAAAGAAAAACAAAAACAAAAGAAAAGGAAAATATTTCTGGCGCAGAAACAAAGAGAACGGAAAAAGTTTCCGAATTAAAATTAAACGACAGAGATTACAATCGTTAAAGCAATTAAAAAGGAACTGTCACTCTTCATTCCTTTTCAATATTTTTTTTTTATTTATTTTTTTTTTAAATATGTCGAGAGCAAAAAAAAAGAAGACAGAATGATTAAAATATTCAAACCTTCTTTTTTTTTTGTTTTTCATTTAATTTTTTTTTTTGTAAAACCCAAAATAAAAAAAATCCAATACTCTTTTTTTTTCTTGACACACAAATTTATAACAATGAATGGTTTATAATGCTTAAGGGACATTTCGCAAAAAAAAGGGAGATAGAGAGAGCAGCGAATGAACGAACAAAAGATAAAATCTTTATTTTCTTATCTGGAAATACAATTAATTGTGACAAATTCAATTAAGTAACTTTATCTATAAATTTGTTGTTGTAGGCGAAGAAGTAGTTCGCTGACTGTTACAACAAGTTAAAAAAAATTTACGAGAGAAAAAAAGAACTAAAAGCGAAGTTTAATACACTTTCCGTTCATTTATTTGTTTGCCTTGTGTGAGCCGAGAGTTTCCTTTAATGTTGTCTGTCTCGTCGTTTTTTTTTTTTTTTTTTTTTTTTTTTTTTTTTTTTTGAAAAAAGTGTGAATCACACAAAGTACGAGAAAAATAGAAAAAATTGTTATTTTATGCATGACAAGAAAATGTGTGCGAGACGAATGCAGGATGCCCGGGCATTGCTCGTCGTCTTTGGACAGCAACAATTTGCATTCTTTTCCAACTTTTCTTCTTCTTGTATAAACACGACGTCGAAACAAAAACACATTTTCCCCTAAAAGAGAGTCTTTTGTATCTCTTTTTTATTTATTTTTATTTTTTTTCATGAAAAAAGTGCAAAAAAATTTGTTTCGTTCTTTCGGGTTGCTTGAAATGATAAATATCAAAAAAAAAAGAAATGGAAAAGAAGAAGGATCGAAATCTAAAACATAAGTTTCCCATCTCCCGGAGAATTTTGTTTGGACATGTGCTAGCCAAGGTACTTCACTAAAAGCTGTCAAGAATACAAATTTAATATTGAATTGTTCATAATGTTTGTTTTTCTCTTGAGCTGGCACGTTTGTGTCCCTACATGTTATTTTTTTCTTCTCTTAAATGTTATTTTATTTTAAGTTAGCTTTTAACTTCTCGAAAAAAACTTGAAAATTTTGTTAAACTGTCAAAACTTATTTTCCTTTTTCTCGCGCCGAAGAGAAATATTGACTCGCAGAAAAAGTGGTAATATAATAAAATTTTCGATAAACTTTGCGTGCCATCAATTTATCAGTACAAAAAAAAAAAAATAAAATATATAAAAAAAAATGTTTATTTAATTTTGCGAATCAATAAACTTTTATCAATTTGATTTTTTTTTGTTTTGAGATTTTTTTTTCGACGTTAATGGAAACGTCTGGTTATTTATTTATTATTTAGATTTTTGCAAAAAGAGAAAATCTTTTAAGAGCATAAAATATTCATAAAACCAACCGAATTTTCACTGACAATGAAAGATGTCAATAAAGGTACCGTAGAGTAATCGGAAACGTAAAGAACTGAAGGGAAAGAGTTAAAAGAGACAAAAGATAAATGTCGAAAGGAGGGAGAACAGGGAAAAAACATTTTAAAACAAATAAATATTTTATAAACGTTGGTTTTTGACGGGAAACAAAAGAAATTTAATTTATTTTTTTGTAAAGTTAATATTTTGAAACCTGATTTTTTTTTGTTTTGAGCTTAAATAATTTTATTATTATTTTTTTGCATTAAATTATTTTATTTTTAATAAAAATGTTTTTTAATTTTATTTTTTTTCAGTAAAATTTTAAATTTTTAGTTTTTTAATTAAAAATTTATTTATTTTCAAATTTTATTTATATTTTATTTCATTTTTCTTGAAAAAATTTTAATTATACAAAAATATTAAAATATTTAATTTTTCAATTAGAACTTCATGAATCCAAATTTATTTTTTCATTAAAAATATTTTTAAAGAATTAAAAAAAATAAAAAAAATTTTAAAAAAATTAAAAAAAAAAAAAATAAAAAAACAAAATTTAAATTTTACAAAAAAAATAAAAATTAAAAATATTTAATTTAAAAAAAGATTTATTAAAATTTAAAAAAAAATAATAAAAATTTATTTAATGTCGAGACAAAAAAAATTTAGCTTTTTATCAATAAATATTTTTAATTGATTTTTATTTTTCAATACAATTCAACTTTTAATTTTTTTTTAATTAAAAATTTTTCATTTTTATAAAAAAATGAATTTTTTAATTCAAATTTAATTAATTTTTTTCATAAAATATTTTGAAATAATTTTTGAGACAAAATTTTTTCATTTATTATTTCTTTTTTTTATTTTAGTTTTTAAACATATTTATTTTTTTTTTTAATTTAAATTTAATGAACTAAAAAAATTTTTTTTCCTAAAATATTTTTGAAGAATTTTTAATAATTTTTTTTTGGCTAAAATATTTTTTTTTATTTCAATTAATTTAATAAAAATATTTTTTTAATAATTTTTTTTAATAGACATACCTTTTTCATTTTAATTTTTTGTTTTTTCATCACTGATAATTTTTATTTTTAATTTTTTTTATTCAATAAAAAAAATAAAAAATTGAATTGAACTCGTTCACAATCAATCCACAAAAGTGTCAAATAAAAATCACACAACTTTACTTTTATAATTTAATTTTCGGGAGTTTTTTCAGTTGATGTTTTGTTCTCTCCAAATGTGTGTTTGTGTGTGTTTTTTTTTGTATTTTATTTTTCAATATATTTTTGATACACAAATTTTTTGTTCGATAAAAAATTTTTTAATAAAAAATTGCCTATACACCAAAAGTTTTTGCCTTGTTAGATATTTTTTTTATTTTAACAAAAAAACACAAGTTATATTGAACGGATAAATGTCAAACAAATTTATAACTTTTTTAAACACTTTAAAGGAATTTATTCAGAAAAAAAATTATAAAATAATATTTTTTTTTTATTTTTTTTTAAATTTCTTTTTTTTTTGGGTTTTACAAATTTTTTTGCTGCCCAGAAAAATATATGTATGCACAAAACAAAAAAATGATAGAATTTACAGGAAAAGAAGAGCAACCTTTCGAGGCAAAACTTGGTACAAGACTGAGCAAAGCGGAATATTAAATATTTGTGCCGTGCCTTGTTTGTGTGTATCTGGACTTGGAAAATATGTTACCCAGGCACTTGTACGTTCGCCCGTATGTTTAACGATAATTTTTGTACGCGGAGAGAATGCAAAAAGAGGGGAATTTCGTTCTGACAGAATTTTATGTCGAAGGGGAACGAAATTCTCCTTTGGAGGCATTTTCACGACGACGACTTTAAAAACAGCTGCTTTCCGGTACGTCTATGGCGAATGCATGCAGCTCCAGGCACATAAATGGGTAAATCGTTCGCTTTTGTCTCGCTGCCTGGCTGCTCGATTTCGCCATGTGAATGTGCCAAACGTGCGTTTGTTTGTCGTCTGCGTGCATCGCTGAAAAAAAAATTTTTTTACGACAAACTTGTGTCATTATTAGCCGGTTAATTAATTGTCGAACAATTTTTGGGACAATTTCCGTTCGAGGTGCGGGCAAGGCGTGTTTGCCTCATCGGGGACTCATTTAATTTCGAATAAATATTTCCCCAAAGAATTTGTTTAAAAAAAATACTGAAGATTAAACAAAAATCCCACAAAAAAAAAACAACGTGTGAAAACCTTGTCTCGTTAAATAATTATCTGAGCGTCAGAGTATGAATGAAGACGACTGCAAAATGTGTCCTTTTTACGCGCTATACATCATCGCGTCGTGAATTCTTCCCTCTCCACGTTTCTTGCTTTCGTATAATTTAGTATAATGTTGGCGTATTATAATTCATGTTTTCTCTTGGGCTCACAGAATATCCGATGTTTTTTTTTCGCTTGTGGCGCGCCATACAATGCTCAACCATCCTTGAAATTAAAGGAATGAATTTTTGAAGCATTAATTATTTACATATAGATTTACTTTGCGTTGCTCGGAGAAGGCGGCGGATGTGCTTGGTCATGTTTTTCAGGTATTTATGAGGAGAAAAAGTAAGACATCTGCGAGGTAAGGCAAAAATAAAAAAAATCAAATCCACAGATAACATTTCAAGCCAATTTCAGTCAGTCAGTTATTTTCTCATTTCTCTGCTTTTTTCATTTATTTTTTTTTTCGCAGCATCCCCTTTTTTTCGCAAGCAGCAGTAATAATAATAATATTGTAACGTTTTGTAATCAAAAGGCGAATATTTTTCCATGTACTGTGGGGTTATTTTAATTTTTACCTCTATTTTTTTTCAATAATTTTTATTTTGAAAATTTTTTAAAATATTTCTTGAATTATTTTTTTAAATTACAAAAAAAAACATAATTTATTTAAAAAATTTTTTGAAAATGAGAAATTATTAAATTTAATTTTTTTTAATTTTTTGAATATTTTTAAATTTTTCAAAACAATTTTACAAGATTTGAACGATTTTTTAATATATTTCTTAAAAAAAATTAATTAGGTTATAAAAAAAATTATTTAAAAAAAATTTTTGTAAATGTCAAATATTTATATAAAAAATTTTTATAAGGTATTAAAATTTTAATTAAATTTTTTTTTTAAATTAATTAAAAAAAAATAATAAATTTCAAATAAAATTTTTTTTTAAAAATCATGAGAAAAATGAAAAAATATTTATTAAAAATTGAGCTTTAATTTTAATTATTTTTTTTTATTTATCTTAATTAACTTTTATTCAAAAAAATTAATTATTATTATTTTAAATTATAAAAGAAAATTATTATTTAAAAAAAAATTAATTTTAGAGTTAATTTATTAAAAAATATTTTTTTCAATTTAATTTTAAAATTTCTTTATAAAAATTATTTTTGTTTATTTTTGAATAATTTTTTTTATTTTAAAATTAATTTATTATTTATTTATTAAAAGATATTTTTTTAAATTTTAAATTTATTTTTCGAATGTCTTTATGTAAATTTTTTAAAAATTAATTTAATTATTTTTTTTTAAATAAAAATAAATTAAAAAAAATAATTTATTTTACAAAAAAAAAAAAAAATAATAATAATTAATTTTTTAATTTTTTTTTGCAGAGTAAAAATCAAAATTTAAATTTTTTTATTTAAATTAATAATTTTAAAATATTAAAAAAAAATTGAAAAAATTAAGAAAATGCTCGGTACATCCATATGAGGCCCGACATTCGTAAAGGTGCCTAACAACATTGAGTGTTAGCTGACCTGCAAGCATGATATAATAATAAAAGGAAATCCCATACAAAATAGCTTTTAGGTATTACCGGCACTCAAACTCTCCTGTATACCTTTTTGCATGCGATACACACAAAAACAGAAAAACGCTCGCCATACAGAGAGAGATATTTTCACGTTACGTTTCATGATAATAAAATCCAACAAATGTTTTGTATTTGGGCAAACACACAACAATCCAACACACAATTCAGTTTTTCCCTCTTCTCGTCCTCGCTGAAAATGCGGATATTGTTCATGTTGCTCGTCATCATCATCATCTCGTCGTCGTGCCGGGCTAGACAATATTCATATTATACCATCATGTGCCAACATGAGCGAAATAATGTGCATACATCGAGTGGATTGCTCGCTATTTCGATTGCTGTGCGGATGGATGTTTGTAACAACAATAAAAAGAGTTACCATCCGAGCATTCAACGAGACAGCAGCAGCATCATCATCATCATCGCATCTCATCTCATCTTTTCCTCTGTGCAATTGAAAAATAGCTCCGCACACACAGCAAATGATGGTAAAATTTATTCATTGTAGAAAGCCACTTTTTTGGCTGGGTGTGTGTGCGACGACGATGATATCTTTTCCGTTAAACCGGCGACCAGCAGCATTGTGAGCTAATAAAAACTGGCACACAACGAAGATAATCTCTGGCCAGAAAAATTATTTTTTTTTATTTAAAATAGATCAAAGACCTTGAATTTCTTTTGAATTTTTTGACCAACAAACATAAAAAATATTTTTAAAAAAATTTTATTAAAAAAAAAATAAATAAAATTTATTAAAATATTATTTTTGTTCAGAATTTAACAATAAAAATTTAATTTAACTTTTTTTTTTAATTATTTTAATTTTTTTTTAAATTTATTTAATTTTTTTGTTACAATTTTTATAAAAAAAAAATATTTTTTAAATTTTAAAACTATTTAAAAATATTTTTTAAAAATAATTAAATTATTTTTATTTATTTTCCTTAGTTTTATATTTTTTAATTAATATAATTTTTTAAGTAATATTTTTATCATTATTTTGACAATAGTATTTTTATTTTATTTTATTTAAATTTAAAAAAAAAAATTTAAAAATTATCGAAATTTAAAATATTTTGAATTTTTGCTTTTATTTTTTTTCTTTTAAATATTTCAATTTTTGAAATTTTATTTTGCCATTTAATTAATTATTTTTTTCAAATTTTATTTTATTCATTGAATTTTTTAAGAAATTTTGTTTTATAAATTTTACAATATTTTTTTATTGTTTATGAAATTTTTTTATTAGTTTTATTTTATAAAATTATATTTATTAAAATTGTAAAAAAATCATCGAAATTTAAAATCTTGAATATTTTTCGAAAATTTTCTAAATAATTTTTAAAAATTTAAATTTTTTGTAAAATTATTTTTTTTAAATATTTTTAAATTTTATGAAAAAATTCATTGAATAATTTTTAAAAATATATTTTTTAAATTAAATTTTAAAATAATTAATTTTTATTAATAATTAAAATTTAAAAAACCATTTTAAAATTATTTCTAAATATTTTTTTTTCTTTCAAATAAAGAAAATTTTAAAATAAAAAAATTAAAATTAAATAAAAAGCACACAATAATTGGCCCAGATCATCTCTTTTTATCCGAGAAACTCTCCACACTGCTGTTATACATTTCTTTAGAAGTAATTATTTTTTGACATGATGCCAAGTCGATGCCAACTTTCGAACTTTTGTGCACTTTTAAATAATTAATTGAACAAAAACTCTACTTTGCTGCCTCGATGTCAAGTATGTAAGCAACATAATTTGTTTATTCATAAATGTAAGACAACTTCGTGAATTAGACATTAATTGTAGACGCTGCTGCGTTCGTTCGGCGGCGACGTGTTCATGCAGTCACTCCTCGACGCTTCATCATAAATTTAAACATTGCTTTTCTGTTTTTCCGCTCTCAGGTATTTTCTCGTTGGAAAAAAATTTTTTTCTCTGTTATGAAACTTTTTTTTATGTAAAAAAAAATTATTTGCATGCAGTTTGCGCGCAACGCAAATAATGATGAACAGAGAGAGAAGAGTTTGCTGGCATGATGCAACTCTTATTAACTAATAGCAGTAATGACATGAATTAGTGATGAGTTTTATGTAATTAAAACTGATATTACAACATCGCACTGCCTCCGTCGACGTCGTTCTGACGCGCGCTGCTCTGACAAATGATACGAGGAATGTTTGTTTGCATTCACGGCTCACGTCTCGTTGTGTGCGGCGTGGAAGGAAAATGTTAATATATGGAAAAGTTTTCGATGCACGTAGGAAAAATTTTTCGAATGTCATGTGAAAAATTTCAATATTTTTGAGGAATTTAAAAAAAAAATTGTTTCGAACGAAAATCGACAAAAAATCGACACTTGCAAAAAATAAAATAAAAACCATTAGAGAAACATTAAAATTCAAGGAATTTCAAGTACCTGCAAAAAAATGCACTAACGGAACTGTAATTTCCTGACTGCCATCAAAATTTTAACTTTAACATTTTCTTGACGCCTCCTCGTTTCAGTGCACAATTTTTATTGTTTTATCTTGTCTCTTGGCATATTATAATTCCAAGAGGTACTACAACTCATTAGTCTTGCTGAATGCAACTTCTTTTGCCATTCTTACAGTGTTGCAAAGATTATTTTTTTTTTTTATTTAAAATACGAAAAAAAAATTTTTTTTTAATTCTTTTGTTTTTTTTTGTTGATATAAAATAAAATGAAAAAAATTCTTAAATTAATTTATAAGAAAAAAATAAATTTAATTTTAATTAAAAATATCATTATTTTTTTTAATAATATTTTTTTTATATTGAATTTTTTTTTAAATAAAAACTTATTTTTTATTTATTTGAATTAAATATTAATTTTAATTAATTAAAAGAATTAATTAATTAAAAGAAAAAAAATTGTTTGCTTAATTTTAAATAATTAAAATATTTTTTTTTATTTTGTAGGTAATAAATAAATTTTAAAATAATTTTGTTAAATTTTTATTTTAAAATTATTTTCTTAAAATTCTAAAAAGTTTAAAAATATGAGAAAAAAATAATGTTTTTAATTTATTTAAAAATAAATTAATAAAAAAAATAATTAAACTTTATACATTAACTTTTTTTTATTTTTTTTACAAAATTTATTTTTTAAAATTTTTTTTATTTATTTTTTTTTAATAATTTAAATTTGATTTTCATTAAAAAAAATTTTTCCTATTTAAAAAAAAAAAATTTTAAATAGTTAGAATATTCTTTTTTTTTTGTGAAATTAATTAATTAAAAAAATAATATTTTTAAATTATTACTTTAATTTTTTTTTGGATAAAAAATTTTAAAAAATATAATAAAAAAAAGTTTTAAAATTTTAAAAGTTTAAAATTTATTTTTAATTAAAAATATTAATTTATTTATTTAAAATATTGATTTAATTTTATTTTTATTTTTAATTTTAGAACACCGTTAAATAATAAAACAAAAAGAAGACAAAAGATCGTGAAGTGCAGAGAGTTGGTTCGTCTATCATCATTGCAAAATTTAAACTATTTTTCTCTGTTTTCATTTTTTTCTGTGCAAAAACGTTGCAGCCGACAGTGCAAATTCATATATTTAATTATTCACTGTGGTAATTACAGGTCTCTGTCTGTCTGTGCGAAGAATTTTTCGAGATGGATTCTTTCGTTTCTCGCAGAACGTAGAGGTAACTACCGAGAGAGCGGAGCATTAGAGGTAATTCAGAAAATGTTTTAAAATGGTTTTAAAAGGATTTTTTGGCTGCCAGCTATTTTCTGCTATTATTTTAATATAAAAACACAGTATTTTTGTAGTACTAAATACTTTGTCTTCTTACCTATGTTGCTCAAGTTCTTTTTCTTTTCTTTCATTGCCGCTTTTTATTTTTTTTTCCTTGTAGATAAATACACGCAAAAACACACACAGCGCAAAAAGTTCTTGTTTATACATTTCTTTTTTGCAAACTTTTCATCATCATAGTCGTCAAAAACGGAGAAGAATCTTGCTGTTTGTTGTTTTTACTCTCAAAAAAAGAAAAATTATTTTTTTTTTTCAAAAAGTGCCGAAGCAGATTATGGAGAAGAAACGAGCAGCTTACAATGGTAATCATTTCTTTTGATCTATTAAAACCCAACATTTGACTTCAACAGCGTTTTTTCGAGTAAATACGAGTCGGAGCACACACGACGACGACGATGACAAACCTTATGGTTATTTAATATTTAATGAGATCTTTTTTCGTCATTCAAGCACAACAACTTTAGGTAGATAGTACTTATAAACAAACAAAACAAAAAATAAAATAAAATAACAGACGGAAAGAAACGAGGAAAAAATATTTTTTTTTTACTTTTCGTCATTTCCCAAAAAAAAAAGAAAAACTGGGAAAAAAATATGTCAATATTTTATGGGGAATATTTAACAAGTTAGTAGTAAATAAGTGTATGTGGGTCAACGTCGTTGTCATCTTATAAATATTTTTCCCTGTAAATGACGAGACAGGGATGTAGAATTATTTAAAAAATTTAAAAAAAAATATTTATTTTAAAATTTAAAAAATATAAATAAAAAAAAAATTTAAATTAAACAATAAAAAAATAAATTAAAATAAAATAAAAATAATTAAAATAATTTTTAAAATAATTAATTAAAATTTTTTTTTTTTAATTAATTTAATTAATTAATTATTAAATTTTTATTTTTTTAATGTTAATTAATTATTTTTAAATTAATTTTTTTTTATAAAATTATTTTTTTTAAAGAACTATTTTTGAAAGTAGAAATTAATTCCTTAAAGTATGCGATATATTTTATTTAATTTTTTTTGCCTAATTGAGGTATGCAATGAAGTTTACTTGTCATTTTTGGAAATTTTTCCTTAACTTTCCATTAATTTTTAATTAATTTTTGTACATAAACCTTCTTTGAGCTTAACTTTATTAATTACAAAAAACCGTTTAGAGATTCGAGAAGTAAAACTGAATTTATAGCATGTCAAAGTTTGTATGGGTCTTCAGCTCAATTTGAACTTGAAACTCCATACAAATTTTGAAATGCAATAACTCAAAATTTTGTCAAACGAATCTCTTTGCGACTTTTTGTAAATTGTTCATTTAAGCTCATAGAAGGTTTCTGTATAAAAATAATTCAAAAAAATTAATGGAAACTATAAAAAAATGGCAAAAATGATATGTAAAGTTTATTGCATATCTCAGGGGCAAAATTTTAATGTTTTAATTTTTTTTAAATATTTTAAAAAAATATTTTTTTAAATATTTTAAAATTTTAGATGGTAAAATTTTCTTAAAACATTAAAAAATATCAAAAATAAAACTCATTCAAGAAACGCTTAAATTTGGCGCCAATTTCAAAAACATTTAAGTTTCATCCCTGTGTCAAGTCGCTCAACGATGACGATAATGATGATAAAAAGGGTCATCCTTTTAAACCTATTTACATTTTTAATGTGTCTAAATTAGTTTGATTACATTAAGTACATCAGATATCGTCGTCGTCGTAGGTAGTTTTTAAAGTGCTTCTCGTCTTCTGCCTAAAATTAATGTCGGATACACGTAAAATTTATTGGTTTTCAAAGAGGTATCTCTCTAATAGGATAAGACAGGGCAATATGTTGTTATTTTTTTTTTATGCCTTCTTGCCTTCTTGCCTCAACCACTTCCTACGACTTTCGTTTTTTGGGTTACTTGTTAATAATATGTGTTAAATACTGATGAAGTGAGATAAACCACTATTAACCCAATATACCGAAACGTAGAGAAAAAGGGAAAATTGAAAAAGGTACGGCAAACATTTCTGGCAGATTTGTTGTAATTTTATTGCTCACAGGTCCGAAATATTTCTCCGTGAAGCACTTGAGAGACGCAAGGCACCGATATTTTAATTTTAAAAATTTACAACAAAAAGGTTGGAATTGAATGTTTATTTATTGATTATCAACACTTTTTGGGTTTTCATTTAAATTTGCACCGTTCACTACCTTTTTTGGCGTATCTTTTCACACACAAATATTTCGAAAAAAAAAATGAAAATTTCTGATTTAATTTTTTTTTGCTTACCTTAATTCGTACAAAGCTGGATTTATTTTTTTGTGATGGTGTCATTTTTTTTTAATTTTTTTTCAGTTCAAAAAAATTATAAAAAAATTTAAAAACCGAAGAAATTATAAAAATAATATTTTATCTTGGCACCAATTAATTAACATTTTTTTTTATTATTTTTTTTTTATCTTTTTCAGCTTTTGTCTTTTTTTTATGTGTGTAAGTTGGCACCAATTTAAGTTCTGTACATTTTATTATTTAACATTTTGACCTTTATAATTTTTCTTGCATGTTTGATTGCTCTCTATTGTTTCTCCAGTTTCTTATATGAGTGAAATTCTGATGGTACGTTAAATGATAAAATTTTTGTGTGTTTGTGAGTGTTTTAAAAATTAAGGTTAACGTTTCGTCTCGTCGTCGTTACTTTTCTGTGGGTAATGTTTTTATTTTTTTATCAATCAAAATCAATCAACTCGTAAAAAAAATTAAAAAAATAAATACTTCAATGGAGGATTTAAATAAATTAATTAATTTCACTGAAAAAAATTGTTTGTCTGTTTTTGAGTGTAAAATAATTTTTTTTTTCACTTTTATGTGTTTTTTGGTATTTATTTATTTTTTTTTAATTAATTAAAAAAATAAAATAAAATTTTTCTTTTTTTTTTTAAATGTTTTTTTTTGTAAGGCACTCGATGTAAATGATGTCACTTGATTTTTTTTTATTTTTTTTTTTTTGTAAAAATATAAAATTATGTAAAAATTTGAACTTAACACAAAAATATGGATAAAGAGATATTTGATTGCAGCAAAGAAGTTGTACTGAACTGGTTGACTGTTTGACACCAACTGATCCCGAAATGTAATGAACAGTTCTATTTGAATTGGAAAAATGTTCTGTGCAGAGTAAATTACGGGATTCGAGCTACCTCGATGTTTGCTGCAGGTCGCCATACGCCTGCGCTCATTTCCAGGCAAAAAAAATTTTTTTTTTCTTCAAAGGAAAATTTTTCGAGACCAGATTTTCCCCCCTTTTTCTGTGCTTATCAGACACAACGACGATAAAATTTGCTTGTTGCTTCTGTCTGTTCACGGTACGCACGCCAAAACAATTCCCAGGGAGAGGAATTTTCCGTTACGTGCCCTTAAATTTTCCCCAACTTTTCCAATTTTCCAGCCGGAAAAACTAACGACGACGACGGCATGTGAATGTACCTGCAGCAAAGTCATTGAATATGTTTGCCCAGGAAAGTGGATGTCGTTTGCTCGTTTCGCCATGTGTTTGGGTGTCTGTGTGTGGAAGTGTCGTCGTCGCAACAAAGAAGTGCGCTCCGCAACCAAAGTTGGTGCATACATGCGGCAAATGTGCTGGCAGAGCAACAAAACGCACATCACACAAGCGATTGTCTTTTGTGAAAATTTACTTCTGTCGTTTTTTCTTCTTTTCTGCTTTTTTTTTGTACATGGAATAAAGACAAGAATCGTAAATAAGAAATAAATAACAAAAAAAAAATGTTTATCGTTGGCTGTTTGATGTCATTTCATTGTTTTTGTGATAATGTGACACACGTTGAGATGATAATTAGCTTCTATTGTTTATTCAATTCGGGGAATTTACATTTGTAGGTTAAATTATGGAAAATGTTTGACGATTGAAAATTATGTTATGAAATTTTTTTTTGATGACATTTTAATATTTGAGAATTATTTCAAGTGAAAAAAAAATAAATTTAAAAAAATTAAATTAATATATAAAAATTATTTTAATTAAATAAAAAAAATATTTTTTTTGGGTATTTGATTAAATAAATTAACTTAATGCAATTTTACGCTTCAAATTATGTAAATTTATTTTTGATGCATTTTTTCAATTAAAATTATTAATTTCTATTTTTTTATTTAAAATTTTTATTTTCATTTATTTAAAAAAATAATAATTTTAATAAAAGTTAAAAAAAAAAATTAAATAAAATAAATAAAAAAAAACTTTTAATTTAAAGCTTTTATTAATTTTTTTTAATCTTGCAATTTCAAATAAAATTTGATACAATTGTTTAATTTTTTTAAAATTTAAATAAACAAAAAAAAATATAATTTTTAAAAGTTTGTATTTCAAATATTTTTTTTTTTTATTAAAAATTTAATTTAATTTCATTAAAAAAGAATTACAAATAATTACAAATTAATTTATTTAATTTTTCTTATTGAAAATTTCATTTTTTATTTAATTGTAGTTTATTTATATCAATTCTTTTTTTTATTAATTTTTTTAAAAAAGCTTATAGAAAAAAAATTATACAATTTTTTATGAATAAAATTTAATTAATAATTAATTATGATTTCTTCAAACAAAATAAATTATTTTTTTATGAGTTTGTATTTTAGATTAATTTTTACCAAAAATGAATTTAATTATAAAATAAAAATTATTTTTTTTAATTAAAAAAATAACAATTAAATAATTTACCAATTTTTTTTTTAATTTTAAAAATTTATTTTTTTTAATTTAATTTTATTTTGATTTTTTTTAAATTTTTATCTTTTTTTAATCAAAATTTTTATTAAAATAAATTCTTCAAAAAAAAAAAAAAAAAAAATTCAAACAAATTTCCATGATATTATTTATTAATATAATTTAAATAAAAATGATAATGTTTAAGTTTTGTTTATAATTATTTTGTATTATTTTAAATAATAAAAATTAAAAAATTGTTTTAAGTTTTAAACTCAATTTTTTTAGCAATTTATTATTTTTAAATTAATTTTTTATTTAATTTTTCTAAAAATTCTAAATTTATTTTTTTTAAATAAATGTATAAAAATAAATTTGGTAAAAATTCAAATAATTTTTCATGAATTTAATTTCAAAATAAATAAATTAATTCATAAAAGAAATTTCCTTCCCTTTATTATTATTGAGCTCAATGACTCATCAGCTGCTCAAGTGTAAATAACATGGAATAAATTTCTATATTTAGCCAGAAATTTACCTTGAAAAAATTATAAACACACCCAGGTTTCTGGTT
The DNA here is from genome assembly GCF_036172545.1 of Culicoides brevitarsis. NCBI lineage: Eukaryota > Metazoa > Arthropoda > Insecta > Diptera > Ceratopogonidae > Culicoides > Culicoides brevitarsis. Next base: position 2,587,395 of record NC_087085.1, read on the forward strand.
TTCTTCAGCACACAAACAGATTCGATTATAATTTTATTATCTCACATCCGAGAATTAATTTTCCCGGGGCCTCATTCGTATTTTATTTTTTTCTCTGTGCTGCTGTTGTAATGGAATATTCATTTATTTTTATCAACAACCACTAAATATCATCGGGCACACACACAAACACACACACGAACAGGTCACTCAACATGGCGGATCTAATTGAATTTTATGTCACACGCACATTGATTTTTTTTTGCTCTTCTTTCGTTCCGAATGGCGATGAAAACCTCACAATGCTCTGTGACAAAAGTGGCATCAAGTCAATATCGGTTAATATTTGCTGTCGTCGATGCTGGTTGTTGTTGTTGTTTTCCGTGTGCGGACGACTCACTTTTTATTGAAAGTCAATTTAATTTAAATGAATCAATTAAAAAGTAAATGATTTTTAATGTTTGTGTGCGTTCGCAGATTGTTTCGGGCCACATTTGAAAATTTCCACATGTGTTCGGCATGTAAAAAAAGTCGTTGTCTGGCATATCGAACTCGAGCCGTTATTATCACATACTTGGAATTTATTCAATCAGAAATTCGCATGCAATTTACTGTCGTCGTGTGTATTTGTAGGCAATTTATTTCAAATAGACTCGTTGATATGATTTAAATTGAATGCCATTCCCGATTTTCTGTTGATGTTGATGAGTTCAGTGATTGCCGCGCGACTGCACGAAAATGAGGCGAATGTTTAACAAATATGTGAAAACTATTTTAATTTTACAAGTTTTTGATGAGAATTCACCTCTGACGATGCAAAAAATGCTGTTGTCGTCATTAAAACCATAAAACCAAGACAATCAACAGAGATTATAATGCTTGTTATCAGAACACGGTGCACGACATAATTTTCCCTCGAAAGAGAGTCTTCACTATTAACACCTACTTGTATTTTGTCAAAAAATACTTTAGACATTATTTCAAGCTGACGAAACTTATACCTCTTCTTCTTCTTCGTCGTTCGTTTGGTTCGTTCGGTTGTTTTGCGTCGTCTTTTGCTGCTAGCGCACAACTTCAATTACAACATCCATACATTCTTCTTAGAGCGTCGCTTGAATCAAGGTTAGCGTTTCCAAAGTTATGAGTTTCTTAAGCTCGAAATTTAATATTTTTCTTCAATTTACTTCTTTCATTTTTTTTTATTTTTTAAAAAAAAATATTTTTTAAAATTTTTTGAAATTATATGAGACTTTAAAGTATTTTTTGTCAATTTTCAGGTTAATTTCTTGATAAAAATTAAAAATGTAATATACCATTAGAAAGCTGAGAAAATTTCCTATAAACTTTACTCAGATGAAAAATTTCCCAAAGTTTGTTAAAATCCTAAAAATTTCAAAAAATTAATTTTTTATTTAAAAATTTTATATTTTCCCAACTACCCCTAATTTTTAAAATTAAATTTAATTTTTGAATTATTTTTAATTCTAAAATATAGAAATGATCAGTTACATTTTTATATGAAATTTTCTCAGCTTTCTCAGGTACGTTTAATTTTTGAATTTTTATATAGATTTTTAGTCGAAAACTCATAAAAAATCCTAAAAATTTAGAAATTTATACAAAAAAAAAAAATTAAAATAAAATAATAATTTAAGTTTTTTATTTAATTATATATAAATTAATATAAAAAATTTGTTAATAATATTAATTTATGAAAATTTTAGGAATTTATAAAAAATTTTAAAAAATTATAATTTAAAAAAAAAATTAAAATTTTAATAAAAAAAAAAAAAATTAGATTTAAACAAACATTATAAAAAATTAAGAATTTAAAATTAGTTTTGAAAATATTAATTTAAAAAAAAAATTAAATTAAAAAAAATCAAAAATAATTAATATATAAATTAAGTTTATTTTTTTTTAATTTTAAAAATTATAATTTATTTTAAATTTATTTTAATTTATTTTATTTTTATTTTTATTATAATTTTATTAAAATATTAATTTATTATTTTTTTAATTATAAAATTTTATATTGAAATAATTTTCTATCGATTTAAAAAAAATTAATAATTAAAAATGAATGAAAAAAAAATTAAATTTAAAAAATTAAGAGTTTAAAAATATTTAAAAAAAATATTATGAATTTATAAAAATTTGAGAATTTTAAAACAATTTTAAAAAATTATTAATTTAAAATTACTTTTCATTTTTTTATAATTTTAATTTAAAAAAAAAATTTATAATTAAATTATAATTAAAAAAAAATTTTTTAAATTAATTTTTTTTGAAATCTCGAGCTTTAAATTCTTATGTATCCTGAAGCTTTGGAAACACCTTCGAATATTGTGTAAATATATTATATTAGAATGCAAGTTATGGTAGTTGTAGAAAACTTGTAAGAAATGTCAAACAGGCAAAACTATCAACATGAAGCCCACACACGTACAGCGAGAAACGAAGAGACAAAATATAAAGTTATTCAACTGTTGTGTAAAAGGAAAATAAATGGCAAACATGTGCAACTTGTGGCCTGGCTTGATAACGTAAAGGTACGCAGTTATGTTTTAACTACAAACTAATATTGTGATTATATGAAGGCAAGCATATGTGAAAAAACAGACAACAACATGTTTCCTCCGAACCAGAGCGAGAGAGAGACGGAGGTACAAGAGTGTCACGTAGACGGAGTTTTGATAACAAAGTTAAAGATTTTCAATTAAAATGAACTTTTGTTAAGTTAAAATTGAGTTTATTGCTTTCATTAATACGACATTTAGCGTCGTCGTCGTTCCGACTTTTCCTCCCACAAAAGTGCTTACACATATGGGGGCAATAATAATTGAAAGAAGACAGAAACGCAAAAGAGTAAAAGCTTATTGAAAATGTAATATGCACTGCTTGTTTGTCTTTTGTTTCGCTCTGTTCACAAAATTTCAGCTCGAATCTGGTTCTTGTTTTGATATTGTTCGTCGTCGTCGTCTTCGTGCTATTATTGTTGCAATATTATGCAGCAGCAACAACATTTAGCAGCATCACATTGCACTGCAGCAGCACATTTTTTAAAACGCTCCAGTTAGGTAATATGCACGGGAAACCAAATGTGTGGCAATATGCGGTCTCAACGATCCTCTCTGTGTGTGTCTGGCAAACAAACTTTCCACGAGGCATAATAATAATAATAATATTGCTGAGAGAAGAAGTTAAACAAAACAAAAGTATTATAAAGTAATTGTATTCAATAAAAGTAAATCTCAACTTTTTTTATAGTCTCTCAGCACTTTACATTTTACATTATTTAAGGAGGTACAATGACTGATGTTGAAAAGTCAAGTGAATGGAGGCGAACAGAGAGTGAGGAAAAACATATCAGTTTCGCCAGCAAGATGAAGTTATTATCATGAACTTTGACTGTACCTTTCGTGATTGAATACTTATTTTATTAGCAACAGGATAAAGGAATCATTGCTCGTGGCAACGATTCGTAAAAAGGTAAGTTCAGCTTCTTTTTTTTTGTTCAAAGGTTTTGTTCTTTATTAAATTTTTTTTTTCGTTTAGTTATTTTTAAATTTTCAAAAGAAATTATTTGTAAAGATAAAACACGAAAAAAGTCGGTTTCCCGAAAAATTTGAAATAAAGCGCCCTCTAACGTTAAATTTTTTTCGATCGAAATTTTTGCTAAAATAATTTTTTTACTTTACGGATTGAAACGAGATAAAAAAGTTTATTTTATCTAAAATATTTTCAATTCGTAAATAAAAATTATTCAGTTCTAAAAATTAGACGTTAGAGGGCGCTTTATTTAAAATTAGATTTAAATAGTTCTTAAAACTAAAAGTCAGGAATTGTTTCTGAATTGCTTTGATTATTTTAAAGTTTAGTTTGTAGAAAAAAACTCTTTAAAGAACTGTTATAATCGATAATAGCGAAAATTTGAAATAATGCGCCCTCTAACGTCATTTTTTTCTATCAAGGTTTTCGCTTAACAAAAATTTCATATACATTACGGTTTGAAAAAGATGAAAATGATTTCATAAAAAAATATTTTCAACAAATTTTTAATCCGTAAATAAAAAATCTTGAGTGATAAAAAAAATTAGACGTTAGAGGGCGCTTTATTAAAAATTTTTCCAATTATCAATCATGTTAAATTTAATGAATGAAATATGAGATCTGAATTTGATCAGTATCTCAAAGATCGTTTTGTGTCTTATTTTCGATGGAAGACAGTACCATAAGAATTGAAGTTTAGTACTGTATTCCATCGAAAAAAAGACAAAAAACGATCTTTGTGATCAGATTTCAAAAACATGTTTTTTTTTTGGTTCATTTGATCTCATTTCTAATTGATAATGTTAGATCCTGAACTAATTCATTAATTTTCTCTGCAGCTACAAAAAACATGTAAATTAAACTATTAACGCTGCACTTACTGCTAAATGCAGTCGCATGTTCATCATTTCATCCTGCGGATTATTTCGAATCACAAATGAATCAAATTTGCGTCGTCTCTATGGCACGCTTGCTCTCTCCTCACAAACTGTTCCACATATTATTTTGCGGTTAATTCAAACATGAAAATGAGCTCACGTAGCTTAACAATATTATTATTATTATTTGCTATTGTGTGTGTCTATTTTGGCAGCGTATTGGCAGTAGCCTCGTTATAACACTATTACTTTTAAATTACTCATACCATATGTGTAGCTCTGACATTTGATTTTCTCCCATTCAAAATATGTATTTCGATATATTTAATACGGAAAATGCACGAATTCACATGCGATCCGAAATGAAATGACAAAGCATTGATGTTAATAAATAGCGGTGGTTTGCTCTCTCTCGTCTTTTTGGCACACGCATTAGGAGGCAATGAGTGTAACGGGATTTTTGTGTAATAATAATGGTTTTACAATGCAGTCATGGGGCATTGGCATACTTGGAGCCCTTTTTACGCAGTCAATCATCATACACCTGTCTCCCGCTGTAGTTTCATGCATATTTGATGCGAAAACAACAAATTCACCTGAAACGTGATCAAAACTACTCTGTTCATTTAAATATAGAGATATTTTTGTTTGGCGTAGATTTGGATTTGTGTTTCGTTTTGTTATATTTTAGATGGAATTGTTTAAAACCAAATATACATCGGAAACCTATTAGATAATATTTTGTCCCATATGAATCCTTTGGCATGTGTGTTTGTGTGGAAAACCAACCTGAAGCCAGTTTCACATTGTTTTGTAAATCTTAATTGAAATGGAATCCAGGTAATGTAATAATGCACACGTGTGCTTCGAAAGGCATTGAAAATGGAGAAATATTTCGGATCGAAGCTGTATCAATAACGGAAAGTGTCTCAAGTTTCAAAGGAGGAGTTTGAATTAGCAAAAAGGTAAGTTTCAAATTTCGAATTAAATAATTTAATTTTTAGATTCTTCAAGGTTCAAAATTGATTTTAATTAATCCGAACCAAGCAAAAAATTATTAGTTAAAAAATTTTGTGATAAAAATTATTTAAATTGTAAATTTTTTTAACAGATTTTGTCAAATTGAGAATAGAAGTTTGAATTAGCAAGAAGGTAAGTTGCAAATTTTGAATTGAAAAATACAAATTTTTATATGAATTTTTAATTTTTTAGATTCATCATGGCTAAATATTGATATAAAGGGAAAATGTCTCAAGTTACAGAGGATTTTGAATTAGCAAAAAGGCAAGTTTCAAATTTCGAGTTGAAAATAACACATTTTCATATAATTTTTTAAAAGTTTCTTTAAGGTTCAAAATTTATTCCAACTAAAGCAAGCCAAGCAAAAAAAAAATTTTTTTAATCCAAACCAAACTTAACTTTTTTCTCAGCTTCAAAAATTAATTAAATTGTAAATTTCTTTACAAGTTTCGTCTAATTGAGAAAAAAGATTTGAATTAGCAAAAAGACAAGTTTCAAGTTTTGATTTAAAATAAAAACCTTTGAATATGAATTTTATATTTTTAAGATTTTTAAAGGCTGAATATTGAATTAAACGGAAAATGTTTCAAGTTGCAAAAGAGTTTGAATTAGCAAAAAGGTAAATTACAAATTTCGAATTGAAAAAATAAAATTTTAATAGGAATTTTTAATTTTTAGATTCTTCAAGGTTCAAAATTTATTCCAATTAATCCAAACCAAGCAAAAAAAAAATTTTTTAATCCAAACTGAGCAAAAAATCTTTTTCAATTAATCCAAACCAAGCTAAAAGTTATTTATAAATCCAAACCAATCAAAAATTTTTTTTCAATTAATCCAAACCAAGCATTAAAACTCAACAAACATAACTATTTTCAAGAAATTTGATTATCTGAGAGAATCTCAAGGACTTCAATTCCCGAATGTGACAAAAATCATCATAAAACTTGAAACACTTTTCCTCATTGCATCTCCTCACGTTCACTCCGTAATAATATTTTACGAGTCACTGTACAATGTTGCATTTCTATTACTTTAATGGGTTTCCGAACGTGTATCGTGCTGTCAGGTTGTCTATCAATTTGATCATCAACAAACTAATTCATTGTTATCATTGTCATATTTGGATATGGATTTTTTTTCTCTCTCTCTTCGTGAGAGATATACAGATTTTGATAGATTGCTGCCGCACGAGTATACCTGAAGCGACTGTAATTAATATTGATTTTCGCACAAATTCCCATTGACAATCAAGAGGAGGATTCCCGGAAAAAAATTATTATATCGTTAATGGAAGCACACACACTCAAATGGCTTTCCATTAAAATATTTTACTATTCCTTTAATTTTATGTCTGCAAAAATTTTATTGTCCGAATGACATGTCATGAACTAAAAAATCATCATTATCGTCATTAAAATGCTTATCGCTCCAGCATGAGATGGTAGCAGGACATGCCATGCAGAAAACTAAAGTTTGGTATGTCTTTGTTATTACAACATTCCAGATGTGATGGTCTGGTCTGAAACGATAAAATCACATCATTGCATGATGAGACGATGATATGTTACGGAGAATAAAAGCAGAAAGACAGAGAGATAAAAATCCTTTTTCTCATCATTAAATTTAAAAATCGTCCTTTTATACTCTGAATCGAGGAAACCATTAAACGATATAATAGGGTCCAGTTAATGGAGGCATTTTAATGATTTTATTTTTTCTCGGAAATTAATCCTTTTTTTGTCTGAACCGCAAATCGGTCTCATTTCGGTTAATTTTCAAATCGAAGCAGGATCAAATCAACTTTAATAATCGTCGTAACAATATTTGTTGTTTCAAGACACGAAGGTGCATCTACTCTGCGATCAGTAAGAAGAAGCAGGAAAACAAGCAGGAAGTTTCCGGAAGGAAATTCAATCTCATAAAAATGTCGTCTTGAAATTATATCGTTCGCTCTTCAGTTTTTCGGGTAGCAGAAGCAATCGACATGCGGCACGGCGATGTAAGAAAGATGAAGAGTTTTCCGAATAATATGTCGTCTGGTAAAATGTACAACAGATTGAAAGCAAAACCAATAAAGAACGAAGAAATGCAGAAGGAAAACAAAACTACGAGGGATTTTTGCCATATTTATTTATTGGTGCTGTATTTGTTATTTGTACCAGCAGGCGCTTTTTTTTAAGTAAAATGACATTTTACTTTTTTTTTCTTTCTTGCAGAATCATTGCTCGTTTACTCGTATGGATGTGAGGCACTTCCTTTTCTCAGTTATTATTATTTTTTCATTTATATTTATTTGAGAGAGAATTTTCAGTGAAGGAGAAAACATATTTTTTTTGTTGAGGAAAAATGATAGAAGGACGTCACTGAAATCGTTTAGAGGAAAAAGGTTAAAACCCCAATAATTTTTGTAATTTTATCAGATTGATTTTACAAACAAATAATTTCCTGTTGAATTACAGTTTTACAGACGAAGACACTTACCGATATATGAGGATGTTTTACAAAACGATTGAACAAGATTTTTTTGATAGATGAGGAAAATTAAGTTTTTTACGTACCTGAAAAGAAAAAAAAAGAAGGTAAGTATTAATTAAAGTTTTGGTATTTATGAAGTTATAAAACTTGAAGTTTTTTAATAAAATAAAAAAAAAAAATAAAAATTTTAAAATATAATTTTAAATTAAATTCTAATTAAAAAAATTAAAAAAAATATTTTTAGATAAAATTTTATATTATTTTTTTTAATATTTAATTTTTTTTTTAATTTAAAATTTTTATTTCTTAAATATAATTTTAAATAAAATTCTAATAAAAAATTTTTTAGATAAAAAATATTTATGTAATTTTAATAATTAATAAAAAATTATATTAATTAAATTTATTAATTTTCTTAATAAATATTAAAATTAATAAAAATTAAAAATAAAATAAAAAATATTTTAAATAAAGATTTTTTTAAAATATTTAAAATGTACTTTAAAAATAATTTATTGAATTTATTTTATTAAAATTATGAAATTAAGGTAAATTATAACGATTTTATTTATTAAATAAATTAATTAAATTTTAATATACTATTATTTTTTTTTAATTTTTTTTTTCTTTTTTTTTAGGTTTTAAATGGGGTCTAAAGTAAAATTTTCACTCAAAATTTAAATATTTAAATCAGGTAAGTTTTTTTTTAGAATTTGTTGTTTGTTATTTAATTTAGAATTCAGAAAATCAACAAAAACCTAACAAATTTTGTGAATTTCAAAAAATACAAAACAGAGCATTGAGAAATCTCATCAAAGGAAATATGTACATCAAAATATCTGAAATATTGGACCGATTCAACTTATATTAAGTGTGAAACAAAAAATATTTAAAAAAAAAATCTGAAGAAGATTAAGAGATTCACAAAAATCCCTTTGAATATTATTTAACGGTCAAAAAATTCAAATGTCAAAAACAACAATTAAATCTTCAAGAAATGTCAAATTTTGACATTTCTCTCATTTTGAGGTTATGTAAAGATCTTTTCAAATTTTAAGCTTTTAATGACTCTCAAGAGATCAAATGCATATAAAATTCTTAAATACCTTAACAAAAACTTGGAAATTCATCTCTTTTCTATTAATCGAGTGAACAACCATAAACTTTTCAAAACCCACAGTACAATTTGTACCCATAAAATCACTCTTATTGTTTCCAAGCATTTAAACCTGAAAATGCATTTCTAATTTAAATTTATCCAAATACTAATAATAATAATAAAACGACAGACACACACTCGATTAATCTTAAAATCTATCAACAATATTATTCACGTGGCTTTCAGTCAGTGCAGCACGCCGTACGACAGCATCCTGTCTTAACATTATTATTTGTTGTCGACAAATACAAGCAGAATATGAGGTACTTAAATGCACAAATAACCAATTTTATTTGAATAGACTCTGCCTGACTGTGAATTTGCGGTACATTCTATCACTTCACTTCGTGTATGGAAGGAAACAAGACGACGACGAAGATGTACGAGAGAGAGAGAAATCCCAAATAAACATAACTCAAATGCAGGCAGAAGAAACAAGAAGAAGATGGTTTCATGCCTCATTCTTTTTTCTTCCGTCTCTGCTTTTTCTGCCTGGCTACAAGGTACTTAACATGTGTTTATCAGAAAACAATTGCTTTTCTCGTGGCAACTCACATGTTAAGGCAAAAGACACAAAGAAAATCTTTTATCTTCGTTTTGAATGAATTTGCAGATGATTTGGTTTTATTTATCTTTGTTTGAAGACACACACAGTTCTTCAAAAGTTTTGATTGTTTTTTCGAATGAAAAGACAAAAGTTTGTGCATTCATGTTTTTTTGTACTTAAAATGTTCATTTAACGTGATCCGCAGTAGAAGACAGCAGCAGCGATGATCATGATGAGCTGATAACATCTAAATCACAAGACAGACTTCAAAGGGGAGCAAATGGCGAGACATGCGCACAAATTTCGACACATGGGGGATTTCTGGTCTCGAATTGTTCGAAGGGGAAGAAGAACGTCTTCTTCGTACGAGACGTAAAGTAGAGTAGAAGTCAATCACTTGTACACGCAGCTAAATAGCTGGCAAGTTAGCTGGGTTAAGTATTTTCATGTGATTGTCACACACATAAGCATGTGTCGACACACTTCACTCTCTTTCTCTCCCGCATACTTTTTTTTTCTTTATGGAGCACCGAATATTATAATAATGAAGAAAGGGGGACAAGTGACATTAATTTCTGTATAGCAAAATGATATGGGGGTAAGATGTGACAAAATATATGAGGACCGGAAAAATCATCAAAAAATTTTTGTTGGCAAATTCATGAATTTATAAAATGGAAACTAAAACAATGTAAAATGTTTGGAACAAATTTTTCATGAATTTACAATGAAGAGCTTTGCAGTGATGGATTTGTCTAAAAGGTTACAAGTAATTTTTTTTGAAGAGAAAAAAATTTCTTTAAACTTGAAAATATTTTCCAATTAATTTAAACCAAGCAAAAAAAGTTTTATTTTTTTTAATAATTAATTTTGATATTTTATTTTATTTATTTATTTAAAAATTTTTATTTTATTTTTTTTCAAATTAATTTTTTATATTTTAATATTTTTAAAATTTTTTGTTATATTTTATTATTTTTTTTTAAACTTTTTTTTAATTGAATTTAAATTTTTTTTTATTTATTTTAATTTTTTATTTATTTATTTAATTTTTTTAATAATTAATTTTTATATTTAAAAATAATCAATGATTTTAAACCAAACCATTTTTTTTTTAATTTTTATTATTTTAATTATTTTTTTTTATAATTAATTTTGATGTTTTTATTTTTTTAATTTCTTTTAATTAATTAATTTTTTGAAATTTTATTCTTTAATTCATTTTTAAATTTTTTTTATTTTTTTTTAATAACAATTAATTTTTAATAATTTTAAAAATTTTTAAATGCATGAAAAATAAAAATCCGCTCCTGATTATTTTTTTTAAGTCAATTTGATGCCCAAAACAATAATTTCATAAAATTACGATAAAATTATTATTGTTGATAAAATCCTCATTAATTATGAAAAATTTTGCATTTTTGATTGATTTAATTTGAAAATTATATGCAAAAGTCTTTTTTCGCAGCACCGTTAGCGTGTCTGATCAATCAATGTTCTGGACCATATAAATTATGAATTTTTGTTTTTATTATATACAACTTTTAGTTTTTGTTTTGTTGCCAATTTATTCATATGAATAATTAATTTATTTAATATTTTACTGCATATGTGTGTGCGCTTCGCATCTCATACGAGTCATAAAACTAGATAGGAATCGAGAATGCGTAGATACAGAAAATTTTTGGTATTTATTCAGTCACTCTGTGATTACAAATTGACTCAATGGAGTTCATCAATCAAAATTTAAAATAAATAAATTCGAGCACCCCTGAAGAATAGAATTAATAAAGAGAGATGATGGATTTTTTTGGATGATAATTGTTGTTGGAAGGGAAATTGATATTTTTTTTTCGGGGAACGTCGAATGATAAATGTTGATTGTGGATTTTTTTTTTTTTTGAAAAAAGAAAGAGACAGCGATCAATTTTAAACTCTCGAAAATTGTGAGTATGAATTTTGGAAAATTTCTAATTAAAAAAAATCATTAAATATTTTAATATTAAAAAATTTTTTTATGAAAAAAAATAAATAAATTTAATTAAAAAAAAAATTTTAATTTAATTTGAATTTTAAAATAATTTTTTTTTTTTTTTAATTTAATTTAATTAAAAATTTTAAAATTCAGAAAAAAAAAATTTTATTTCAAAATGATTTTTTTTCAAATAATTCAGAAATTATTAGATAAATATTTAAATTTTTTTTTTCATTTTTTTTATACTTGAAATTATAAAATTCCAATAATATTTATTTTTTTATTTTAATTTTTAATATTTTAATTTTTTAATTAGTTAAAGATTTATTTTTTTTTAAATTTTTAGAATTTTTTTTTATTAAAAAAAATAAAATAATTTTTTTTTTAATAATTTCTTCTACATTTTTGATAAATTCCATAATCTCTTCAAAATCTTTTTTTTTACTTTTTTTCTCGCCTTTTATAAAAATCTCCTTATAAACGACACATAGAACTCCCTTTCTGCAAACAATTTACTTTCAATTGAATAAAATCAATCAAGTTATCAATAAACTAGAATTAGCTTCATTCTATCTAATTTTCAATGCGAACATTGGTTTTGATACTCGCATCAATAAATAACACACAGAGCGCTCCAAATATTTGCAGTAAACGTATCGAGACGAGAGAAAGAGGCGTATAAAAAATAATTACACCCATTTCGGTAATGAGATAAAGATTAGCATGTAAGTTACACGAATAAATAGTTTTGTTGTTCAATCTAATAATAAACAAATTTTCGGTTGTTAGATAACGAACGTGTCATTATCGGCATCAATAGAGGATGAAAACAACTCTCGAGGGACATCCGACACTCGATTCGATTCCATTCCAACTCGACGACGATAAATTGATCAAGCAAGTAGTTTGTTCGCCGTACATATCGAGATTTATTGTTACTTACACTTGCGATGATGTTTGAATGAATAAACATCGACAGTTACAAGAAGCACATGAGAAGCAAGAAGAGAAAAAAAAAATGCTAAAAGGATTACAGTCAAGACGAAAAGGCTTGTAACAAGTTTTAATGTTAAAAAGGATTCAATAAACCCATTAGCACGTACGTTGCAGCCCGTTTTTTTTGTTAGTTGTATTTCTTTAAATAAACTGCTAACTTGAAGATTGCTTGCATGTTTAGATATTGGACAGAACAAAAAGTTGAAAAGTGAAGAAAGTTATCGTTTGAAGAAATTCCAACGTTAAAATCACTTTTTTCATTTTAAACCACGTGGTTATCTTCAACAATTAACATAGCCCAATGCACATTTAAATTAAATTTATTTTCCATTTATTTAAAATTTACTTTTAAATCGAATATTTTATCGTTTAAAAATCTTTCAAACTTTGTTTTATTATAAAAATTTTCAATTTTCGATTTTTAAAAAATTTTTAAAAATTTCAAACCACGTGACTATAAAATTTATTATATAACATAACCCAATGCACAAATCCATAGAATTTTTGTTCGAATTTTTTTTCATTTTAAAAATTTTGTGTCGATACATTTATGAAAGCTTTTGTTAGTTAAAATTTTGAATAATATTATTCAATAGCAAATTTCAAACCACGTGACTTAAAAAATTTATTATGCTCATGTTAATTGGATTTTTGTCCCAATAACCGAACAAAATCTCTATTTTAAAAAATTTTTATCTTTTTAATTTTTTTTTTTATTTTATATTTAAAGAAAATTTTCAAATTTTTTTTAAAAGTATAAAAAATTTGAAACCACGTGACTTAAAAAGTTATTATGTAATATAACCCAATGCACAAATCTAAAGAATTTCAGTACGATTTTTTTATTTATTAAAAAATATTTTGTCAAAACATTTTTTGAGCGTTTTTCAGTTAAAATTTTGAAAAATTATGCTTGAAAGAAAATTTTAAACCACGTGACTTTTTTTTTAACTTTCTTGTAATTCGTTTACGTTTTTTACGTCGAAATTTTTAAAATTTATTTAAATAAAAATTCTTCATTTTTAATTTAATAAATTTCAAACTTTTTAAAATTTTTTTATATTAATCCCAATGCATATTTTAAAAAATTTTAACCACGTGACCAAATAAATGAAATTTTTGCTTTAAAATAATTTAATTTTTTTTTGTAATTTTGTAAGAAAAAAAAAATTAAAATTGAAGCAAATTAACATCGAAAATAGAAAAATAAATTGACCATGATGTATTTTTTGTATAAGAAGAGATTCTCATGTAAATGATGCACTTTTGTAGGACTCACATGACAAATAAACATTTTTCCACAAGTAGGTATTATACCTTAATATACAGTAAATTATCCATATCGTAATGGCAATCCACAGAGAGAAAAAGGAGTCTCTTGCAAAGAAAAAGGAGGAAAAATGGTTCATAACCAAAGCTTATTGTTATGTCTTGAGTGCACAGGAAAAACTTGAAAGTATAAAAATAGCTATTTTATTATTATAACGTTGCTTCACTCGTCATCCATTCAGCAGCAGCAACAACAACAACAGCGACGCAGATTATTATTATTCTAGCAAATGACACTCCATTACAAAAATAAAATACAAAGTTCATGAATAACAACAAAAAGGGGCCATATTGATGGTTAAATGTGCGTGAAACACGAACCACTCAACAGCATAATGTCTTAAAAAGTCTTAAAAATTGTTATTTTTTGCCTTTCCAGAGTATGAGGATACTTTTTAATTAAAATCACGAGACTCATGGAGTTGCCAGGTTCATTTCTCGTGAAACGAAATTCATCATTACCCTGACAGCGTCATTGTTTGTCATGCTTTCAAATATTTTTTGAGCAAAAACAAAGAAGACGATACCAAGTTAAAAGCCAATGAAATCACAGCCAGCAAAAAATTTTAATGGCAGCTTGGGAAATTTAACATCTCCTTACGATACGTGTATGGCTTTAAAGTGTATCGGACAAGCATATCGACCATATACTATCGAACAGGAAAATGATATCAATCGAGATTGCCATTGATTGGAAAAAAAGTGATTTTGTGGCAAGACAGAATACAATACACATTATTACATTACATGCCGAAGAAGAAGATGAAAAAAAATGTAATAATAAAAAATTGCTTGTGTATAGTTTTTTTTTTCGTCGGAAAGGATATAATCTGTAACTGTCTAATGTTTGAGTGTCTTTCCAAACGAGTCTATTGGAAGGTACGTACAAAAAATTCACTTTTATCCATCAACTCATACATATTCCTATATGGTTTTTCTATAAATATTTCCCTCATACCACGTGCTTTTGGTTCGATATGTGGGTGAATTCAAGAGCTATCTATCTTGTGGAAACTTGACACTTTTGTATTGATTTGTTTGAGTTGTGTCTCATGCGTATGTTGCATGAAAATGTAATAAAAAAGGCGGAAAAATTGAAGGAAGTACAAGTTGATGGGTTTCTGTCCTTCTTATCACATGCACAGAAACACAACATTCATAATACATGACGAGGAGAAAGACAGAAAGAGAGAGAGAGAGATTGTCGGAACGGAACGTCATGTTATTCGATATGTGTCGTTAATGAGTTCAGAAATGTCAAGTGTAATATTCGTCTTGATGGAAATATTTTTTCGTGGGCTATTTTTGGTTTGAGTCTACCCACATGAAAAATACTCATAAGGAATTGATGAGTTTTTTTATATTGAAGAGGAATAGAATTTATGAGATAATTTTGTTTAGTTTGAAGCTTTAAGTTGAATTGAAAGAGATCTTGAAAGATCTAAACAATAAGATCTTCAGATCTCGATCTTTCTTTGATCTTTATCTTTACACAAATTTGGATCTAAAGATCAAGATCAAAGAAAGATCGAGATCTGAAGATCTATTGTTTAGATCTTTCAAAATTTCTTTAGACGTCCGTTATTTTTCGATCTAAAATGGCGAATATCAAACTTTGAAGATCCAAAAACAGATTTGAAGATCGAAAGAATTTGATTTGAACAAACTTAAGATCTTTATTTTTCTTCCATGTTCAACTTCAGATCTTAGTTTGATCTTCAGATCTCGATATTTAAAAAAAAAGAAAGATCAAAAACTGAAGATCTTTGTTTTCATAAAGATCGAGATCTGAAGATCAAAAAAGATCTGAAGATCATAAAAGATCTGAAGATCAAAAAAGATCTGAAGATCATAAAAGATCTGTTGTTTTTAGATTTGAAGATCGAAAAATATGAAAGAACTAAAGATCATTTTCAACTTCAGATCTAATTTTGATCTTCAAATCTCGATCTGTTTGAAATCAAAGAAAGATGAAGAAAATTATGAAGATCTTTGTTTTCAAAAAGATCGAGATCTAAAGATCAAAAAAGATCTGAAGATGGAAGAAAGAACAAGATCTTAAGTTTTGAAGATCTGAAAATCTAAAAAGGATCTTTGACTTAAATATTGAAAGCTAACCATAAAATATGTTTAATAATATTTTTTTTATTATTTTTTTTATAATTTTAAGTACTTTATAGTACAAAAGAACGCATCATTAGTAAAATTCCATAATTTTAAAAATTCTTTGAAATACTCTTTAAAAAATCTCCCATTACTCTACAGATCTGCGAACGCTAATGTAAAAAGAAATGGAAACATAATTTTACACTCAATTTGTCTTCATATTTTCCGCTGTTAGCACACTTTTATTCAAAATGCATCCACAATCCAATTTCACGACGAAGAAGGATACGAAGAAAAAATAGACTCGACGAAGAAAAAAATGGCAAAGCGTGCTAACAGGTAAAGTACAAATTCCTGCATTTCTTTCCAATCCCATATTTTAACGTCTTATAAAGTGCCATATACGGCGCTCTACACTTTTTTTCTTGTTGTTATAAGTTACTTATTGTCAGGTGTTATACGATATTGATTTAGTACACTATTATAAAAGTGAGCTCTTCTCGGGTACGAAAGCGCATACAAAACCTCGCGAAATTGATAAATTGATTTTTATTCAAGTCATCGGAGTTATTTCTCCTCTTTTCTTCTTTTCTCATCGTCGTTCGTGTGTCGTTGGCGCGCCATCGAAGAAAAAAACACGATTTTCTGTAATAATAAAATGTAATGTGCAGCAACTCGGCATATCGATTGTTGCCTCTCTACTGCTTTTTATCAGTGCAGGTTTGTGTGTGTGTGTTATAATAATATAATAGCAATAAAAGTTAGTAGGTGTTCTGATAAAAATGATGTATATTTATGTATTTGATAATAAATAATAGATTTTTTTTTCGGGATAGTAAAAGTTTTATGGAAAATGACATAAATAAAATTTTTATAACGTTGCTCGGATTTTGATGGATGATGGATCGGTAGACAAACTTTTTGCGAAAGCTTTAAAATAGGTACGGATTTTAGATTAAAATTTTAATCCATGTTCCGAAACACAACATTTGTCTCGTTTTAATGGTTAGGGAGTACAAGAAAAATGTCTTGATTTGTGAGAAAATATTTTTTTTTAGATTTTTCAGATCACATTTTCCACATAAATAATTTTTAAAACAGAACGAAAATAACAATAACATTGCACTGAAGAAAGCTCATGAGGATTGCGACAAGCACAAGAAAATTTTATGAGTTTAAAGTTTTCATTAAAAAAAAAAATCGATAAGCGCTTTTTAATTTTTTTTAGCCCAATGGATATTTTGAAATTTTTTGTTAAACAAAAATTCTAAATATTTCACGAATTTAAAATATTTGTTGAACAAAAATTTTCATAATGTGCATTGGGCTTAAAATATTATTTTAAATATTTGCCCCAATGCATATTTTCATTTAGCTTCCTTATGCACATTGTTGAATTTCTGTTCAACAAATATTCCAAAAATATACTCTACTTTGGAATACTTGTTGAACAAAAATTTTAAAATGTGCACAGGGATCAAGAAAATTTTTAACCACGTGGTTTAAAATTTGAATATTAAATTTTTGACCCAATGCACATTTTCGAATTTTTATTAAGTGACTTTTATTAAATTTAATAAAATTAAATTTTACTCGCTAAACAGAATTTTTAAAATATGCATTGGGTTTAATTTTTAAAAATAATTTAACCACGTGACTTATTTTGAAATCTTTTTATGACACAATTTAAAATTTTTTATTCAGTGAGTATTCAAAATTTATTAAAAAGAAGTTTAACGAAATAAAAAATTAAAATGTGCATTGGGCCAAAAAAAATTTATATATGATTTATAAATGACATATTTTGAAATTCATAATGAGGTTAAAATTTTCAAGTTTAAGCCCCAATGTGAAATTAAAATGTTTCCAAGTGTTTCGATCAAAACCTTATAGGTCACGTGGTTAATTTAATTTAAAGCTTTTATTAAATAAAATAAAAAAATAACCACGTGACCTATAAGCTTTTGATCGAAACCCTTGGAAGCATTTCAATTTCACATTGGGTACAAATTTCAAAATATGCACAGGGCTCAAATTTGTCACGTGGTTAAAATTTTCAAATAATGTGAAATTGAAAAAAAAACGTTCAAAAATTTTATTGTTTGATCACGTGGTTAATTTTTTTAAAATTTAATTTAAAAATATTATTAAATAAAATTTTAAAAAATTAACCACGTGACCAAACAATAAACATTTTTGAACGAAATAAAAATCGAAATGCAATAAAAAGTACAAAAATGATTACTTGCTCGCTTGGTTTGAGTAATGTTGTGACTGTCAAGAACGTCGAGTTGACACAATATGGCTCAGTAATAATAATTTTTCATACAGAACATTTTTTTTGTGTTCTCTTCCATATGTTTGCCGTAGTAATAATGATAAAAAATGTGTCTGTATCACACATCATCTACATTTTTCCTGTCTTTCTTTCAATTTTGCGGCGGCGGCGTTTCGGAAGAAGAAGAAGAAGAAGAGGAACAGACGCACCCATTCACACAAGCAGATGTGTGACACTTTAACCAGATTTTGCACTTAAATTTCTATTTTATTGCTTGTTACATTTCGTTGTTACCCGGAGCTCGAACTCGACGATGACGACGATGATGCGGAGGAAAATATGTGAAATTTTCTCTTTTAATTTTCCATTCATATGCTATTTTATTGATGAATCATGAATGTAAATGAATCATTATAATGTTATCACGACTCTGTGTTTCTCTGTGTGCGATGCGAACAAAAGGGGCGTAAAAGCATTTTCCACTCAAACATTTTTCGAAAAATGTCTTTGATGTTCTCTCTCTCCGTACTTCCGAGTCGGGCTTCAAGTCGAGCCGAGAGATGGCATAAGGAGATAATAGAATCAACGAATCTACAAATTGAGCTACATTTCAGCATGAATAAGCTTTAATTTATCTAATCATACAATCTGTGGGAGTGAGCAGCGTAATGTAATAATAAAGTGTGTCACATCCACGCTCATTTTAAAATAATAACAATAATAATGATATGGAGAAAAAAAAACACGAAAAATTTCTGTCTATGGAACGAACGACATCACATCACAAACAGAGCATGATGATAAGGTTTCGCTCGATGGAAAATCATTATTTTTTTTTATCGGAAAGGAAGTAGCGAGGGGCGTGAATCGAAACAAAATAAAAATAACTTTGCTTTCACGTATGTTTGATTATTGCTTTTATATGTCAATTTGATCGGCGCGACACATTTTTTTCTTTTTTTTTTTTGAGATAAAAAACGGGGTGAGAGTAATTGTGATATTAGCGATTGTTGATTTTTCTTTCAAATGTTTCAATGAATTATGTTTAATTCTAAAAAAAAATATTTTTTATTTAAAATTGATTTCAAAAGAAAAATTTTATAAACCAGTCGCTTCCATCCGATTAAAAAAGTTCCGAAATTTATGCAATGAAGTTAAATTATCACTTTTGAACGTCTCAAAAAATTAGTAAAATTCATTGCATATTTTTTTTTTAATTTTATTTTAAAAAAAAAATAGTTTTTAGTTGAATTTTAATTTTTATCCTTTTTACTGTATTTTTGTTTTGATAATTTAATTTGAGAAAAATTTTGAAAAATTAAATTTAATTAAAAATATTAATTAATTTTACTTCTAAATTAAAAAAATATTTAATAAATTTAATTTAGAGAAAAAATTAATGAAAAAATTTATAAATATAAAATTACGTTTTATAAAAAATTAACTTTTTACATTAATTTTTAAAAAAAAAAAAATAATTTTAAAAAATAATTTATTTTTTTATATAAATATTTAAAAAAAAAACTTTAAATATTTTAGCTTATAAAGATTCTAATTTCTTCAAATTTTTAGATTTTTTAAATATTTTTTTTTTAATTATAATTTATTTAATTTTTTTGTTAAATTATTTCGTGAATTATTTTTGAACTAAAAAAAATAAATTTAAATTAAATTTTAATAAAAATAAAATAATTAAAAGTTTTTATAAATGTTGATAATATAAAATTTTTAAAATTTAATTTTTATTTATTTTTTAATTTTATTTTCTTTTTTTGAAAATTTTAAAATAATTATTGAAATTAACAAAATGATTATAAAAACTTTTTTTACTTATTTTTTTAAATTCAAAAATAATTTGACAAAAACTAAAAATAGTTTTTAGAATATTTTTTTTTATTTTAAATAATTATTTTTTTGTTTTATAAAATTACTTTAAAATTTTCAAAAAAAAAAAAATAAAAAAATTAAAAAAATAAATAAAAATTAAATTCAAAAAAATAAATAAAAAAATTAAATTTTTTTAAATTAATTTATAATTAATAAAAATTATTTTTTTGTTTTTTTTTCAATTAATATCATGAATAATTTTTGTATTTGAAAAAAAAATAACAATAATAAAATAAATTATTTTTTTTACAAAAAAAAAACAAGAAAATTAACTTTTGCCAAAAAAAAATCATTCCAACTCATAATCACTTTTTTAATTGACCCATCTAAAACTTTCTCCCCGCAAAAACTACTAAAATTCCCATTACGATTCCCATCATCGTTATTAATATGATTATTTTTGCAGCAATTCCGCAAAATATATGATTATTTGATTCAAATAAAACGCCCATTATTATCATCTTTTGTGCCGCCGCGTATCATTTTACGCACATTTTTTCATCATTTTTATTGTTTTTTCTCTGTTTGCACAAAAAAAAAGATAACAATCATAATTTCCCCATTCATTCTGCTTTATTGCGTCTCACAGAGAAAAATTTTCAAGTTCAGCATTCGAGCTCGAAACAATTCGAAGGACATTAAGCACACATTTCCTATTTGACTTTTCCTCCTCTGCTTTCTGTTTCGTGCAAGGAAATCGTTGAAATCGTTTCCTCCAATTTTCAATACGTTCAATCGGATTTTCCGTTACAAGCCACAAAGTGAGAGGAGAGACTGAATATTATTATTTACTTTCAATACCATTCAATCGGCTTCAGTATTATTAAAATATTGACTTGCCCAGTTGGGGTGTTATTGTGTCTTTCCTACTTTTTCTTTGTGCGGCGGCGGCGATATAAATTTATATTAAAACAGTTTTGTTTGCGTTATTTTTGCATGTGTTTGGTTAGGTTAGACGATGGGGCGATGAGGGAAGTATCGCAAATATACAAACAACATGTGATAATGATATTATTATTATTATTGCTCCAGTCAGGGCCATTAGACGTTATATCCTTAAATTTAGCGAAACGAACGGGGAAATAAAACTTGTTGTTGTTGTTTTTGTTGCTGAAACATTACATCGACATGAAGGAGACGACGACGTGTAACAAGTTTCTGGCGTCTTCTTGTCCCGAACATGTTTATGCTCCTCTCGGCACGATGATGACTTGGATGATGATGGAATAGATGATTGCACACGTGAATGAGTGGGTTGATGGCGAAGGTTGGAAGGAAATTTTATTAAAATTTTTATTGAACATGTTTCATATTTTTTTTTAAATATTTTCACAATTTTATTTTTAAAATAATTTTTAAGAATTATTTTTTTTTTTTGAAGATCAAAAAAAATTATTTAATTTTTTTTTAATTTTTATCAAATTATTTTAAATAATTTATTAATTTTTTTCCTCATTAAATTTCCTTAGTTATAATAAATTTTAATTTTTTTAAACATTTTTGTAGAATTTTTTTTTGCTTTTTAATTTTTTTTTAATTATTTTTTTTAAATAAATAAATATTTTTTTTAAATTTTTATGAAGCTTTAAACGAAAGTTGAAATTTTGTGTTTTAATAATTTTTTAATTTTTTTTTTAATCATATTTTTTTTTAAATTTTTTTAAAAAAATAAAAATTTTTTTAAAAATAAAAATTTTTAAAATTAAGAAAAGAAAAAAAAAAATTTCGAAAAAAAATTTTTTTATAATAAGAAAATATTTTTTTTATTACAACGTTTTAAAAACATTTTTTTTTATTTTCAATAGAATTTACATAAATTTTGGAAAAATTTAATTTTCTATTAATTTTTCGTTAACTTTGTCAAAGCAAAAATATTTTCTAATTGAATTTTTAGAAATTGCAATTTTGTTTAATAATTTTTTTTTAAAATTATTCAAAAAAATTTTTAGAAAAAAAATTTCAAAATTAAAAAATTAAAAAAAAAATTGAAAAATTGAAGAATTTTTTGTTTTTTAATTTAAAATTAATATTTAAAAACATTTTTTTTTTAAATTTATAATAAAAATTATTTTTTAACCTTTTTTAATTTTCGTTATTTTTAAAGAAAAATTATTTTTATTTTTTAAATTATTTTAATTTTTTTAGAACTGGTTTTTATAAAAATTAAAATTATTCAAAAAAAAAAAAAAAAAATAAATAAAAATAAAATAAAATTTTTGTCAAATTAAATTTAAAAAATTCATTTTATTTTAATTTTCTCTTTATATTTTTTAAAATTTTTCTTTAAAAAAAAAATCAATAAATCTACATAATTCTACATAAAAAACGTAAAAATCTCTTTGAAACAATAATCACTCGAAATAAAAAGAAAACGAAAAAAAAATCCCGTGATTTAATTGAATGTAACAAACGTGCAGGATTTGTAACGAGCGAACCGACGAGCAAAATGAACGACTCTTGTGCCACTTTTGTTGTCTGTAACCTTGCACTCCTTCTCTTTATTCTATTTTTTATTTTTGCCTTTGTATCTCAAGAACATCCAAGTGTAATAGAAAATTGTAACAACTGAATAACAAGCAGCAGAACCATAAAACGCTCATATTACAAATCAAAGAAAATCTTTTAACCTTCTCCGCAACTACCTTTGCATTGAATATGAGCGAAAAAAAAAGAAAAAACGAAAAAAAAATATAAAGACTGCACAAAGCTCTTTTTTTTCTTATATATTTAAAGGTAAAAAAACACACATAGAGACTTAAATGAACAGTTGTAGAGCAGCACTTAAGGAAACGGGGTTTATGGCAATTCTTTTTTATTTGAGTTTTATTGGTTTTGTAAATTAAATTAAGGTAAACAGAATTAACTTTATATGCAATGGACTTTTTCCTCCTTTTTTCCGAAGAAAATCATTTTATTTTTTTTTCCTTTTATTTTTCTTTGGATATTTATTTATTTATATATTTTTTTATCAGTTAATGCCATTACCACGATGGATGTCCCGATAAATAAACCGTCTATTCAAATTATCGCAAAAAAAGGTAAGAATTTTATTGAGTATTAATGATGATCTTCTTCCAGTTGAACACCTCTTTTTTGTACCGAAATCCCGCAAAAATTAATCATTTTCTCAAATTTGGCATAAAAAATCGTTACCTGAACTCGAAAAAAATTATTAATTGTTAAATCAATGGCCCGAAATATTACAAGAGCAACAAAAAAAAAACCGAGAGGAGAACAACAAAAAAATTTACGACCTCAACACAAACATTAATCACGCAATTGTCTATATATTAAACCAATAAAATACTCTTCGAGCCAATAATTTTTTTCCCCAATTCGTTACAAAGTGAAATTTTTCGGATTTACATGGCACAAAAATACGCTTAGTTCGATTTTTTTTGCGAGGAAAAATTCATTTTGCGGTACATTTCAACCACAAAGCTAAGCGTAAATCAATTGATAAGCCAAAATATGCGCTCGTTCGTTTTTCGTTCAGTTTTTTCATTTTGTCCAACTTGTGGCGGTAGTTTATATATGAAAAAGCAATAATTTAACATTGGCCTGTTGCTCAGTTGTGTTCTTCGATGGAATAAACAGTTATCTCGGACTATCGCTCATAAAAAAATAAAATAAAAAAAAGTGAACGAGTGAAAAGTTGGCTTTCATGATAAAATCGGGCTTTTAATTGAATGTGTGTTGGAGAGAGAAAGTTTCAAATGATCCAGGTTGAAAAGTTTTTAGCCCCCTTTGACAAATTTTTATCCATTTGGAGCAAGATTTGGCAAAAAGAGCTTTGACACAGTTTTTGACACAGTTTTTTTGCTCTTGATTTAGTTTTCAAAACAAAACTATGTCAAAGAAAAAATTTTTTTTCAGTTTCAATTTTTTGGCAGTTTTAAGTTATAAAATGATTAAAAATGATAAATTAGAGCCCTCTGACAAATTTTTATCCATTTGGAGCAAGATTTGACAAAAAATTGCTTTGACACAGTTTTTGACACAGTTTTTTTGCTCTTGATTTAGTTTTCAAAACAAAACTATGTCAAAGAAAAAATTTTTTTTCAGTTTCAATTTTTTGGCAGTTTTGAGTTATAAAATGATTAAAAATGATAAATTAGAGCCCTCTGACAAATTTTTATCCATTTGGAGCAAGATTTGACAAAAATTGCTTTGACACAGTTTTTGACACAGTTTTTTTGCTCTTGATTTAGTTTTCAAAACAAAACTATGTCAAAGAAAAAATTTTTTTTCAGTTTCAATTTTTTGGCAGTTTTGAGTTATAAAATGATTAAAAATGATAAATTAGAGCCCTCTGACAAATTTTTATCCATTTGGAGCAAGATTTGACAAAAATTGCTTTGACACAGTTTTTGACACAGTTTTTTTGCTCTTGATTTAGTTTTCAAAACAAAACTATGTCAAAGAAAAAAATTTTTTTCAGCAGTTTTGAGTTATAAAATGATTTAGAGCCCTCTGACAAATTTTTATGCATTTGGAGCAAGATTTGACAAAAAATTGCTTTGACACAGTTTTTGACACAGTTTTTTTGCTCTTGATTTAGTTTTCAAAACAAAAATATGTCAAAGAAATTTTTTGGCAGTTTTGAGTTATAAAATGATTAAAAATGATAAATTAGAGCCCTCTGACAAATTTTTATCCATTTCATTTGACAAAAATTGCTTTGACACAGTTTTTGACACAGTTTTTTTGCAATTTTTTGGCAGTTTTTGATTAAAAATGATAAATTAGAGCCCTCTGACAAATTTTGAAAAAAATTTTTTTCAGTTTCAATTTTTTGGCAGTTTTGAGTTCAATTTTTTTGCAGTTTTGAGTTATAAATGATTAAAAATGATAAATTAGAGCCCTCTGACAAATTTTTATCCATTTGGAGCAAAATTTGACAAAAAAAGCTTTGACACAGTTTTTGACACAGTTTTTTTGCTCTTGATTTAGTTTTCAAAACAAAACTATGTCAAAGAAAAAATTTTTTTTCAGTTTCAATTTTTTGGCAGTTTTGAGTTATAAAATGATTAAAAATGATAAATTAGAGCCCTCTGACAAATTTTTATCCATTTGGAGCAAGATTTGACAAAAATTGCTTTGACACAGTTTTTGACACAGTTTTTTTGCTCTTGATTTAGTTTTCAAAACAAAACTATGTCAAAGAAAAAATTTTTTTTCAGTTTCAATTTTTTGGCAGTTTTGAGTTATAAAATGATTAAAAATGATAAATTAGAGCCCTCTGACAAATTTTTATCCATTTGGAGCAAGATTTGACAAAAATTGCTTTGACACAGTTTTTGACACAGTTTTTTTGCTCTTGATTTAGTTTTTAAAACAAAACTATGTCAAAGAAAAAATTTTTTTTCAGTTTCAATTTTTTGGCAGTTTTGAGTTATAAAATGATTAAAAATGATAAATTAGAGCCCTCTGACAAATTTTTATCCATTTGGAGCAAGATTTGACAAAAATTGCTTTGACACAGTTTTTGACACAGTTTTTTTGCTCTTGATTTAGTTTTCAAAACAAAACTATGTCAAAGAAAAATTTTTTTTTCAGTTTCAATTTTTTGGCAGTTTTGAGTTATAAAATGATTAAAAATGATAAATTAGAGCCCTCTGACAAATTTTTATCCATTTGGAGCAAAATTGACAAAAATTGCTTTGACACAGTTTTTGACACAGTTTTTTTGCTCTTGATTTAGTTTTCAAAACAAAACTATGTCAAAGAAAAAAATTTTTTTTCAGTTTCAATTTTTTGGCAGTTTTGAGTTATAAAATGATTAAAAATGATAAATTAGAGCCCTCTGACAAATTTTTATCCATTTGGAGCAAGATTTGACAAAAATTGCTTTGACACAGTTTTTGACACAGTTTTTTTGCTCTTGATTTAGTTTTCAAAACAAAACTATGTCAAAGAAAAAATTTTTTTTCAGTTTCAATTTTTTGGCAGTTTTGAGTTATAAAATGATTAAAAATGATAAATTAGAGCCCTCTGACAAATTTTTATCCATTTGGAGCAAGATTTGACAAAAATTGCTTTGACACAGTTTTTGACACAGTTTTTTTGCTCTTGATTTAGTTTTCAAAACAAAACTATGTCAAAGAAAAAAATTTTTTTCAGTTTCAATTTTTTGGCAGTTTTGAGTTATAAAATGATTAAAAATGATAAATTAGAGCCCTCTGACAAATTTTTATCCATTTGGAGCAAGATTTGACAAAAATTGCTTTGACACAGTTTTTGACACAGTTTTTTTGCTCTTGATTTAGTTTTCAAAACAAAACTATGTCAAAGAAAAAATTTTTTTTCAGTTTCAATTTTTTGGCAGTTTTGAGTTATAAAATGATTAAAAATGATAAATTAGAGCCCTCTGACAAATTTTTATCCATTTGGAGCAAGATTTGACAAAAATTGCTTTGACACAGTTTTTGACACAGTTTTTTTGCTCTTGATTTAGTTTTTAAAACAAAACTATGTCAAAGAAAAAATTTTTTTTCAGTTTCAATTTTTTGGCAGTTTTGAGTTATAAAATGATTAAAAATGATAAATTAGAGCCCTCTGACAAATTTTTATCCATTTGGAGCAAGATTTGACAAAAATTGCTTTGACACAGTTTTTGACACAGTTTTTTTGCTCTTGATTTAGTTTTCAAAACAAAACTATGTCAAAGAAAAATTTTTTTTTCAGTTTCAATTTTTTGGCAGTTTTGAGTTATAAATTGATTAAAAATGATAAATTAGAGCCCTCTGAC
Source organism: Culicoides brevitarsis (assembly GCF_036172545.1). Classification (NCBI taxonomy): domain Eukaryota; kingdom Metazoa; phylum Arthropoda; class Insecta; order Diptera; family Ceratopogonidae; genus Culicoides; species Culicoides brevitarsis. Next base: position 2,614,327 of record NC_087085.1, read on the forward strand.
AAATTTTTATCCATTTGGAGCAAAATTTGACAAAAATTGCTTTGACACAGTTTTTAACACAGTTTTTTTGCTCTTGATTTAGTTTTCAAAACAAAACTATGTCAAAGAAAAAAATTTTTTTTCAGTTTCAATTTTTTGGTAGTTTTGAGTTTAAAAATGATTAAAAATGCAAAATTTTACAATTTTATACTCCTCATAAAATTTTTTTTCACAAATTCATACTCCTCATAGTATAACGGACAAAAATATTAAATTTTTTTTCTTCGAAACGCAATAAAAAAAGTTTTTCTCTTGTTTTTCCTTGTGTTTGATAACTTTTCGGGTTGCACGATTTCACTTCAAGTACCGAGAATCCCATGAAAATGTAAACTTTAATTTAATTTTTGTATTCTCCCCGAAAAATAATAATCATAATTAAAATTTGCCACATTAAAATGCAGAAAAGTTTTGCATGAAATGCGTTTCTCTCTTGCTACGTCGTCGTGACATTGCGAAACTGCGAAATGAGAAAATGTCTCGCTACGAGTAATATTTCAATTATGGCAGAATTAAAGTGTGTAAATACACAGAAAAAAAAGTATAATTAAAATTACTTTTCTGATCCAATTATGACTGTTTGTTTCAATTTTTTTCCTCCTCCGACACAAGCTTGTGTTATAATCAAATATGTTATTTGCATATTTTACCGCTTCGCAATTTTTTTTGCCAGATTTTCCGTTTTATGACCATTTAGGGACCGAATTTTAACGACAGTGGGTCATCTTTCGACGCAAACTTTTTGACGACTTTCGACAATTTAACATCTCTGAATGGCATGTCCCCGAAAAATGAGCAGGAAAAAATTGTCCCACGGCGATACTTTATCCTGATGTCAGACAGCAAAGCTTCCTTTAATCAAATTACGAATAAGTGGAAAATAATCTCTTTTTTTACGGACATCTTGTTGATCCTCAATTAATGTACCTTCGTTCGTCGGTGAAAGGGAGATTTTGTCATCGTGTGTTGTTGTTGTAATAATAATCTTAATCGTACGAAATTTAAATTTTTATGTGTCCCCTCCGGTAGGTAAAGATGTTTCGAGAGTCTTGATGGAAAATTTTAAAGTTTTTCGGTAAAATTATTTCTTTGAAAATTGTGTGTGGGAAATTTAGTTAAAAAAGTTGTGTGAAAAAGTACACGGGTGCTAAATTAACTTGATAATTTCCAGATGAAATCTTCAACAGTATTTATTTTTCTTCTTTTTTGCTTTTATTTTATTATTAAAAGTCATTTCCCCAGCCTTTTTCATTCGTTTTTCACTTGTAAACGTTTTGTTCAAAAGTATAAAAAAAAAATCTTGCTACAAAAAAAATTATAAATTGTTGATAATATTTTTGTCTCTTCTTTCTTACTTTTTTTTGCTTCTTTTACTTTATTCTCATTCTTGTGGAAATTTTTTAACGCATTTTAAAAGAAAAATTAAATGCCAAAATGGTAAATTTTTAAATTTGCTCGAATTTTTCTATAAATATATAAAATTAAAAATAAATAAATAAAAAATCAAAATTTGCATTGGGTCTAAAATTTTAATTGGGTTATAAAACAAAAAAAAATTTTTGAATAAAATTGTGAAAGAGCATTAAAAAGAAAGTGAAAGATAAAAATGTATATTGGGCTAAAAATTTAATTTAAGCTTTGAGAAAAAAATTCACAATGTGCATTGGGTTTAAAAATTTATTTTTTATATTCAAAAATTAAAAAAAATAAATTCATAAAAAGACAGATTAAATAAAAATAAATTAATTTAATAAGGGTTTTTAATGTTTCTGTAATTTTAAAATCTCAAATGTGCATTGGGTCTAAAATCCAAAATATCATTTTAATTTTTTTTTTAATATAAATCAATTCAAATTTTAAAATTTTTAGTTTTAAAGAAAATTTTAAATTAAACTTTTATTAAGAAATAATTTTAAAATTTGCTTTAAATAAAAATTTAAAAATGTGCATTGGGTCTAAAATTTTAATTGTGTTATACGACAAAAAAAAATATAGTTTGTATTAATTTTGGAAGTTAAAAAAACCATTAAGATGAAAAGAAAAATGTGTGTTGGGTTTAAAATTCAAAACAAGCTTTGATCAAAAATTTCACATTGTGCATTGGGTCAAATTTTTTTATTTTCATTGAAAAAATTTAAAAAAAATTCTAAAAATTCCAAATTAAAAAAAATATGATAAAAATAAATTAATTTAATTAAGGCTTTTAATTTTAAAAATTTAATTAAAAATCTTAAATGTGCATTGGGCCAAAAACTTAAAATATCATTTTAAATTTGTTAAAATAAATCAATGCATATTTTTAAAAATGTAAACTTAAAGAAAATTCAAAATAAATTTTTTATTTAAAAATAATTTTCAAATTTGCATTCGGCAGAAATTTGAAAATGTGCATTGGGCAACTTTACATTCAAAAAGCAATTTTATCATTTTCTGATGAAAACTTTCTCTAACTTTTCACTCATTTCTTTTGAAAGAAATATTTTTTCGACATGATAGTTGTAATACTCTCGTGATACAGCATTCGGAGCCTTCAAGAGAGTGAGACACAGAGAAGAAGAAGAGACACAGTGGCAAACAAAAAAGAATAAAATTATTCTATTTGATACGACGTTTTAATGACCTTTGGGTAAAGTTTTACATTTTTTTTCTCTGTACATTCTCTCTTTCATATTTTCTATTTATTTTTTTATTTTAATTTTTTTTTTCGTTCAACTTTTATCATGGCGACATTGTTGGGACGAGATGATAGTGCGAGCAAAATTATGTGTATCAAAAAAAAAAAAAAAAAAAAAAAAATGGGAGAATAAAACGAGTCGTAAGCGAACACCAACTGCACCGACATTAACATATTACACTCTTGCACAATTCATTCAACCTGGGTAGAGCGGCGTGCTTTTGTCCTCATCTGTTATCCATGTCTCTGGTGTTTTTTTCTGTGTTTATATTTTTTTCTCTCTTTCGGGTTTGCAAAACTGTCATACATTTATATGGGTTATTATTTAAAAAATATGTTGGGTAAATTTAGTGCAAGATGAGAATATTTATAAAAAGAACTACCTGTAGACACCTTTTCAGCAGTATTTATTTTTCTTCCTTTTTAAACTTTTTTTTTGTATTTCGTGCGACAACGAAGGATAAAAACAATGTGAAAGTGTATATTTGCAAAGAAGTGACTTGAAAATAGTCGAACAAGAGTCTCGACATAAGCTACTTGTAATGCACTCCGTGTGCGCTGTATATTTATTACGATGTCAGAAAGTGCATACTTTTAACGTAATTGAGATAATTTTGTCACCTTGTTCTGTGTTGTGTGTGCGGAAAAATGAGTGAAGCGAGAGTTGCAAAGGTACTGAATCATGTTTTATTTATCGTGCCTCACTTGGATTCGAGAAAAATTGTCGTTGATAAGCTGTTTGTGGAATTTTTCAGAGTGACATTTTAAGTTTTTGTGGCGAGATATTTTTTTAGTTTATGATAAAATGTTAAAATTAAAAAAAAATATTTTTAATTTTTTTTTAAATATAAAAAATAAAATATTTAAAAAATATTCATAGAATATTTTAGTTTTTTAATTAAAAATTTATAAAAACCATGAAAAAAATATTTTGGAAAAAAATAATTAAAATTTTGTTTTATCAAAATTAATAAAATTTTATCAATATTTTTTTATTAATTTTAAAAAAAATAAATTATTATTAATTTTTTACATAAATTTTTAATTTATTTTTTTTTTAAATTTTTATTAAATTTTATTAATTTTTGTTTTCAATATTTTTAAAATTTTTATATATTTATTAATTTATTAATTATTTACAATTTTAATACATTTTTAAAAAACAATTTCATATAAAAATTTATTTTTAACTGTTGAAATCATTAATTATTTAAAATTATTTTTTAAAAAAATATTAAAATTTTAAATAATTAATTAATAATAATAAAAATTTTAAAAATAACGAAAATAAAATTAATTAATTTTATTAAAATATTGCAATGGAGATGCATGGTATTTTGTGTTTCAAAAAATATAAAATTTTTTACAAAAAAAAAAAAAATGAAAAATTTTAATATAAATATAAAAATAAACGAAAACTTCTTATCTGAATTTTTTAAAAAATAATTTAGAAAAAAATATAAAAATACGCATTAAAAAAATTCAATAAAAATTTCGTAAAATAAAAAAAAATATTTTAAACTTACCTCCATGTTAAATCGGTGTGATCCCATTTACTCCCTTGGATGACATAACGCTTCCTCCGTGAATTCGTAGCAGAAAAATCTCCGCTGTCAACGTTATCTGGCATCCCGCATCGTGGTTGCCTTATCAGATTACGTGTAGCGGCATCAAGAACTCCCGTTTCAGGAATTCCTCCAAATTTCTTAAAATTAAAAAAAAATAATTTATTTTAATAAAATTAAAAAAAAAATAAATAAAATAATTTTACCTGCAAATTCTTGATCGCTCCTCTCAACTGCTCCTCAGTTCGCAAATTGCCCGTTTCAATGTTCGATTTTGGAAGATATCCAAACTCCATCAAGTAATTTTGCTGCAAGTAAAAAAAAAAGAGAAAAAATATTTTTCAGTAAATTATTCAATCATTTCCATTTTGAGTAATTAGTTCGTCTTCTTAATTAGCAACTTTTTGTTGTTCTCTTCTCTTCTGCCGCCAAACAACCACATTGCACTGATTTTCCGGGTTAAACATTCATATTTCATGTTTTTCTTCCCCTTTCTTTGAAACAAATCGTTGGTTGCAAAAACGAACGACTCGACTTGTCGGAAAAGAGCGATAACACATACGAAGGCAGGCAGACAAAAACCAAAAGACGACAATAAAACAGTCAAAGATTTATGATAATTAAAATTTATTATGATTTATTTGGTACATGAAGGATATTTTGCATGTTAGCACTCGAAGTTGAGTTGAGATGGCAGAGATGTTGCCTTAAAGATTTTTATTAAAAAGCAAAAAAAAAATTAAAAATTATTCAAAAAATATTTTTAGAAAATTTAAAAAATTTATTCAAAGCATTTTAAATATTTAGTTTAAGACTTAAACATTTTTTAAATTTTTTTGAGTTTAATTTTTTTGTTTTCTCAATATTTTTTAAATTTTACGGAATTTAATTAATTATTTTTTTTTAAATAATTAAATATTCACAAAAATTTTTTTAAATGTCAAAATTATGTTTTTTTTATTAAATTTTTCTCATAAAATTCTTTCAATTAATTAGTTAATAAGTTCTTAAAAATTTTAAATAAAATAATTTTTAGCTTTTAAATTATTTATTTTTCTTTAAAAAAAAATTACAAATATTAATTAATCAATTAAAAAAAAAAACAATTATAAAATATTCTCAAATATTATGTAAAATTTTTTTAGGATGTAAAAATTTAATTTTTTTATTTATTTTATTTTATTTATTTTTACAGAATAATTAATTTATTAATAAAAATTAATTAATTTTCGTGTAGAGTTTTTAATTTTTATTTAGGTATTATTTTATTTTTATATTTTTTATTTATTTTAATAAAATGCAAATTTTTAATTTTTTCGTAATTTTATTCAATTGCAAAAATATGATTTTTATTTTTAAAAATTAATGTTAATAAAATTTATAAATTTAAAAAAATAAATTAAATTAAAAATATATATGTTAATAAAAAAATTCATATTTTAAAATTTCGTAAAACCTCAGCGCTATCTTAATTTAAATATTTGATCTAAAAAATGGCGCCATTTTTAATTTTCCCGCCAATTTTCATCAAATCCCGTCCCTTTTTCGAAAAACATGTAAATTACGTAATAATGGGGACAACATTCGACAAATTACTTTAAATAGTAATAAGTTTATCGGTCGTTCATTCACTGCAGAAGACGTCTATCAAGAGAGAGAGCGACGCACAACAACAACATTGATTGTCACAATAATGGAGTTGATTTGATTTATTGCGGTTGTGATTGACACCACTTGTTCGGAATATTAAATAAGAGTGTCTCTCTGATTATTATTATTTAATAAATAGAAATTACAAAACTAGCAAAAGTTTAACAAGAACATTCGGCATGATTGGAATCTGGCGTCAAAGTACGTAATTTTATTAATAAAATTTGGGTGAATCTCGAAAAATTGTCTTTTTTTGTCGTTTTCACAATTCGTGACTAACTAATCCGAAATGGCAAAAGGAAATTGGTCGCCACGTTTTGAATTCTAATTACTATATTTAGATTCAGCAGCAGCGATCGGCAGCTATTTAGGCGAGCGAAAATACTGCCAAACACACAGAAAAAGGGGCGAGACAACTAATAATGAGTCTCGGGCGCACGAAAAACATTCAAAGAGTCGTAAAATTGGAATTGTTTGTCGTCTCGTGTTTGCTTTTATTTGCTAATAGGTGTAAAATACAAGCACAATAAACATAAATTTACGTGTTTATCCATTTATTGACCGAGAATGAGACTCATGAATGCTAATTTCCCATCTCGACTTCTTGATTGGCTTTCGAAATTTATTTACTCTCGAAACGTTAATTAATTTTAATTTCGTCAACGAACGACAGCAACGAGGTGTAAGCTCCTGTCAAAAAGTTTAAAATATTTTAATTGATAAGTCAATATGCAAAAAATCTCGTCATCGTCGTCGCGAGAGAGAGGAAAAAGTTCGTGATGAAGAGTAATAAGTGTCAAGAAGTACGTCGTCGCAAAATAATCATTTAATCACTGTCATGAACCAATCAAACAAACTTTTTTTTCTTTTTTGATGAAAAGACAAACATTTCCGCGAAGAAATTAAAATGCGACAAAAAATACAAACAAAAATTCCGTAAAATAAACAGCGACGTTTCTTAATTTAAATAATGCGAGAATTAACTTGAGAGTTTTTTTTTACGCAGTTTGGAGCTTCTTATCACTCATGACTGCGAACGCGTCTAATCGATGGCGATGAATCATTTTTTGACACATGTTGGCGCCAATTTTACATACACAGAAGAGCTTTGTTCTACAAAACAAAAGTATCGCTATTTTATGTACATATTGTTATTATTATGATTATTTTATTAATATATGTCACGAAAAATAAAAAAAATAAAACAAATACAAAAAATAGTTTTAAAGAAATTTTTAGGTTGAAAAAATTAAAAAAAAAATTAAGTTAAAAAATTAAAAAAAAAAGTTTTAAATTAAAAAAAATATAAATTAACAATTTTTGTAATTTTAGCAATATTTTTAAAATATTAAAATAAATATTTTTAAAAAATATTTTAATTATATTCTGATACTTTTTGCTTCAAATTAAAAAAAAAAATATTTTTTCCACAAATTATTTTTTCCAAACAAAAAAAAAAATTAAATAAAATTTAAAAAAAAAATTAAAATATTTTTATTATATTTTCAGTTAATTTTCGCTTCATTTTAAAGCATATATTATTTTATTTTTTCCTAAATTATTTAAATTTTTTTCAAATCTAATCTTTAATTAAAAATATATATTTTATTATGATTCTTTAATAAATTATTTTATTTTTTTAAATAATTAATTTTAAATTAATAAAATAAAATTTAAAAAAAATATTTTTTATAAAAAAAAAAATAAAAATTTTAACAAATTTCAGCAGGTTTGAAAATATAAGAATAATTTATTTATATTTATTTTTTTTTATTATGTATTAAAACTTTTTGAAAATATAAAAAAATATTTTTAATAATTTCAATATTTATTTTCATAATTTTTTTAGACAAGCTAATAAATATTTAAAAAAATAAAAAAAAAATAAATATTTTACTTTAAAAAAAATTAAGTATGTAAGGACATTTTTAGATACAAAAATAATTTTTTATTACATTTTTAAAAAATAATTAAATGAAATTAAATACTGAATTTAAATTTTTACAAATTTCTGCACATCTAAAAATAAATAATTTTTATATTTAAAATTTTTTAATTAATTTTTTAAAATAATTTTTAGAGAAATTATTAAATTTAAAAAAAAAAAAATTTTAATTTTTAACAAATTTAAAAAATTTTCACTTAAAAAATTATTTTTTTTTTATTTTTTTTTAATAAAAAAAATTTTTTTGATAAGCGAGACGAAAATTTTTACAATGAAAAATATTCTCACTGAAAATTTTCTTTTATTCAAAACGCAGATGATAATAATGTTGGAATAAATAACTTTCGTGTGTCACGTTTTAATTCGCATTAAAGTCATAAATACACACATTTGTGCACTTGCGAGTTTATCATCCTTCCTCCGCTCCGCTTTTCACCTACACACAAACTCACTTTATTTTCTAATAATAATATTCAAAACACTTGAAAGGCATGTTATGCGCATAATATTCTAAACTTTTGATTATTATTGAACCAGTTGCAAGATTTACGTTACTTAATCCTTCCTCCGCATCTGAATCGACCAGCCAACCAACAAAACAGACTCACATTCAAATTTATTTTTATCTCCGTCTATTTTATATTTGTTTGTTTATTTCTTCTCACAATGATAATATGCGAGATTTTCTCGTATTTTATGTTTATTAAATGATAATGTGAGTAGATTCAAATCGGATGATTGCATTTTAAATGCACTTTTCTTTCTTCGCTCCGTGCCACTTTTATTATTAGATTGCACAATTTTCACAATAAAAACATTTATATGGACTGGAAATGGCTGTTTATTAATCGTATCGTCGTCATCATCCTTCGTCGTCGTTGTCGTTATTTAGATGATGATAATTTTTATGATGTTTTTAAAACTCAATGATTGTTATTGTTCTTCTGCTTCCTTCTCGTCGTCGACGTCGGTGTTGCAATTATTATTATTTTCATGTGAAAGTACATCGACTGTGATTATGATTGGTCTGAAGAATAACTTTTTTTTATAATTGAACATCTTTCTTGAGTTGTTTAATCAAATGAAGCTCGGTTATTAGAGAAATTTTTCATATGGTTTGAAAAGATTAAATAAAAAAAAAATAATTTAAGAAAATTTGTTTTTGAGGAAAACATTTTATTTTAGTTATTTTTCAATTAATATTTTTTTTATTTTATTTTTTTTCAAATTTTTAAGTTATTAAAATTTAAAATAAATAAAAAATTAATAAATCTTTTAGAATAAAAATAGTTAAAATTTTAAAAAATTAATAATTTTTTTTTTTTACTAAAATTGTATTTTTGTGAATTTTTTTGCAAAATTTCCTTAATTAAAAATTAAAAAAAATAACAAATGAATTTAAATTAAATAAAATTTTTAATAATTTTAATTAAATTTTTAATAATTTTAAATTAAATTTTTAATAAAATTTTAATTTTGTCTAATTTTTTTAAAATTACTTTTTGTTAAAGTTTTTAATATTTTTTTTTATTTTATTTATTTATTTTCATACCAAATATTTTTTTATTTAATTTTAATATTAATTTTTTTTCAAATTTTTAAATTAATAAATATTGAATAAAGAAATAATTAGTTATTTTTTTAAAAGAATTCACAAACCAAATAATTTTTAAAAAATAATAAAAATTTAAAAATAAAATAAATAATTTTTTTAACTATAATTATATTTTTATGAATAAAAATAAATTTTTAAAATTAAATTAAATTTTTTTAAAAAAAAAAAATAAAAATAAAAAAATTTTTGAAAAAATTTAATAAAATTTTTAATTTTTCTAAGTAAAAAATATTTTCTTCAAAAAATTAAAAATATATTTAATTTAAATATAAAATTTAATTAATTAATTAAAATTTTTATTTAATTTATTTTTTTTTTTTGAATAAAAAAAAGATTTTTTTTTTAATTGTAAATTTCTCAAAAACGATAAACAAAACCAATAAAAACTCTTTGCCCGAAAAATTATCCAATCAAATTAAAATATTTGTCGCTGTCAAATCTGAATTGTCACCGAATCTACCGTCATTTACCACGCACGCACAATAACAATAATTATCCAACATCACATGAAATATTTTGCATATCAATTTCTTGTAATTGCATTAAAATATAATGCTAATTGAACATCGATCAAATTCATTCCCTAAAGGATGCATTAGTGCAGAAGCAGTTGACTTGCATCACCATCATCATCATCATCGATGCATGTTCTTATTGACCCGAACATTGCCCTGTTGTCGCACACACTCACACTCACACACGGGGGATAAATGCATTTAATTACATCCAGTGTGTGAAATGTTAAATTAAACAAATTCTCAAATTTTAAACATGACAGCGGAGAGAGCAGAGAGAAAGAACTCTCCGAGCTGTTTTGTTTGAATAAATCGTCCATTCGCAATGCGTTTTAATATTCACAACCTGTCATAAGCATGCACCGATAAATATGAATTAAAAATTAACGGAGCGCCGGATGTTTGTTACTCAATTTTATTTTTATTTTTGGTGCATTTTTAAGAAAAATGAAAAAGGGAAAAATGTGAAATTTTTGACCACGTGTTTAATTTTTTTTTGAAATTTGCATTGGGACAAAATTTAATTTTTATTTTTGAATTGAAAAAAAGGAATTTGCTTTAAAATATAATTTAAAATATTTAAAATGCGCATTGGGAAATTATGAAAAAAAAAATTTAAAAAGTCACGTGGTTTAAATAAATATTAAAATGTTCATTGGGGTAATTTTTTAAAATGTTCTCTAAATAAAAAAAAATAAATATTTTATAAGGAAATTTTTTAAAATGTACAATGGGTTTAAATTTGTTGTTAAAATAGAAAATTGTTAAAAAAAAATAAAAATATGCATTGGGATAAAAATTTAAACTTTTAAAAAATATAATGTGCATTGGGTAAAAATTTGAAGGGAAAATTTGTTTTAAAAATTATTTTGTAAAAAAAAGTCACGTGGGTAAAATTTTTAAAATTTGCATTGGGGCAAAATTTTGAATGTCAATTGGACTAAAAAAAATATGAAATGTGCATTGGGAAAATAAAAAAAAAATTATTGGGGCAAAATTAGAAAACAAAAAATGGGCATTGGGGCTTCTCACGTATTGAAGTTTATATAGTCACGTGGTTAAAATTTCATTAAAGCTTATTGGGAGAAAAATTTTAACTGTGTATTGGTTCAAAAACTTATAAAATGTGCTCTGGGTAAATTATTTAAAATTTATATTCTGTAAAATTTCTAAAAATTAATTAGAAAATAAATTCTGAATGTACTTCAAGTCACGTGGTTTAACCTCAAAATACGATAAAATAAATTTTAAAATCTTTCAACGACAACTTTTTAATTTTTTTTTGTTTATAATTCTATTCACGCCTTACGATAAACGTTCATGCATCAAAGAAATGCATGTCAAACTTTCAATCCGCATCGGAAATAGTGACTCAGTTGTAAATAACTCAAAAAGTGCGATAAGAAACCGTTATTCATTCATTCATAAATTTCGATAAGGAACCTTCGTACCCCATAAGACAAACAAAGATAAAATCCAGATGATTCACGGAAAATCATGACTAATTTCAGTTCAGGGTCAATTTAACAAATACAATGCCGCCGCCGTCGTCGTCACAAAACGGGAACAAAGGACATCAGCAATTATATTTTTCCACAGAAATGCAATGCGTTCGATGCTGCTGATAACAAAAACGCAACAACGTGAAAACCACACAATATTTCATTCATTTATTCGCTCCTTTTGCCGAGTAGGTAGCAACTAACCGAGCACAAAACAACAAACACACAGAAAAAAGCCTCATAATGATTAGTACGTGTTTAAAAGGTCGTCACATTGCAAAAAAAAAGAGACTTATGTACGTGACTCAAGTGTTATTTTGTGTATTATTTAGAAAATTGCAGTTCACACCGAGCAATGCGAGCTAAACAATTCGTTTTGTCTGTCACACTGGCAAACTTATTTAACAACGTTATTATAAATGAAACCAAGCAGGAAAAAAAAGTCGAGAAGAAGAAACGAATGACGACAAAAAAAAGTAATGAAAGGGAACGGCATAATTGAAAAAGAAAACCTGTGCAATTTTTCTTTTCTTTTTCGATTTTTTTTCCTTCTTCTTTTCTTTTTTTTTCACTTGAACGCGGAGAAAGCATTGTGATTTAACAACTGCACACCTCTTTTATGACAAACTATGCTAACTTGCTGTGGTAACTTGAAAATATGGTAATTACAATTAAAGTCGTCTTGTGGTTTTTCTCTTTTTTTCATTTCTCGCAAGATGTGAAGAACTTGGATAGTTTTAAATCCTCTTTAAGCCACTTTTGATTTTTCTTGTAGATTTAAGGACTTAATAAAAATAAAATAAAAGTAGGATTGAATCGATTTATTTGAAGATTTGTAATGCAAAATTATTTAAACAATCAAATGATGCCAAGATTTTTTTTCTTCGGCTTCAATTTAAATTTAAATGCAAAATAGTAGAAATTTTATTTTTTTAAAGAGGCGATAAATTTAAAATGCTTTAAAGATTTAAAAAAATTGAACTAAAAGAAATTAAAAAAAAAAAATTTTTTAATTTTTCTAGATGTTTAATTAAACTATAAAAATAAAATAATTAATATTATTTAAAAATTATTTCTTAATTTATTTTAAAATGTTTTAATAATATTAATTATTTTTTAATATTTAAAATAAATTAAGGAATAATTTTAAATAAAATTAGTATATAAAAATTTTAAAAAATTTTTTTAATTAAAATTAATTAATTTTATTTTTTTTCCCAAAATTTTAAATTAATTAATATTTTTTTAATAAAAATTTTTATTAATTATTTTTATTAAAATGAAAAATTAATAAAATAAAAAAATAAAAAAAAATAAATAAATATAAATAAAATATAAATAATTAAAAAATATTAAATAATAAAATAAATATTTTTTATGATAAAAATCATTATAATATTTGATTTTTTATCAAAATCCATAAAAATCGAATATTGAACCAAATTCTATAACAAAAACACTTTTTCAGAAAATTTTGATTTAAAGATATATCAACATATAAAAAATAAGAATGTGTGTATGAAAATGAAATAAAAATGCACTTAGAAGACAAATAAAGTAAGTCTACGAAAGATATCGATATCTAAATGTGATAAAAAAAATTCCGAGACTTTTACTGCAATTCAATATTTAATGTTGTTACTGAATGTCAAAAAACTAACAAATTTACATGACTGCTTTTTCTTCAATTTTTTTTTATAAATAAGATTATTTTACAGCAAGGGCTTGATTTATGCAAATTTTCCTAAAAAAATATTTCTAATTCAAAATGAAAATTTATTAAGTATAAATTTATTCATTTAATTTAATTTATTGATTTAAAATGATTTAAAAATTTTAATCAAAAAAAAAAATAATAAAAAAATAAATAATCTTAAAATAATATAAATATTTAAATTAAAAATAATATTTATTTGTATTTTCATAAATTTAATTTTTTTTTATTAATTTTAAAATTTTATAAATAATTTTAATATTTTAAAAAATTTAAAAAAATATTTGATTAATTAGAAAAAAAAATTATAAAAAAAATGAAATTTTGTGATTTTTTTTACTTTTGAAGAAAATGACAGCTGTCAAAATTTATTTGTCATTTTTTTTTTATTTTTAAAAATTTTATTTTTTTTTATTATTTTTTACAATTTAATAATTGAATTTGATATTTTTTAAAAATTTAACAAAATTAATTTATTAATTTAAACAAATAATTTTTATAAAAAAATAAAATTTTAATCTTTTTTTAATAAATTAAATTTATTTATTTTTTTTTTTGAAAATTAAAAATAACTTTTTTCGCGACCTTTCTGTAATTTTTTTTCCAAATGCAAAGTTACACGTCCTCATCTTTGATAAAGCAATAAAATCTTATATACTGAAAAAAATTCCATTCTAATATTTTGCAACGTACTTCAACTTACATACTTCACAGACACCATAATCGTACAATCTGTATAAAATTGTCAATGATAAGCATTTTGATTTTATTTCTCTCGTTTTTTTTATTTCTTCATGTAATGTATATCGTCGTTTTGTATCTTTTTTATAGATTTATTTGTATGACATGTGCATGACATTCCTTTCTAGCAAAAAGAAATTTGCAGAAAATTTTTTTATTTTTTAATACAAGTGTTTATGACATGTTATAAGGATGTCTCTTCATGTCCTTCTTTACAAGAATTTAAATGCGATCCAAAAATTTTGATGTTTTCAAGTGTTTATCTTTAATCCATTTTCAGCACTTTTTAGCATTTTATATTGAAAAATGTCGAGAAAAAAGAAGAAAACATTAAAAAATCACTTAAACCTGAAGAAAAAAATAGCAAATCATGCTCTAAAATCTTTATGATGTTTTAGATGATGCACTTTTATGCCTTTCTACGCCCACACACACGAGCAAAATTGCAACATTTTTTTTTGTTCTTTTACGCCGAACAATAAAACCTTTATATCATGTATTAAAGTGAAATGCATCATTAATAACACTTTTCTCTCGTTCCACACACAAAACATTTTTTTCCCGGTTTGAACTTTTCTGCACACTCACGGAGCGGAGAAAAAGAAGAAAAGCCCTGTGTGTTGCTTTAAAATGAAAAATTGTTTTATAAATTGAATTTGCATACTCATAAATATAAAATGCATTTTTGTGAAGTAATTTTATTTCATTTTTTTATTTTGTTGGTTGGGCGTCTCGGTTGTTTTTTGGCAGACAAGACAGGAAGTGATGGAACGATCATCTTTTTCCATGCACGCAAGGAGATCAGACAGAGAAGAAAGTCTGTCAAAGGAACTGACAAGATAAATTTATATATTTGAGAAGTGGATGAGGATGATGTTGGCGATGAAAGAAAATCCACATAAGATAATATTTGCTTACTTTTGTCGTTCAATATATGGAAATAAATTCCTTTTCTCTCCGTTTTTGTGCTCTATTTTTTTTTTGAAGGAATTACGAAAAAGATTCGCAAAGAAAGACAAAAGACGAGATGATGCACCCTTTGAGTCGCTATCTTGCTCACAAAAAGAACAGGAATACAGATCAAAAGAAAAAAAATATACAAAAAGTCGTCAAAAAAATTACAAAAGTGCTTTAAAATTAAAAAAAAAATAAAACCACGTGACTTTTACCCAATGCACATTTTGAAAATTCTCCTCAGATTAATTTTTTTACCTCATGTGCATTGGGAAAAATTTTTTAAATGCATATTGAGTAAAGTTCATATCAAATTTTGAATTTTCGACCCAATGCAAATTCCAAAATTTTTTTCCCAATGCATATTTTGATATTTTTTATCAATTTAAAAAGTAAACTGGGTAAAAAATTAAAAAAAAATAATAATTTGAAATATGAATTAGATAAAAAAAAAATTAATATGAATTGAATAAATTTATAAAATATGCATTAGGTCAAAAATATTTAATTTCTTTAAACTAACCCACATTTCAACTCATTTTTAATTTTTTGATATTTAGAATAATTTTCATTTCAAATCTTACATTTTGAGCCCAGGTCAAATTTAAAAATTTTTTACCATATAAAAATTTTGCCCAATGCATATTCTAATTTTTTTTTGTATAAACTTAATATGTTAACTGATTAAATTTAAAAAATGTGCATTGGGTCAAAAAAAATTTGAATATTTTTTTTAACTAACCCATTGCACATTTTAAAATATGTTACTCAGAGCATATTTAATATTTTGGCCCAATACACATTTAAAAAAAAAAATTTTTCATTTCAAATCTTATGTTTTGAGCCCCGATCACATTTGAAATTTTTGAGCATATAAAAATTTAGCCCAATGCAAATTTTTTATTTTTTTTTATTTGACGTGATTAATTTATAAATTTTTAAACTAATAGACATCATTCCTCTTAAAATCTCAAACTTTTTCCATCAAAATGCAATTCACAAAAAATATGTAAAGCACAAATCTACCTCTTCTTACCGCAGCAGAAACTACAAACAGGAGAGATTTAAGCAGAAGAGTGCAATCAAAACCACAATAGTGAACCGATTTATCAAATGCAATATATTTCTCCGTGCAAACAAAAGGAGGAAAATGGCATAGCTGCTCTGCATTAAGCTCACAAAGTAGAACAACAAGCACATGGCATTACATTTTGTTCTCATCCTTGTTGTTGTTTCGTCGAGCGGGCGTCGTCATCTTATGTAAAAAAAAGGATTTTCTCTGTTTGTTCAAGATTATTTCGAAACCGAAAGAAAGACTTGTCACGTGCACCTCAAAAACAACCACAATTAGACTATATTATGGCTTGTTTTTAAAGTAAATAGGAACTTTACTTTTTTTGTTCATTTTTAATGTTTTTTTGTTTTATATAACGACTGCATGTTTTGGAACGTGCAAGAGGAGAGATGTAATTGTTAATAAATAAATTTCATGTATTTATGCGAGTTGAGTGAATGGATGAAAAATGATGTTATTTTTGGAATTGTAAACTTTAGACTTCATCCAGACTTGACTCTTTATTTTATGTGGATTTATAAACATTTGTTCGAAACATTTTAAAAAAAATTATTGAAAAAATTGATTTTTTCTTCGTTTTGACGTCTGAGGCTCAAAATTAAAAAAATTTAAATAAAAATTTACAATAAAAAATTTTCATATTATTTTTTTATTTTTAAATTTTTTATTTAATTTTTAATTTTTTTATTTTTTAAATTATTATTAATTTTTTATTATTTATTATTTAAAAAAAATTGTTATTTAAAAAAAAAAAATGTTAAAAAATTAAGTTTATTAAGTATGTTTAATCATAATTATTTAACTTCGAAAATTTTAATTTTTACATAAAAAAATCTGACGAAAAATAAAAAAAAATTTTAAATTATTTTATTAAATGCAATTTTAAAATTTATTAGAATTGTAATTTATTTAAAATTAATTAAATAACTTAATATAAATTTAATAAAAAAAAAATTAATTATTAATTAAATTAATTTAAATTTTTTAAATTAGGTATTATTAAATTAAATTTCAAATTTTACCTAATTATTTAAAAAAAATTAAAATAAGATAAAAAATAAAAAAAAATTTATTAAAAATTAATTTAATAAACAAATAAGTTAAAAATAATTGAAAATTTGAAAAATAAAAATTTTTGAGGTAATTAATTAAATAAATTTTAATAATTTGTTAAAATGCACTCAAGCCTTTAATTAAATGACAACTTTTAAAACCTCGTTTGTTATTGTTACATGTTACATTTCGTCCATTACCATAGAAATGTTCTTGGGTTTCTGTAAATAAATAATAAAACATCCAGTTCCAGACAAAGAATTTACCATTCTTCATAGAAAAAGAACATTTACTTCACAATCGAGCGTATTTCTTCTACGAAACCCGTAAAAAATTCACTTTTTCTCAGAAAAACGCAGTAGAAAGAAAGTCCAAATGTAAACAACAAAGAAAACTATAACGATCTCATAAATCATACAACAATTAACTCTTGGCGTCGTCGTAAATTCGTCAAATCCGCTACAGCTACAAATTGAAAGTAAATTACATGACACACCTTTGTTACTCTTTAAACGACGCGAACAATTCAAGACATTGTAACGAAGCGAAGCCGATCGTGAAGTCGCATCACGTTGCGTGGCGGCTCGTGGGCGAACGAGAAAAAAAAACGAAAGAAAACTCGTCATGAAATCAGCTTAGCTTCGAGGCATGTCATTAAAATAATGTGAATATAAACAGTTTGTCATGTAGTGAAATGACATTTTTTTTCGCAGTTAAAAGACGAAATTTCTTTTAAACAATTTTTGTATTTTTTTTTTGTTGAATTCCTTTTTTTCGTTAACTTTTTATTATGTCTAGACAACATTATTATTTTATGCAATCAGTTTTTCCTCAACCACTTAACTCCAATTATTATTATTGTTGTTGTATTAGAGAGACATCATCCGAATCTCCGATAAAAGTGACGCAATCCGAAAATTTTGTGTGGAAATGTAAATGAACAATTTTTCTCTCAATTCGTTTTTTACCGCATTTGAAATTATTTTTGAAAAAAAAAATAAATTTTAAGCGTTTATTTGTCATTCTGTGTTCAGATTATTAAATTATTTCATAAAAAAAATAAATAAATAAATGAAATAAAATAAAAAAAAACTAAATTTATTAAATTAAAAAATAAAAAATTCACGAAAAAAAAAAAATTATTTAATATTTTTTTTAAATTTAAATTATTTTATTTAAAAATTTTTTGATTTTTTTTAAATTTTAAAAATAAATTATTTAAAAAATTTTTTTTTTTAAAAATTATTTTTATTAATTTTTTATAAATTTAATTTTTTTAATTTTTTTAAATATTTATTTTAATTTTTTTTATTTATTTATTTTTTTCGCATTTCGTATATTGAACAAATTAAAATGCGATTTAGCTTATTTTTTACAAAATTCTTTTTCCTTCTCCTTTTTCGGCGAATCGACGATAATCCTCCCGGTTATTTTGTAAGATGGTCTAAATTACAGTGAATCTCATATTTATTTATGGCGTAGTAATGATACTTGAGGATTTGCGGGAAAAACTTGTCCAGACAATTTTTTTCTGTAATTTCATCAAAATTTTCTGAATTTAAGAATTTCTTTCTGAGACACTTTTCGCACTTTTTTTCTTACTAAAGCTCTTCATGATTTTTTTTCTGCGAAAAAAGTGCCTGCTTTATCTTTATTTAGCAATTTATCTATGGAAAAAAGCATAAAGATATGCTAAATATCTCCTTTTCTTTCCTTTCATCATCGTAGTTGCATGAAGAAAAAGAGATAAAATAATAAAAATAAAAAAAAATACAAAGTGTGTCAATTCACGGAAGCCGTGATTTGTGAACGATATGAAAATTCTTCTTATGGAGTTATCTCGAATCTAAGCGTTTTGCTATCGTTTTTTTTTTCTTTCTTTCCTTAAATTCTGAGATGAAAGCAGAAAAAAACTCAAATTTGAAGTGCAAGAACATACGATAAGAGAGTTGAAGGAACGGCCTACTTTTGTTATTTTGAACTACTGATAATATCTTGTATGTATTTAAAAGGCATTTAAAAGTTGAAAAAATTCAAATTGTGCATTGGGGTAAATTTTGAAAAGGTCGTTTTGTTACGATTTTAAAATATAAATTGGATTGAAATTTCAAATTTGTCATTAAGGTCAACTTTAAAATATTTTTCGAGGTAAAAATTTTAAATACGAACTGTGTAGACATTTTGAAATGTGCATTGGGGCAAAATTTAAAAAGGTCATTGTCAACGAGATTAAAATGATATTTTTTTTAATTAATAAAAATTATGCATTGGGGTTAATTTTTGAAGGATTTTTCAAAATTCAAACTATAAATTTTAACATGTAGAAATTTCAAAATGTGCATTGGGGCAAAATAAAAATTTAACTTTTTTACTTTAATTAATTATTTTGAATAAATTTAAATAAAAATTAAAAAAAATATATATTGATGTAAAAAATAATAATTTATATTGGGTCAACATTTTAAAATGTGAACTGGGTCTCATTAAAAATATTTTTTTTTCTTAAAATAATTTTTTAAATTTTGTATTCATTTATACTTTTTGTGTCAATTTAGAATAAATAATTTCTGCGATAAGAAAGTTGACTCATCATCAAAAAGTCGCAAATTAAACATAATTAGCAGGAAAATTTTTGCACATGAACAAAGAACAACTGAACGAAATGACAAAATTCATATTTAATAAGTGGGAGCAAACATCATATATATTTAGCAACAATAATAGTCGTAATAGACAATTAATGACGCGAAATGTTTTAATAATTAGATTATCATGATATCTACGCGGCATAATATAATAATAGCATTAATAGATCATACAAAATTTATTTAAATGTCTAAAAGTGCGAATAAATGAGTCCAATTAATAAATGTTGTGTCGTAATAATTTTGTGTAAAACATTCATTTCATTATTTCTCCCTTGCCACACACTTTTTGACATGCAAGGACACTTAATTGATTTTCTTTTTGCAGGCAAAAAGTGTCTCTTTTAAGTAAATCGTGATATGTGTAATTGACATTTTAATAAAATTATAAAATCAATTAAGGTTAAAACGTTTTTTGTTCGTCGCAGGCAGGCGAAATTTGAATATATATTGTTTTTGCGAAAGAAAGCTCCGAGAGTGAGACGAACAGAATCTTATTTTATTATTTATTATTATATAACATCAGCGTCTTCCAATGCAGAAATATGAATAATAAAGTCGCACACAGAGCACAGAATTTTATGATGATAAATGTTTACAATATGTAGGTGTCATATCAATGGTTGTCGTTGCTCGACGCTCTCTCTTGCTCCAGAAGAGCTGCACTTTAATTCAAAAGTGTTTGACATAATAAAATGACGCACTGCAACATACAGAGATGGATGCGTGGCAATGGCATGACGAGATTGCGTTGCGACGACGATGGTGATGAGGAAAAGGAAATTGCCATTGATTAAATTATGTTTGAAACATTTTAATTTAGATGGAAAATTAATTTTTGCAATGATATTAAAAAATAATAAATAAAAAAAATTATTTTATTATAAATGGAATGGAGTTTTATCAACATTTTATCGACACTCTTGTGACATAATCGAGAAGTTTTTGTTGAAAAGTTATGAGAAAATGAGTCATCGTAAAGAAAAAAGTTCAATTTTTATTAAAAAAAAATTAATTATTCGTCAATTTTATTTATTTAATTTTATTCAATATATTTTTTTAATTTTTTTTTTTTAATTTTTAAATAAATAAATTAATAAAATTTAAAATAAAATTTTAATATTTTCTAAATAAATAAAATAAAACAGAAAAAATATTTTTAAAATTAAAAAAAATCATTCAATTCAAAATTTTGATTAATTAATTAATTAAAAAAAAATTCTTTTATATTTTTTTCAAAATAAAAATTTAATGATTTTTTCTCAACTTTTTTATAATTTTAAATTTAATCAATTTTAATTTTTTGAGATGTTTTTAATTTGGTAATTTTTGTTTTGAATTTCTCAAAAGAATTTATTTTTAAAATTATTCCTTGAAATTAAAATAAAAAAAAAAATAAAATTTTATAAATTTTTTTTTTAAATTTCTCAAAAGATTTTTTTTAATTAATTCGAAACTTAAAAAAAATGTTTTTTACTTTTTTTTTAATTTTTTTAATGATATTATTTCTTTAAAATTACATTTATTTTTTTTTTATTTTAATAATTTATTTATTTTTAATAAAAAAAATTTAATCAAAAAGTTTTACTAAATATTTTAGAATTAATTCTTAATAATATAAAAAAAAAATTAAATTAACTTCTTAAAAAATTTCTTGTAATTTTTTTTTCAAATTCTCTCTTTTTTTAATCTGATCAAGAAACTCATGATGCAAAAAAACTCACATTTTTCATTGATCTTTGACATTTTTCCACATTTTCGCTCATAACATTGCTCCATTTCATCCATATTTCATGCCATGATTATTGTCATGAATATTTATTTATATACCCAGCTTCTGAATTTGTGCACATTTTGTTGCACTCACACACGAATGATAATAATCGGATGAGTTATATTTTTGTTTGCATGCATTTTGTAGATTTTTCCGATTTTGTGCAACGTGATATATTTTTTTTGCTGTTGTTGTACACGCATAATAATAATACAGGAAATATTAGTATTATTTGTCATTCAAAAGGAAAATTTATCTGCTTATTTTTTGTATTGACCTAAATTTATCTTTTTTTAAGCTTAATTTTTTTTTTTGCTGGAAAATTTATCAACTAATTTCCTTTAAAACAAATATTTAAGGCAATCATAAAATGTTGACACGACAAAACATGAAGGAAGTCAATGACGGAGCACAAGTATAACAAACAATTTACCGTAACATGTCACGAGAGTTGTAATGTAACATAATAATAGCTTATGAATGTACATAAATTTTAAAGAGATCTACTTCGAAAAGTCTTAAAGACAAATATTGACTTGACAAATACAACACACACTACTTGTTTTTCTCTCTCTCCGTTCGCTTAACGACAATTCTAGACGGAGTTTTCTTCCTCTTTCTCATTCTTGACTTTCGTATCAAGGCACAGTGGGCCAAAAATTACAAAAAAATATTCAAAAAAAAATTTTAAATATTTTTTTTTAATTATTTTAATATTTTTTAAAATTATTTAAAAAATTAATTTTAAGAAATTTTTAAAGATTTTTAAAAAATTAAATAAATAAAAATATTAAAAATTATTTTTTCTTTATTTAAGTACCTATTTAAAAAAAATAAAATTTTATTTGTAATTAATTTAATAAATTTAAATTTTTTTATTAATATATTTTTTTTTTATAAATAAATTATTTTTTAAAGATATTTCTGAAAATTTTTATTTTTTTTTTAATTTGTTTTTTTTAATTTCAGCCCACTGTGCAACGCACCGACAATGACAGTCAAGAAGTTTTGAAAGTAAATGAATGATTATTTTGGGAAATATTTTGTGTCGTCTTGTCTCCTCTTCTATTTGTGCAAAACACAAGAAAAAAAAGACTCGCAAACGATATGGGTTTAATGTGTTTTTGAAGAGGAAATAATGTGATTGTGTGACAACGACAAAAAATATAAACAATAAGTGCCATGTTCGAGATAAATGTTCTTGTTTACTTGTTTCGTATGAACTTGCAGCGAAAGTTCAAGAAAAATAATTTCCGAAAGTCATTTTTTTATTCTTAGATAAAATTTTCGTAATCTGAATTGATTCATAAATTATCTCGAACGAACTTCAGTTGATATCAATAAGAGACCAATTTACTTCTGATGTCATCAACCTTTGAAAAAATTCACTGCCCAAAAATGAATTTACTTCAAAAGGAGTTGGAAAATTTCTTTTTGACAAATTTGTGGTTGAATTTCGTCTTTTTCTTCTGAACTAAAAAAAATATAAATTTCTTTCTGATAGAAAAATTATGGAAAAGGGATCTTCTTCGACATAATAAATGAATGTCATTACGGAGGACACGTAAGCAATCTCTATAGTCCAAAATTTTTGTATGTGAATGTTTCCTTACTTTTTAACGCATTTTGGTAGAATTTTTAAAAAGACGCTTCTTTAGATTTTTTTTTATTGAAATTTTTTCAAATTAATTTTTTTTTTAAATTTAGAAAAATAAAATATTAATTAAATTCAATAATTAAATAAATTTCAAAAAATAATTTTTTTTATAAAATTAAAAAAATTTAATTTAAATTAAATTTGAAAAGTAAAAAAAAATTTAATTAAAAATATCTTGAGAAAGTTATAAATTAATTATTTTTACAGTCTTTTTATCGTGAATAAATTAAAATATTTATCAGATAAAATTCAATATATTAAAAAACAAATAATTTAAAAATATTAAAAAATAAATTATAAAAGTGAATATTTCGGCAAAATAAAGGTCATGAAAAAATATTTAAAAAAAATTAAATGTATGAAAGCTTACAAATTATAATTTTAAATTTAAAAAAATATTATTTTAAAAAATAAAAATATTACAAAAAGTTTTTTTTTTTTTAAATATTTTTGGAAGTTAAAAAATTAGCTTTGTAAAAAAAAATAAAAAAAAAAATATAAAAAAATTAAATATTTTTAGAAATATTTTTAAAATATTATTTTTTATTTTTATATTAATAAAAAAAAAATAAATTTATTAAAGTTATTGTAAATTAAATTTTAAAAAAATTTAAAATATTTTTGAAAAAAAAAATAATTTTAAAAATTAAAAAAAAAAATAATTATTTTTATTAAATCAATTTGTTTTATTTATGAAATTTAAAATAAAAAAAAAATATTATGTTTAAATCGAAATACGATTAATCCTTTCATTTCACAAAACTTTCTTCTACCTTATATTTTTTTTTTATTGGAAAAAAGGCCGGGCCACATCACTTGACATTACTTTAATTTATTATCCTTTAACATGACATTTATTTCTTGATCGACACGCATTTATGGCTTCTATAAGTCAATGTTGTTCGATGTGACTTTATAATATTAAATAAAAAAGGTCCTCAAAACTTTTTTTTTCTCTTTCTGAGTTACAATTACTTTCAAAAAACAAATAAAAATATTTCTGACGTGTGACTTATTTTTTTTTATTATTTATTCATTCATGTGTCATTAGAGTTAGAAAGTCATTATGTGCTTCTACTTTTTTTTTAATGATAATAAAAAAATAAATAAAAGAATAAATTATTATGAATTGTGCTCTATTGTTGTATTGTTGTTGAAAATTAGAACACCCGTTAAAAAAAAAATAAAAAATATTTTTTAATAGAAGTTGAGATGATAATAAAAATTTGAATGAATATTAAAATAAAAAAAAAATATAATAGAATAATTATCCAAAATATTTTACGATGTTTTCCTTTTTAACAGCAAATCCCGTATAAAATGCAAGGGACAAGTTGTTCACATAACAAAAGTTAATTCTAATATTTTATTTTATATTTTTAAATGATGATGATGACAAAAATAAATATGATTAGAGCCCCAAGTTGTTATTGTTATGTCTCATCATCATCATCATTTCGAGCTTTTTGTTGATTTTTGACGAGTTCCTGCCGTTTTTTTTTATTTTATTTTTTGTTTTCATAATTTATTCATCACCATAACCGTCTCATAAAATGAATATTTTTGGACATTATTTGACACAATTGCTGCTTCACTTTATGAATTACAAAAAAAATGTATGATTAACATAAAACGAAACCCGTTGGAATGTTAAACTTCCTCACTTGAAAAAAAAAAATTAAATAAATTTTTGGATTTAAATGAATCATCGCGCGTTTGGCGGATTTTGTATGAATTTTCTGTTATCCTTTTTCTATTTAATTAATTAATTTTAATTGTAAACATTTTTTGATTTATTTATCATTCATCAACTCTCGACAGTAAAAAGGGTTATAAAAGAGAGTGAGAGATAAATATTAGTGGTAGTCCATTAAAATGATACGCGCGCCGTAATAATTAAATCGCGTTTAATTTTATTTAACATTTGAATAAATTTATTTTTTATTGTTTGCTTAAATTATTGATTTATTTTAAGAATATTAATTATTATAGGAATAAATATAAATTTAAGGGAAAAAATATGAAAATTTATATTTTAAAAAAATCTTTTAAATTTTATTTTATTAAAAAAAAATAATAATAAAAAATTAGATTAATTATAAGAAATTAAGTTCAATAAATAATTTCAATATTACAATTTCTTTTATAAATTTAAATTAAAATTAATTTATTTATTTTGAAATATTAATTAATTATTATTTTTTAATAACATGAATAAATAAATTAAAATTTAATTAAAAAATTATTTTCAAATAAAAAAAGTTAATTTCAATTAAAATTTACAATAAAATATTTTTTTTTTATTATTAAAAAATAAATTAAAAAATTATTTATATTTTTTTTGAATTAAAATAAAATATATTTATTTATTTTTATTTTGAAAATTATTAATTTAATTTTTGTATGTTAAAATATTATTTTTTTTAAATTAAATAAATAAATATAATTTTATTTAATAATTTTGAATTAAAAATTACAAAAAATATATTTTTTTAAATTTTTTAAAATATTAATAATAATTTAATTTAAGTTAATTAATATTAATAATAATAATTTAATTATTCATAAATTAAAATACTTATAATTTTGAATTTAGTTTCAATTAAAAATTAAAAAAAAATATATTAAATTCAATTTTTTTAAAGTTATTATTTTTATTTATTTTTTTAAAATAAATTTTAATTAAATTAAATTTTTAATATTTTTTCTTTTTATATTTTAACTTTAATATTTTTATTTTAAATATAAATCTCAATTTTTCAACATATATTTTTTAATCAATAAAATAAAACAACTCAACCAAACAATTTTAAATTCTTCCAAAAAAAATGTTAATTGTTCGATATCTTTGTGGTCAAATAAACCATTCTTTGATCAAAAATTGCCCGTTAGCATTTTATTTTTCATTTAAAATTTTTTTCATGACACAAAAAATTATCACATTTCCAAAACGAAAAAAAATAAAATATTTAATAAAATGTAAACAAACAACAACTCGCCGAAATTTTTCCGCCCAAATGCCTTTGATCAATCATTCAATCAATTAAAATAAATTGATAATAACACGAAATCCAAAGTTTATTGTGTTACCTGTGTAAAGTCGATAAACCCATAAAGGAGATTACGGATAAATCCATACAAATTTTTGTTGTATCAGTTTTCAGCGACTCGGAACCGGAAAAAAGTAAAAAATGGTGTAATATTTTTTTGTCTGATTTTTTTTTTCGTGATGAAATGACGGCGGGCATAGTTGACCAACAGAGAGATTAATTCCCGTCGAATTGATTGATAATCTCTTTTTACATAATTTTGCAATTAAATTGATTTAATCAGATTTTTTTTTGTATTTATCATTTTTGACAGTTGGATTCGTTTTTTGGATTGAAATGGCAAAGTTCATCGAGAAAATCGTTTATCGAAAAAAAATTTTTTTCTTTTGTGAGAAAATTTCGGAAAATATTCAGACACATTATTATCGACTATTGGGAATTTGCTTTGAAGATAACAAAAAAAAAATCTTTTCATCCAAGGAAGTGCTTTACCTGTTTGTCTGCCGTTTTTCTCTTTTATCTTTTTTTCTCTCGTATCTCCATGAATTTTTACGCCTTTTTTATTGATCTCCTTTTGTCTCGATGTGCGGTTATTTGATTTTGGGTGCGAAATTTTTCGCAATAATTTGTGACATAACAAGAATGAATGGCAAGAGATAGCGAAATGTGATATCATTCAATTCTCAGAATCAGAATCAGCTTCGACGACGAGGACAAAAGAACGAGAAAAAATGAATACAAGATGAAATAGAGTGAAAAAAAATGTATAAAAGAAGACCCTTGTTAAAGGGTGATGTGAATGGGGGAACAAATAAAATTGAGCCATGAGTAGCAGTCGTCGTCGTCTTCTTCTCGAAAATGGCTTGAAAATTCATTGAGCAAACACTAATAGTAGTAATAGAGAGACAAAATGCGGTGACAATGGGGAAATAAAAATTCTGCTTGAATGATTCATGACATTGTTGTTCGAACATTTGCAGGGCAAAGGGATTGTCTGTCTGCGTTAAAACCCTTCTTCTTCGTATTTTTTTTCTTTTATTATTATCGTCGCTTCGACAATGTGCACTGTTGTTTGGGTTTATGTGATGGAATGTTTGCTAATTCTATTGAACTCGATAGATTCCTTTTTATTCCTCTCATCGACATCTTCTTTATGGTATAGAAAGAGAGGATGAACGAACAAAATGCATCATTTAGCAATTTTCCATCCACTAATCTTTTTACGCCAATTTAAGCATTTAAATATACAAATGAACAGTTGTTGTGTATTTTAGAGTTTATTGGCGTTTATTTGTTTAGAAATTGAGCAGTTTGGTAAACAATTGATAAGGGTTAGATATAGATCTCATTCAAAGATCGTTTTAGATTTTCTTTAAGATCTTAAGATCACTTTTTAGATCCTTAGCTTGGATCTTGAGTTCAAATAAGATCTTAAGTTTTTATTTCGTGATAGTTTTAAAATAATTCAATTTAAACTTTAAGCTAAAGATCTTTATAGATCTCGAGATCAAAGAAAAATTTAGATCTTTTCTCGAAAACGAAGCTAAAGATCTTTAAAGATCTTGAGATCAAAGAAAAATTTAGATCTTTTCTCGAGATCGAAGCTAAAGATTCTTAAAGATCTTGAGATCAAAGAAAAATTTAGATCTTTTCTCGAGATCGAAGCTAAAGATCTTAAAGATCTTGAGATCAAAGAAAAATTTAAATCTTTTCTTGAGATCGAAGGTAAAGATCTTTACAGATCTCGAGATCAAAGAAAAATTTAAATCTTTTCTTGAGATCGAAGCTAAAGATCTTAAAGATCTCGAGATCAAAGAAAAATTTTGATCTTTTCTCCTAAACGAAGCTAAAGATCTTTAAAGATCTCGAGATCGAAGAAAATTTTTGATCTTTTCTCCAAAACGAAGCTAAAGATCTTTATAGATCTCGAGATCAAAGAAAATTTTTGATCTTTTCTCCTAAACGAAGCTAAAGATCTTTAAAGATCTCGAGATCGAAGAAAAACTAAGATCTTTTCTCGAGATCGAAACGAATCAAACCAAATTTTGTATTCCAATTTCTCAAAACCCTTCAACTCAATTAATAAAAAAATTTCCATCATCGCATGACTGAATTCATTACAACTTTTTGTCACAACAAGTGCCAATTATCGCTCGTTTTACAAGAAAAACTGACAGCCAGAGATAAACAAACAACTGCATCAAAAGTGCTAATTGATTTATTTGCACAATTATTTCGTTCAAGCGTGATTTTTTCGCTCAATCGAAACAATTAAGACAACTGCAATTATTCAATTTCTTTAATTATAAAATAAAAATGAAAAATATTTTATTAATTTATTTTCATGTCGTTTAGTCAATCATCGTGTTATTGTTCCTTGGAGCAAGTAATAAATTTGCTTTTATCGATATTTATAGATTTCTTTATCATCGCCGTCATCCGTAATAAGGTGCAATCACCTTTTTATGACTATTTTATTGTCACTCCTTTTCTTTCATTTTTTGTTCAAACAGAGAAAAAAAAATAATAAAAGCCGAGGAAAAATCTATCGCAATTGAATGAGTTTGGTCAATAAAAAATAATATTTTTTGTTCTATCGAGGGAAAACTTTTCACATAAATATTCTCTCGCTCAATAATAAAATAATAATAATAATCTATCTAAATAATACACTTTGTACCAACAACACGCTTTTTATTGGACTTTATAAAGTGCACTTTTACTGCAATTTTTTTTGCTTCTTCGCAAAGAGCATAAGGACCCGATACTTGAGTGAATTCTTGTAATAATAACAAGAAAAAAATCTATAATTCACATGTGTCTCGTTCGCTTTGGAAAAATAACTGGAGGAAAATCGAACGAAGCACGAACTACTCACAATAAATGTCAAAATATTTTCATTCTAATATTTTAACCTCATAAGTCATTGAAAATTATTACGCTATTTTTATGGGTTTTGTCTTGCAATAACTTGTCATGTCGCGCTGGTTTGGTTAATGAACTGCACACTGAAAGAAGCGCGTGTCAAGTTTGACATGAAAACTCCGCAGCTGGTCGTTATTTTGAATGATTTGAAGGAATTAGGAAATTTTTAATGAAATCTGCTTTTAATCAAATTATTGGGAAATTTTTTTACTTACGAAATTTTTTGATTTTTTAAAGAAGCTTACCTGAAATGAAAAAAAAAAAAAAAAAAAATATTAAAAATTTATTTTTTTTAAATTTTAGACAGATTTAGGTCAATTAAAATTATTTTAATGAAAGAAAAATTTCATTAAGTGAATTTTCGAACAAGATTAACAAAAACACCTCCATTCAATTTCAAGGAAATTTTTTTCAATGCAACTACAAGCCACACTCTCGAGAGATTATACCAAATGCAAACAAACTTGAAATCCTACTAATAATGCATTAAAACAGTGTTTGTGGTAATGTTGTCTGGTTAATTGTGTATCGCTTTAAAATATACGCAACGCATTGAATGTTTGCTTGTTGCACGACGAGGACGATGACGACGTATATTTAACCAACTTAACCAAACGTAGCCTTTTGAAGCCACACGTGTCGAGAGAAAAATAGGGTAGATAGGTGTTAATGTGTTTTAAAGTGCAATTTTGCTGTGATGTGACAAAAAAAATTCTTGAATTTTTTTTAAATAGAATTTTTCATTTAAATTATTTTTAGTTTAGAATTAAATTTAAATAAAATTAAAATTAAATAAAAATTATTAAAATAAATGAATTAAAATTAATATAAAATTTTATAAATTAAATTTTAATTGAGTTAAATTAACGATAAAAAAGTCCAAAAAATTTGAAAAAAAAAAATTAAATAATTTTTTGAGTAAAAAAAGTGAAAAGAAATTATTTTTTTTAATAAATTTTTTATTTTATTTTAAGATAAAATTTAAATCAAAATTTTGAAAAAAAATTAATTTATTTTAAATATTTAATTCTTAAAAAATTAATCCATAAACAATCAATTGCTCAACTTAAAATTTTTAAATTAATTTTTTTTTTTGAAAATTTTTTACTTTTATTAAGCAATTTTAGAAAAATTAATAATTTAAAAAATGAAAAAATAATAGAAAAATATCTCTGTATAATATAATATTAAAATAAAAAATAAGTAAAATTAAATTAAATACATCAAAATTAAATTAAATTTAAATACCAAAAAAAACAATTTGATAAAAAAATACAATTTTAATTTTATATATTGCTTGAACATTTTTATTTATTTTATTTTTAAATTTTTCAAAAAAATATTTATATTTTTTACAAAATTTATATAATAATTTTGAAAAATGTTAAAATTAATTTTAAAAAATTTTTAAAATTATCATTAAAACGAAATTGCTCAAGAAATTTAAATTAAACAATTTTTTTTAGAAACTATTTTTTTATTTAATTATAATTTAATTAATTAATATATGAAAAAAAAAGTAAAATTAAAAAAAAAATTGTTTAATTTTTAAAATTTTTATCAAAAAACAAAAATAAATAAAATAAAAAAAAAATAAAATGAAAAAATAAATAAATGATAAAAATAAAATTAAAAAAAAATTGCGAGACATAAAATTTTTACATTTAAATTCTATGGACAGTCATTAAAAAAATTGCCATTCATTGAAAAAAAAAACGAACAAGAGATAAATGTTTGCACACTTCTTTTTCCAACCCCGACAATATCCAGCATGCGAGTGTATCAAAATGCCTTGCGATAATTTTTCATATCAGCATCATAATTAAATTATGTTACGTATGCAAAATATGTACGCGATTAAGATACGACTCAGGGATGGCATCATGGCAGAACATGCAACGTTAATTAAAAACCGCAAAGTGGCTCGAGATTGATTGAAGTCTTGTTTGACCCAATTTTCCCGTCAAGTCCTTTCATGTCGAGTCATTCTTCATTTTTTTTTTGCGTTTTTGGCCAATAACCAATCTAATAAAACAAGCACTTTGCGCGGCAGAGACACGACGTTACATCACATTATTATTATCGCTATTGTGTAAAACCGCATGATGTCAGCAATTTATATCAAGTGACTTTTATTAGCGGTTCGTTCCTTGTTTGTACTCAACGCATGTCTGGCTCTCTCTTTTGAAAATTAATTAATGACAATCGATGAAAAATGGTAAGCGCAACGCTTTTTTTTTTTGCAGAATTAACTTCATTAACCGACCCTCATCATTATCGTAATTCATACGATGATGCGGATTTTTTTTTGTCGCCTGAAAATTCAACAATTCCTCTCGACAAGTGTAATTAAGTGACGCTTTTCAGGCGTATGAAAAGTTGAATCGGAAGGTTGTGAGTCAATTGTAACATTATTTTGCCGATTCAATGCAGAAAAAGTTGTTCTGCACTTTTTTCTTCTTTTTTCTCAGCTAAATAGTGAATTTCATTGTTTTAAAGTATTGTTTAAAAAAAATTTTTTTTTTTTTTATCCAGAATTTCATGTAATAGAATAAAAGGTAGTTTATTGCAGAAAACGTGAATGAAGAACAAAAACACTTCAAAAAAAGCTTTTAAAAAGGAAATTTGTTTGAACAATTAATAATTTTTTTAACTCTTTTGATGATTTTTTTATTAAATCATTTAATATAAATTTATTTAAGAAAAAATAATAAAAATTTGCCCCAATGCACATTTTTAATTATTCTGTCCTGTGAGATTTTAAAATTTTTGCATTAGGTTAAATAAATTTTTTAACCCAGTGCACATTTTAAAATTTATTCTTATGAAAATTTGAATTTTTTGACCCAGTTGACATTTTAAGTTTTTCATCCAGTTTTAATTTTTAATAATCTGCCCAGTGCACATTTCATTTTTTTCCCTGTTTAAATTTAAAATTTTGCCCAATGAACATTTTGAATTTTATCCCAATGCAAATTTTTCTTTTCTCCTATATTTTTAATTTTCCATTAGGAAAATTTTTAATTTCTGACCCAATGCACATTTTGAATTATTTTTGATATTTTAAAATTTTTTTAAAAGATAAAAGATTTAAAAAAATAAATTTACCCAGTGCACATTTTAAATAATTTTGTATTGTAAATTTTTTAAATTTGTGCATTAGGCAAATTTTAAATTTTTTACCCAATGCACATTTTAATTATTATGTCTTTTGAGATTTTTAAATTTGTGCATTAGGCAAATTTTTAACTTTTTTAACCCAGTGCACATTTTTATTTAAAAATGCACTTTATTGTTATTTTAACGACAATAATTTACATTTTTTTTATTTTTTCAGTTTTTCATACAAAAAATTAGCTTTCCTGTGAAAAATCAAGACAAAGCTCATTTTGTTCCATTGTTAATGCCTTAAACAATTTTTATAAAAAAAAAATAATAATCGTCAACTAAAGTGAGCATAAAATAAGCCTTTTTAACATGAAAAAAAAAATAAAATAAAAAAAATGAATTAATGTTTGTTCAATCGAGGGACATCTGTGAACAATTTCCATTTCGAAGCAAAGTTCTTCAATCAAGTCACGTTGATGGCAGCCATAAAAAGAAACGTAATAACAATGAGAAAACCAATGTTTCTTTGCAAATGACACTTTTTTTCTCTCGGAATCCTGTGTGAGATGTGATGCGATGGCAAAAGTTTTAAAACGAAGATTTTCTTCCGATTGTCTGTGTTTAACGAGCCAACTAATTGAAAGATACACACATTTGATGATATGTATTTTGTGCAATTTCTTTCTTTGCTCTCTTTGCACTAAAATATAATTGTGAGTTGAATGAAGAGACAAGAAGAAGAAAAAAAAAGGAGAAACAAGATATTTTATGTTAAGAAACGGAAATGAAATGACGCAACCTTTTACATGCAATGACAACTGCATCTTGGTACAAAATTCAGAAAGAGAGGGAAATGCAAGGAGTTTTTAATTTGAAGCATGAGAGACTTGTGATTGGGAATTTGTCTTGGATTGCAGAAACAGGGTTTGTTGAGTTATCGGAAACTCAAAATTTTATTCAAAATTTTAAAAATTATTAGTTCTTCTTGAAAATCTTAATTTATTACTTTTTAATAAAATTTATTTTTTTATCATTTTACGATTAAAATAAATTTTTTAATTTAAAAAAAACAAGTATAATTTATTTAAACCAATTTTAAATAATTTTTTATCATTTTATTTATTAATTTTTCAAAATATTTTTTTTTTTATTTTAATTTAAAATTTTAGCTAGATTGAAAAAATTTCAATTTAAAACATTAAGAAATATTTTTTTAATTTTTATTTAATTTATTTTTTTTTTAACTTTTAATTAATATATAAAATTTATTT
This sequence comes from Culicoides brevitarsis, assembly GCF_036172545.1. NCBI lineage: Eukaryota > Metazoa > Arthropoda > Insecta > Diptera > Ceratopogonidae > Culicoides > Culicoides brevitarsis. The sequence continues at coordinate 2,647,796 of NC_087085.1, forward strand.
ATTTTTTTTTTTAATAATTTTAATGAAATTTTATTAAATTTTATTTTATTTCTAATTACTTTTAATATGCAAATGCGTTAAAAATATAAATTTTGGATCAAAAAAATTTTCAATTTGATAAATTTTAAATTTAATTTATATAATTTATTTAATTATTTATATTTAAATATAATTTTTTTTAATTAAAAAAAAATTACAAAAAACTTTTAGTTGAAAAAAATTTCTTTGATCGAAAAAATGAAACTTTTCAAAAAAATTTCCCATTTAAAAAATTTTGAAGCTTAATTTAATTTTTTTTTTATTATTTAAAAAAATTATTAGTTTTTTATTTTTCTTTCAAATTTATTTTTTTTATTAATTTTTCAATTACATTTAATAATTATTTTTATTGAAATTTTATAAAAACTAATATTTTTTTTGTATTTTTAATTAATTAATATTTAATTTAAAATTTTATTTTTAATTTAATTTATTTTTATTTTTAATTATTTTTTTTAAATTCATTTAAATTTAATTTATTTCTTAATTCAAAAATAAATGCTAAAAAATGTTAATTTTCAAAAAATGAAGAAATTTCCAAAGATATTCAAACAAAAAAAAATCAAGCCAACAAGAACGTGCCAGAAGACAATTTAATTATCTCGAAATGTTCCAAGAGCATAATTTGTCTGTCACACGAAACTCTCTGTCGTTCCATGTCTCTCCATTCGGCATCGGTAGTTACACGAACGTTGTCAAAATGAAACTTGAGTATTTACCTCGATATAGACCATCAATTAAGTATCATCTTTACCATCCCCTTGTTTACTAAAGTGGTATCTCTCTGTCTCCGTGTCTCTGGCATTCTGCACTATTTTACACAGAGATTTACCTCTAATAAGATTTAAAATAGATTACATCTTGTCTATTTGACAATTTAGCAAATAAAATTGTGTTTGATGATGATGAGTTCATGTCGAGGCAGAAATGCATCCCAGCAAAAAAAGTTTATTTGCACAACTTTTGCGTCTTCGTCTTGTAACCGACACACAAGTTTATGTTTATTTTGCAATTAAATGGCATCCCAAACAGCGCCTCCCGAATGAGTGATGATGATGGAATTGAGTTACAAGCGAAAAATCTCATTTAACGAAGCGAAATTTGTTTTAATTATTGTGTGTGTGTGCGTTTCATTAAACAATCCTCATTATTTTCACTTTTTCTCGAAGAATTTTTTTTTTTTAATTTTAATTTATTTTTCCTGTAAATAATGTCTTCTTGTGTAACCGACGAGTGTAATTAAATTCGTATCAGCGAATATAAATTAGAAAAACTGCTCAAACTGCTTGAAAAACCAAAAATGTGTGAATTATCGAAAAATGATTACGTGCCGCGACGGAAGAAAATTTCCTTTTCCCCAAAAGACTCGAGAAACAATTAAAAACGTTTATTCGTCGACGACGAAGAGTAAGCGAGAGATGAAAAACAAAAGTCTCCTCATTAATTATCCCGTGATACTTCTGGAATCAAGATTCGCATAATATGTACTTAAACATGTCTCGTAGCGCGGCACAGAGGGAAAATGAATTATACACAAAAGTTAAAACACCGTGAATCATTAATTTAGCTTTATCCCGAGTGTGTGACGTGTGTGTGAGTCGTTGTGTGATGGGGAAAAAAGGAAGAAAGTCAGAAGGAGTATGAAAAATTAATTATATATACATTTATAATAAAACAAGAAGAGTTGAAGAGAACTTGACTCTATTCCATATTCTTCTGTCGTTTATTTTATTTTACTTTTTTTAACGCATTTTTTACGAAAAAATTGAAATTTGAGGTTTTTAAATATTTTACGTGATAAAAAAAATTAAAATATGCATTGGGATTAATTTTTAAAATTTTACCCAATGCATATTTTAATTTTTTTTCATATAAAATTTTATAAATTTTCAACCTCAGAAAATATTAAAGACTAAAATCAATAATATGTGATAAGCAAAAATTTTAAAATGTGCATTGGGACGAATTTCAAAAAATTTTCCCAATGCACATTTTAAAATTTTTACAAATTAAATTTTTTAATTTCTGAACTAATTTAAAAATAAACATTGAAAATACTCGAAATTTTAAAATATGCATTGGGCTTTCAAAAATTTTTCTGTCCCAATGCACATTTTTTAATTAGTTAATTTAAATTTTGAGCAAAATGACAAATCCCAATGAATATTTTAAAACTTTTATTCAATATATATAAAAAATTTTCCTTTCAACTACATTTGAAGATGAAAATTAAAAAAATTCATTGAGTAGAAATTTCAAAATGTGCATTGGGAATTGTCGAATGGGTTGGATTTGGGTCAAAATTAAAACGCGTTTAGTAAAAATATGAATTGGGACAAAATTTTATACTTTTATAAAACAAAAATTAAAATAATTAAATAATTTTAATAAAATAAAATATTTTAAAATGTGCAATGGGTTTAAAATAATTTTTTTTTTAAAAATACGATTTCTTCTTTGTTTCTTTTTCTAACGATAACTTTTTCATTTCGAAAGAAAAATTATGAAATAAAAATGTTGGGTGTGGGAGAATGTTGTTTTGCATCATCTGTGAAGGATAATGAGTGACACAAAATATATATGTGTGTGTGTCATTACTGCGACGAAGAGGAACGAATGAAAAAGTAACACAATTATTTTCGCCCACAGAGGAGAGAATTCAAATCACTTCTGGCAAATTAAGCACCAACTTGTGCCTTTTTTGCACAGATTTTGGTCTCAACGTGTCGTTTTTGACAAGATAAAAGACGCGTGAGGCGAAAAAAAAAATAACAGAAAGTGTGTCAGTGTCATAGTAACATTAAGTACTTTGAATTCTACGACGACACGTAAAGTACTTGAATGAGGGACTTGAGAGGGATTTTCTTCTGTATTTTTGTCTTTGAGACTTTTTGAGGGTTTGCTTTGAACTTATTGTCAAATTTGTGAAAAATTGTCCCAAGGCACATTTTGAAATTTTGACCCAATGCACATTCTTAAATGTCTTTAAACTTCAAATTATGAAACTTTTACCCAAGGCATATTCTAAACTCTTAATTAAGTCATTTAAACAAATTAAAATGTGCATTGGGCTAAAATTTAAAATAAAATTAAGCATATAATTTTTTGGCCCAATGCACATTTCAATTTGTTTAAATGACTTAATTAAGAGTTTAGAATATGTCTTGGGTAAAATTTTCATATTTTGAACTAAAAGGACATTTAACAATGTGCATTAGGCAAACCTTTAAAATGTAATTAAACAAAAAAAAATTGACCCAATGCAAATTTCAAAATGTCATTTTAGGTCCCATTGCGAAAATTTTTAACAAAATATGTTTTAACTTTCTCGAATTTTTTATTTGATAAATATAAAATGTGCATTGGACAAAAATTTGGAAAAAAATTAAACAAATGAATTTTTGACCCAATGCACATTTTTAAAAATTTAATTTTATTTACAAAAATAATTAGTTGCATTTATTGGTCACGTAACAGAAAAAAAAACCTGAAGGAAGTAAAAGGAAAAAAAACTTTATTGGAAAATAATTCAGTGACGTGATTCCTTCTTAGATTAAAAAATGTTCAGAATATCTAATAATATTGCTTTGAATACAACAATAATAGAAAAAAAATACAAAAAAAAATGCACAGACAGAAAAGAATCCCTTTTTACAACTCAATGTAAATATAAATTTCTGATTTTGATACCGACTAAATGGCAAAAAAAATCACATCTAACCGATACTTCCACAGAGGAAAAAAACGCGCTTACAGCTTGACAAACTTTCTTCGTCAAAATAAAACTTTTTTCCCTCTGTCGAGACATTTTGATGGAGGTCTCGGTATGCATTCGTTCTACTCGTTTTCAATGAAAAGAGTGAAAAAATTAAGCCTACAGGTAATACCTGCCAGATTTACAATGTACTTCCCGTCGTCGTCGTCGTTGGTGAAACTCGCAGCAAAAGGAAAGCAATAGATTAAAAAATTTGTTGAAAAGAATATTGAAAACGTGATTAAATTGAACAATGTGCGCTCTTTCGTTGCATGCAGAAAATGTCAAGGCAAACATTATCTTCTCTGCCCACAAAAAAGGAAGGAATGCAAATTTTTTTGGTTTTCACTGATTCGAAGTCACCTTTAAAGCGAATAATTTAAATGTCATAAATTTGGGCAATTCTGAGAAAGAAGGTTTTTATAGCTGCAGGTAGTTCAGCAAAAAAAAACTAAAAAAGGTTTGGACATTTTTGCGAAGAAACGTCATTCGTGACGCAGCAAAAAATAGAGAAGCAAGCACGACAATCATTAATCAACCATAAATCATGTGCGGTTGAGAATAATTCTCTCTTGAGATGAGAGACAAAATATTGATTGTTCTTCGTCGGATTTTTAATATTTTTCTGTGTTCTTGGGAGATTTATAGGGATTAACGTTGGATGAGACATGTGTCACTTGTCTTCGTTCCGTCTGTGTTTATAAAACAGTAAAGTTCTGTTTAACGATTTAAAAAAAAAATAAAAAGAGGAGCGGATGTTATTGTCTACTGTGCCATATTCAGGGGCGGGAATTGTTTTGAGGTAAGTTTAATTATTTTAATTTATATTTTTTTATTATTTTTATATTTAAATTAAATAATTTTTTAATTTAAAAAATAATTATTTTTTTATCTTTATTAAACAAATTTAATAAAAAAAATCAAAAAAAGTTAAAAAAAAATATTTAATTTTTTTTTAAATTAATTAATTTTATTTATTTAAATAAGTTCGTTTTCCAATTTAAATTTTTATTTTATTTAAAAAAATATTTTTATTTAATTCAATAATTTTTTTAAATAAAATTTATTTTAATCAAAAAAAAAACAATTAATTATTATTACAAAAAAAAAAAAAAAAAAAAAAAAATTAAGAAAAAAATATTTAAAAAATTTTTAATAAATAAAAATATTTTTTTTATTTAATTAAATTATTTCCTTTTTTATGTGTTTTTTAATTTTATAAAAAAAATATTTATTTTAATTCAATTAATTTATTTTTTTACTTAATGCATTTTTATAAAAATATTTTTTATTTAATTAAAAAAAATAAATTAAATATTTTAAGATTTTTTTTATTTTTAGAATTTAGATTTTTAGATATTAAATGAACTAATTTTTAAATAACTTTTTTTTAATTTTTTTTTTAATTTTTTAAAACAAAAAAAAATAATTAATAAAAAGTAAAAAAAATAGATAATTTAATTTAAATTATATTATTATTTAAATTATTATTTTATAAAATAAATTAATTTTTTTAATGAAAATTAAAAAAAAAATATTTAATTAATTTCTCATTTGTAAAAACTTTAATATTCGGTCTCTGTTCACAAAATATCTTTCTTTGAAGGAATTTGTCCCAAAAAATTGTTTTTCCATGTAAAATTGGGTCAGGAATTTTACAAATTTCTGACATTGACAAGTTTATCTCAATGGTGCGGTACAAAGCTTTTGTGCAATTTATCGTGCAATGACTCGAGGCGTGACACTTACACTTTTGCACTCAATGAAGAGCACCGGCGAGATAGAAAAGAGAGACGACACCAATAACCTTCTTCATCATCATCATCGTTGTCTATTTACATTATCATCATTCCCAAATCAATATCACGTCAACATTATCATTGATTGCCTCTACACTCGCCTTTTTCGGTGTAATGCGATACAACACGAAGCAACCATGCCAAGCTAAAGTGCAAACAAAGTAGTTTGCAATTTCGTCTCATGTACACACGAAATTATTTTATCGCCAAACTAGCAGCACCGAAACACGTCGTCGTTGCCCTTTTTTTTTGAATGAATTCACGAGAACGCCGAAATAATGTCAAGAAATTGATGAAAGTATCCTAAAAGCAAATACATTTTGTTTTCATTTTCAATAGAAAGACGATCCAAAAGCAGTTTATGGACGATTCGGATAAAATGTATTCGATTTTGTACTTAATATAACTCGAACAACGGAGCGTCGGTATTGCCTGCTAGCTGGAAATGACTTACTTTTTCTCCTTTTACAGCAGTTTTGTCGTTCATGGACGAGAGTTGGTGATTGTCTGGATGGTTTATATTAATGTACAGAGTAATTTTCAAGGTAAGTTTTTAATTTTTCATAATTTTCATTAAATTTATTTTATTTTTTTTAAATTTTAAAAAATTAAATTTAATAAAAAAAAATAATTTTTAAATAAATTCTTTAAATAACTTTTTTTTATTTAAAAATTTAATTCATTAACAATTTTTTTTTAAATTAATTTTTCTGATTTTTAGAAATTAAAAAAAAAATCTATTAAATTCATTTTAATTTTTTAAAATATAACAAAAAAAAAAATTTAATTTAAAATTAATAAAATTTAAAATTTTTAAATTTTTATTGAAAAAAATTTAAAAAATTTAAAAAATAATTAAATTAATTTTAATTTTTTTAAAAATTTAAAAAATATTAAATTAATTTAATTTTAAAAAAAAAAAAATTTTTCATTAAATTTTATTTTTTTTTAAATTTTTTAAAATAACAAAAATCAGAAAAATTAAATTCAAAAAAATATTTAATTAAAATTTGAAAATAATTTTGTTTTTAAAAATTTTTTTTTTATTTTTGTTATTTAAAATAAAATTTAATATTTCAATTAATTAATTTAATTTAATTATTTATTTTTATTTAAGTAGAATTTAATTTAAATAAATTTAATTTTTAAAATATTTCAGATTTTTACATCAATCTATTCCAATTAATTCAAACCAAGCAAAAATCTTTTATCGATGAAAAATATGGATTTCTAAAACTGCCTTGAGAAGAAATTTTCAAGGATTTTTTTTGTAAAAACTTCCCTGTATTTACCGATCGAACACATCCCGCACTAAAAATGTTGTTCAATATGACAAGAAGTAGGGTTTAAATTCCATTTTGTATGAAAGTGTGAAAAGAATTTTAATAAGTTTTCTAGCCCTACGGATGTTTTTCTCTCTCCCCGTGCTGCGAACACACAAGTGCCGACACATAACATATTTATGTTTAACGAGACGAAAATGATGATGATAATAATAATGATGAAAGGTACTGCCATCATTTCGAAGACTAACGACGACGACGATGTCGAGGAGACTGACTAACTAACGGCTTTCGATGGTTGCGGTTACGAGACGAAGACGATGTTTTATAAAAATATTTTTTCTTTCACTTACAGATTTCTTTTAGACTTTTTGTGAATTCTTATCTAGTCCGTTGTAATAGTTTCAGGATTTTATTTTATCATTTCATAAAAAAAATGTGCGTGAAAGGCAAAGAAGGAGGAATATTCATTAAGCAGATTACAGATGTTTTACGAAAAAAAAATGAGAGAACGAGAGGTTTCTTTCCATTTGCGGTCGTCGTGTCACTCATTTATTCTTTATTTTTAATAATATTGTCATAATAATGTTATTATGTTGGGGCGCTTATGGTTTTGCTCAGGCTAAAATGCTTAAAAGAACGACAACGAAGAAACAAGAAAGAAGGAAAAAGTTTTTTTTGTACCGCATTTCGAGGAAAAAATGCGGTTTTATGGTAGAAAAGTTGTCCGTTTGAACCTTGAAGAAAGTTTTTTTTTCAAAAAAAGGCGAAAGTCATTAAGGAGTATAAAATTGTGAAATAAAATATATTAAAAATATTTTTTAAGAAAAAAAATCTGAAATTTAAAATTAAAAAAAAAATTATATCTGAGGAGTATGAAATTGTTTAATTATTTATTTTGATCTCAATATTTTTAGTTAAACCTCAAAAAATTTACATTTTTGTACTCCTCTGAACTCATAAAATTTATTTTAGATAAAATTTTTAAAAATTTCTTCAGTTTTTATGAAAATAAGAATATTTTAAAAGTCATGAGGAGTATTAAAATGTGAAATTTGCTTAAAATTTTTTTCGAAAAAAATTTGTTTTAAAATTATTTTGAATTTAAAAACTAAAAAATTTTCTTTAATTTATGAAATATAAAAAATGTGAAAAAGAAAAAAAATAAAAATTTTTTATTAAAGAAAATTTTGAAAAAAATTAAAAAAAAATTGAATATAAAATTTAATTTTTTTTAATTATGAGGAGTACAAAATGAAAAAAAAAATTTGACAAAAAATTTTTCAAATTACAAAGAAAATTCAATTTTAAAGGTAGAAATATTAAAATAAAAATATTTTTTAAAATTTTGAGGAGTACGAAAATGTGAAATTCGCTTATTTTAATTAAAATTCGTTCAATAAAAAATTAAGAGATTTAAATTAAGAATTTTAGAACTAAAAATGTACTATGAGGAGTATTAAAATGTGAAATTTACGGAAATTAATTATTTTAACAATAAAGAGGAGCATAAAAATGTAAAATTTCCATAATTTAACAAAAAAAAAATTATAATTTATAAAAAAAATTAAATTATGAATTGAGAAAAATTAAAATTAAATATTTTTTAACTATGAGGAGTACAAAAATGTGAAAATTTTAAAAAAAAAATTAAAATAATATCAAAATGCGCTTTAAATAATTTTCTTTTAAAAAAAATCTTTAATCTCGTGATTTTTTCTCTACTCTGGCTATTCTTGTTGCAGAACTTTATGAAAAGTAGAAGTAGTAGGTAGATGATCATCATCATCTCTTGGACAAATAAAAACACACAAAAAATTATATTACACTTGTGGCCTTTTGTTGTTTGTTCGCCGTTACTTTGCTTCACAGGGGATGGTTTTATGATTCATTTACTTTTGTTTGACACGACATGTCATTTAATTCTCTCGTTCTTTTCTCGTGCCTTACTTTCGCTGCCCATCGCCTTCCTACGAGAAGAGGCAAACACTTTCAAAGCTTTTTAGAAGGTCAAAGGACGTGAACCGGGCACAAAAAAAAACACGCCGCTTACATAATACCTAATCGTTTGTTGTCGCCTTTATTATCCTCGCATGACTGGTCTGCATGACAAAAAGAGAGAAACACACAAAATTAAACATTTTTTTTGTGTCATGTTCACTTTTATGAACAGACACGCTTAATCTGAATATCTACTCGGGAACGCATACGACGAAAAAAAATCATCAAAAGAGCACATATGGTTTTGTGTCGCTCGTATTATGATAATTTCAGTTCCTTTTTTGTTTCGTAAATTCACCTCCGTTGTAAAGTTGAGCATTTTATCGAAGTTTTCAAGCTTGTCTCTTGCAAGTGCTAATAATAACACCATTTATTCCGCTATAATAAATTTACTTATTTTATGCTAAAAATGGCGACGAGTCTGCTGACAATTTTTCACGAGATATGAAATGTAAAAAAAAAATTTTGTTGCAAAGAAACAAATATTTATTAGAATTTTTCTCGGTGATTTATGGGAATTTTGCAACAATTTGTTGATTAATTTATTTTTTTTTCAAGAAAAAGTCAAGAAAAGGATCACGACGACGACGAAAAAATTGTAAATAATTTATTGCTGTAGTTTTGATGCACACGACAAAGTTTTTAATTTAATTTGAATAAAAATTTATGAATAAAATGAACATGTGATCGTGTCTCGTAAAAATTTTATGAATATTCTTGTAAGGAATTTGTACGGAGGAATTTTTAACATTGTCTCGCGTGTTGTATCACAACTTTTTTTAAGAACATGGTTATTAAACTTTTTTCTTGTGTTTTGTAGTATTTTGTGAAATTATGAGTTAATGGCATTAAAATAGGAGTTAAAGTTTGAGAAAAGAGGAGAAATTATAAAAAGTTAATTTTGAACTGACAAATTTTCTGAATTTTAATTTTTTTTTTATATTTTTCAACTTAAAAATTAATTTCATTATTTTTTTTAACTCTCTTAATTTTTTTATTATAAAATTTCATCATTAAAATTGAAAAAAAAAATCTAATGATTTTTTTAGCGGGAAAATTAAAATCAAATATTTTATTAATAAAAGCTTTCTTTAAACGAATATAATTTATTTAATTTATAAATTAAAATAAAAATTGATCTGTGATCTAAATTTTGGCGGGAAATTTTCGATCTATTTAAAAATAAAAAAATATTTATTTTACCTCTTTTAAATTTTTTTTTCATAAAAATAAATTTATTAATTCATAAATTAATTTCATAATTTCTAAATATTGCATATTTAAAAAAACAAAAAAAAATTTGGCGGGAAAAAATTTATTAAACACTTCAGATACAGATGGATCTAAATTTTGGCGGGAAAATTTTGATCTTTTCAAAAATAAAAATAAAAGAAAGTAATTTTAACTCTTCCAAATAATTTTTTATGTCTTTGTAAATATTTTGTAATTAATTTAAAAAGAAAATAAAATAATTTTTTTTGGCGGGAAATTATATTTTTTATTTTTTTTTTTACTTTATAAATATATTTTTTAATAATAAATAAATAAAATAATTAAATTAAAAGAAATAAATTATTAATTTTTAAATAATTTTCATGGTCAATGACATCCTTTTTGTATCATTAAATATGATAAAATATAGAGAACGGAAGTAATTTTTTATCGTCTCACGTCAATTAACGTCCTCATTTCATCAGAAAAATTAAAACAAATGAATCACTTCACGGAGACGCTTTGAAAAATAATAAATAAATATTACAAAGAAATTCCATCAAATTCTATTATTTTATCTCTTTCATTGTTGGCTCTTGTTCTCATCATACAAAAAATATTGAATTAAATGTCATTCAATTGTTCACGCTGCTTCAGGTTCGCAAGACAAAAGATGACCTCATCGGCGCGAAATCGATATTGATTACTGACCATATTCATTTGATACACAAATAATAAATTTATCGCAATGGAAATTGATTAATTATTGTTCGATTATTGTCATGTAAGGCAATCTCTTTTTTTTCGCTTCCCTTTCCGCGAAATCACATCACTCACGGGCGGCGCGCAGAGAAGAAGTGTTTTAATTGAAATATTTAACAGATGCCATCATATCCACTCCAATTAACAGACAGACCGTATTAAATGGCTAAGCTCAGGGGATTAGAAAACAGTAATTTAAATAAAATGATATAAAGTTTGTCTTGTGCGTGTGGTATTTGACCTGTAAATATGCTCGGCGTTCATAAAAATCTCATTAAAAAATCGATTATCACACCCTCGATCTATTTAATTTATATTTACCTACAGACTCTCGTACACATACGGCATCATACGCATACATGACTAACGTGCTGTACGTACGAGCATCTGTCCAGTTTCAATTAACATGAACTTTCCACAATTGATTATTCCCCTTGGTGAGCAACGAGCGATGGCGACTACAGGCTCCATCCGAACCAACAAACGACATAAATTCCTAATTATATTTTATTTACACACTTACTGTCACTCGTGGCTAAATTAAAATGTGACGGTATGGCGCTCGTATCGTCGTCATTTTGATGAATAATAGCCAAGCACTTACAATGTCACATAACTTTTATTTTATTATTCATTCAGGCGCATTTGTCCCTTCATCCGCGCATTCCATTCATTCAGTCAGTGGTCATTGAATCGCATTCGCCACTATTCAATTACATTATGAACCGCCAAGTATAGTTTGCCACAGAGAAAAAGGTGCAATTCATAAATAAATTGAAACTTTTTCCTCTTTCTCTCGATCGCGCGTTATGAGTTTGCTTTGCGGTTGAAAAATGAGTTGAGTTTAAGATCTCAATTTATTTTTCACAGAATTTTTAACAGACAATTTTTGAATTTAAAAAAAAATTTTAACCCAATACACATTTTTAATTTTTTTTATTCTCCTCATATTTAATTTAAAAATTATTTAAAATTTTTTTTTTGTTTTTATTAAAAAAAAATCTTAATTGCTTCACAAATTTTTAATAGAATATTTTTTTAATTTTTAAAACTTTTTTAGACCCAATGCACATTTTGAAATTTTAATTTGTCTCAAATTTTATATATTTATTTTTAACTATTTTTTTTAAAAAATAATTTGTTCTAATTAATTTGATTAATTATACAATAAAATTAGATATAAAAATCTTTTAATATTTGATCAAAATTTTAGTTAAAATTTTGCCCCAAAGCTTTTTAAATTTAAAGATTTCAATAAAATAACAAAAAACTCATTTTAAAATAAACATTTAATTTTTTTTATTAAAAATCAAATTTAATTTATTTAATTAATTTTTCGATTTTTAAAAAATAAAAAAAAAATATTAATTGAGTTTTATAAAATTTAATTCTAAAAAATTTAAATTTTACAAATTTTAGAAATAAAAAAAAATATTTTTAAGTTTTTACTATTTTTTTATAATTTTTAAAATTATATTTTATTTAAAATAATTAATTAAAATAATAATTAAATTAATTTAAAATTTTATTTAAAAAAAAAATTAATAAACCTCAATATTTTTCTTTATTTTAATTAATATAATTTTGTTTTCAATTTCAAAATTTTATTTATTTTTTTTAAATTGAATAATTTTAAAATTTCTTAAAAATCATAATAGGTATAATTTAATTTAATTAAATTTAATTGAAAAAAAAAAATTTTTTTTTTTGAGTTTAAAATTTATCCATTTTAATTTCACAGTAAACCTCTAACAACAACAATGTTTGCGAATGTTTTATTTTTTTTTACATCAGTTGTAATAATAATGAAATTTTATTTTATAAACTTGGCTCGTCTACACACATGATAACATTATGAAGTAGTAAATAAACATCGTGTGGCTGACCAGCGAAATTTTTCATATTTTTTTATGGATAAAACTAAACTAAGCTTATTAGTGAACTGAAGGCAACCACAATAGAATATCATGTCGAAAAAAAAATTATAAAAAAATCTTTAAAAGACCTAAAGCACTTTTAAGGCTTAACATTTTTTCCCCTTTTTTATAATTTTTTATTTTTTTTTTTATTTTTCATTTAAAAAATGTAAAAAATGAAAAACGTGCCGCCGCCGTTCGTTAATTGAATGTTTAGACAAAAAGTCAAGTTTAAAGTCATTTTTATTCAAATTTTTCCCTTTTTTTTGGTTCGTTATTTATTTCATTAAACCCCGTGTTTTTTTTTTGTCATGAAAAAAAGTATTTAACCACTGTCTGCGAGCATTTGTCATTACTACCTGTCCCCCGTTTGTTGTTGACCGTCTGCAACTTTTTTTTTGTCACCAAAGCCAATTTTAACATGAAAATTCGTGTAATCATCATTGTGTATGAATGAAAAGTTTAATCGTTCCTGTGTTTTTTGTGTGTTGCTCTCTTTATCCGCTTTTCGCTCGACTTTCGCCAACTTTTGAACACCTGGATATTTTTTTTCGTGCCATAATGACTCACACAGAAGAGATAAAGAGTAAATAGAAGAGTTACCAAAGGGGACGAAAAAAAAAACATGAAAAATAAAAGGAAAATGTGACAATTTTCCATACGCACCGCTAACTGCCGTTTACATCTTTTCTATGCGAAAGTAGAAGAAAAAAAAGGAAAAAGAGGAGGAATAAAAAATGAAGAGAATGAAAAAAATTAGCATTAATTAAATGAATTATAGAAGAGAATGGGTCACACACTTCAAAGACAGATTTTTTTGTTATTGTCATGTTTTATGGTTTTCCGTACCATCATCATCATCATCTGGGGCAATTTTAGCATCTACGACGAAGAAAGAGTTTGAACCCTTTTTCTATTGTTATTCTTTTTTTTTCGCCCATCATTTGTTCAGGATTTAACGGAATTTCGTCGTATGGCTTCCGCAGCAATTTCACAGCGAGACACAAAAGGAGGGAAAAAGTGTTTAATGATTCGGATTCGATGAAGCAAAAACTTTTTACGGACATTTGACAAGATTCTCAGTCTCACGTAATTTATTAGCAACGAAAAAAAAAGTTAAACGTTTCAGAATTTTTTTTTTAAACGGAGTGAAAACGAGGGAAAAGGGATCTCACCCATTGGCAATTTTTGGAAGTTGTTTATTTCCTTTTATTTGACATTTTTTCTGATTAATTTATTTAAATTTAAAATATAAATTGGGATTGTTAGTAAAAAAAGGAAAGAAAAAAATAATGAAAGGATTATGTTTATTAATTTTTTGACCGAAATTTAATAAACTTTTGACAATGGATTTTTTGTTCCTTTTAATTTTATGTCCTTCGATGAATTTGACGAGAAGAATAAATAAAATAAATAAAAATTCGTCCCTTCATTATTTTTTTTTTCCTGAAAAAAATATCAAATATCATTAATATCTCATTAATAAATCGAGCGACAACTAACATATGTTTCTAAATGCAGTGACGGATTGTGAGGGTTACAAAACTGGTCAGAGATACAAATTTTTCGAAAAAAAAAAAAATAATTTAATTTAAAAAAAAATTTAACTTTAAAATAAATTAAAATTAATTTTAAAAAATTATTTATTTTATTATTTTTAAATTTAATTTAATTAAATTATTTAAAATTTATTTAATTTTTTAAAATTAAATTTAAAAAATAATAAAATAAAAAAATCTTAATTTAAAAATAATAAATTTTAATTAATTAAAAAAAAATAAATTTATTTAAAAATTTTTAAAAAATATTAATTTTGATTAATTAAAAAAATTTAAATTAACAAAAAAAAAATTTATATATTTTTAATATAATTTTTTTGTAATTTAAAAAAATAATTTATTTAATAACTTATATAAATAATTTTTAACCATTGAGCTATATTTAATATAATTATTGAATAACTTTTTAAATCCTAATTTAAATTAAATAAAAAATTTAATTTTTTTTCTATTTAATTTTTTTTAAATTAAAAATAAAAAACAATTTGAAAAAATTAATTTTATTTAATTAAACATAAAAATTAAATATGAAATTTAAATTATTTTTTAAAAAATAATTAATTATTAATCTATTTTTTTTTATTAATCATTTTATTGAGATAAATTGTTTGAAGTCTATTCTAATTACTCCAAACCAAGCACAAAAACTTCAATAATTTAAAAAAAATTCAAAGAGGATCCTTCAGCTTCAAAAAAAAAAAAATTCAAGTCACGTCCCTGATTAAACAAAAATGGAACTTTAATCAACTGGACTTCATTTACTTTCGCCCGTACCAAAAGGGGACCAAAAATTTTCCATCATCATCATAAAATCTAATTATTTTTCTCATCAAAAACCATTGACATTGTAATATGAGGCGAGACACACATAAACCCAGATGAACGAACGGAACGTCAGATGCCATAAAAATGATTAAATTGATTTTTTTTTCCGTTCGGTCAAGTAAAAATTCTGAGGAAAAAGTGCACCGCATCAAAAATAATTAAAATAAATGAAAAAATCGCTAATTTTTATTTCATTAATTTATCTTCCTACAAGTTAGGAGGTGTCATCATCGTATTTCCTGCCATAAATTTTTCAACACAAAAAAAAAGTTCATTTAACTCGCGCGCTGCATGACATAAAAATTAAAAGGAGAAGGAAGAAGAAGTGTGACTCATATAATTATGATATTTTTTTTCTACGTGATGAAGCAAAAAACATGCAAATTTTTTTTTATTTAATTATCACGATATGCCCTATGTGAGAAATTTTTTTATGACAATTTTTTGCTGTCGTGAAAAATGTCTAGGTTAATGAGGAGCGGAAATGTGTGAATTAACCCAATACTCTACTCTCGATATGAGTTTTTTAAATTTCATGAAATAAAAATAAATTTAAAAATATCGACGAGAATAAAAAAAAAGATGTTCAACATAAAAAGTGCACATGTTCAAATTAATTATTTCTCGTGAGTCAAAAATAAATAAAACTATCAACAACGCGGTTTGTCACTCTTCTCAAGAATCTTGGATAATTTTAAGATTTTATTTAAAAAAAATTAAATTTAATAAAAAAAACGAGTCTAGACTACACGAGACGCCTTTCAAAAAAAATCCGAGCGAATTAAATGCAAATCACTTTATCAACCTTTTTTCCACGTGAACGACTTTCTGATCAACTAATTAAGACTTGCATTTTATCATACATAATTTATTATGTGTACATTTGCTGTTTACCTGCTTGGAAAACATATTTCATTTTGTATCAAACAAACATATCGTCGTATGTTCAAATTCTCAGCGCATAAAACTACAAAGTTTTTTACCGAGGAATTGTAATTATTCAACTATGAAAAATGTTCTTTTTTTCTGCGGAGACTTGAAAACACACCTTATGGACTTCCACAAACTCGCCTATTAGCATTATTTTATTATTTATTGTGGATAAATTAAGTTATTTGAACTTTGTTAATGAATAAAGCAATTATTTTAAATATTTTGTTGACAGAAAAATGTCATAAAATGGCCTTAAAATACTTTTTTCAAATAAAAAAATTTGTCTATTTAAAAAATTTGATTTAAGGCCAATTTGAGGCATTTTTCTGTCAACACATTTATTAAAAATTTAAAATAATTGCTTTGTTCATCAAAAAATTCCAAATAAATATTAAATGACATTTAATTTTTTTTCCTTTTTTTATTTTTAATTTAATTTAATTTTCTTTTATTTAAATAAATTATTAATAAAAATAAATTATATTAATTTAATTTAATATTTTTTATTTCATGAATTAAATTTATAAATTTTTATTAAAAAAACTTAAAAATTTTATTTAATAATTAATAATAAAAATAAATTAATTTTTTAAATAAAAATTTATTAATTTGTTTATTCAATAAAAATAAATAGATTAATTTTTTTTATTAAATAAAAAAATTAAATATTCAGATTGAAAATAATTTTTTATTTAAAAAAAAAATAAATTAAATTTGATATTATTGAATAAGTTTTTTTTAATAAAATTAAATTAATTTTTTTTAAACAAAATTATTTATGTAATTAATTTAATTTAATTATTTAAAATAAAATAAAAAAATAAAATTAATTAATAGAATTTTCAAATTAAATTTTCTTTAAAAAAAATAATTTATTTTTATTAAAATATTTTTTAAATAAAAGAAAATTAAATTTAATTTAAAATAAAAAAAAGTAATTTTTATGATAAATAAATTTAATTTATTAAAACATAAAAATTATTTTATTTTAAATAAAAAAAAACAATGATAAATAAAAATAAAAAAAATCTAGACAGAAGATTGATCAAAATATAAATTAAAGCAGTTCATCGCCATCATTTATAATAAAGACTTCATATAAAAATAAAACAAAAAAATTAACACATGCATGAATGGGTCTACTTTTCTCAGAAAATGGGTGCATCTATTGCCCGAGTTGTTAATATAATTATACTTTTTTATATTTTTATTATTTATGGTGAATGAATGCGTGATGAATATTCATAGGAAATTCAAACAAAGTCTCGCAAAATAATAATAATTTTGTTGTCTTGCAAACAAATCATCGTTCGCCTTTTTTAATACTTTTTCAATCTGTCCATTTTTTTTTCTTAATTTTTATTTTTATTTCATAATATTTATTTATTAATTATTAATGCTCCATTTTTTTATTGGCATTTAATTTTTTTCCTGTTAAATGAGTTCAAGTTTATTTAACATCTTGTATCTTGTCCATTTCTATATTTTATGGTTCGTTAAGTTGATTTTTATTCTGTATTTAAATTTCCAGTAGAAGTAATAAAAAAATTGATTCGAATGTGATTCATGTGCTTTATGATTGGCAAAGGTCAGGATTGAATTAAATTTATTATTTGTTATTAAATATTTGATCAAATATTTCATTCCAAAGATTTTTTCTCTTAAATTACAAAAAAAAATGTCATATGCGGAATTCACAATATTTCAATCGATTTGACCCAGAAAGTTAATGTCGTTGCTTACTTTGGTACACAAATATATAAAATTAATTATGCAAATGTCGTTAATTGCCCCCAGCTGACACTATTTGCGAGACTATTAGAACAAACATTTCTCGTATTTTGTTTGTCTGAGCGAATGACTTTCGCCTGTGACACGAAATTTAAAATTTAAAAAGATGAAGTTTGATTTCTGGAAGTCTTCATAAGAGTTTCGAAATCGAGATGAGATGATAGTTTTATGGATCTGTTTTATTTTTGAGCAAGTAGAAAAGTGTGAAAAACATACGAAAATGAAGAGTTCCCCGAATAAAGTTGAATCAGAAGCTAATTATAAACAAGATGGGATTGTGCATTACGTGGCAACAACGATTTTGATGGAAGACGTGTTTTTGTTTGGGAAATACTTAACGGAAATTCTACATTAGTGACGAGTGATTTTTGATTTTTCTTTCGTAAAATGCATTTTAAATTTTTTTTTGTTGATTTATTTACATTTTTCTTGGAAAAGTTTAAACATTTTATTTTAAAAGTGCTTCAGAAGTTCATAAATGTTTAAATTTTTACATTACAAAACTGCCAAAAATTTTTAAAAATTTTGATAAAATAATTCAAAAGCGATTTTTGAAGCAAATTGAGCTCTTTTTAATAATTTTAAAGGCTCAGATTTGCCAAAACGATTAAAGTGAGAATTTTTCGACATTCAGGGTTGCCAAAAATGATTTTTTTTAAAGATCTTAATTATTAAATTTATTAATTTAAATAAAAATTAAATAAATTAATTTAATTATTTATTAAATTTTATTTATTTAAAATATAAAATTTAATTCAAAAACAGGGTTGCTAAATCTTGATAAAATAATTTAAAAGCGATTTTTGAAGAAAAATAATTTCTTTTTGGTAATTTTAGAGCTCAAAGTTGTCAAAACGGTTAAAAAAGTGAAATTTTTTGATATTCAGGGTTACCAAAAATTCATTATTCAATACATTAAAATGCATTTTATTTTTTTTTGTGATTCTTTCATAATTTAAAAAAAATTATTAATAAAAATAATTGTTTTTTCAATTAAAAAAGTAGCTTCAGAAATTCATTAATGTTCAAAATTTAAATTACAGGGTTGCCAAAATTTTTTTAAAATCTTGAACAGCTCATTTGAAAACAATTTCTGAAGCAAATTTAACTGTTTTTAGCTATTTTGAGCAAAACCACTCATAGAAGTGAGAATTTGTTGGCATTCAAGGTTGCCAAATATTTAATTTTAATAAATTTTTCACGAATAATAATTTTTGATGAAACTTATCAATTTAACTAAAAATAATTTTAAAAAATATTTTAAAAAATAAATTAAATTAATTAATTATTAAATTTAATTTATTTATTTAAAATATTAAATTTAATTCAGAAACAGGGTTGCCAATTTAAAAAAAATAATTTTTTTTTAAACATTTCATAACTTCAACAAAAGCTAAAATTCAATTGAAAGCCATTCACAACTCTCGGAACTCCTTTCAAATGCAAATAATTCGCCGTAATTCGCTACTGCCACACATGTCGCAAGTAACAAAGACACTCTATCACCAATTACGATCATTTACGAATAAATTTCCTTTGTTATTACTTATAATTGCAATTTGCTCGACAAACACCCATTACACAATCATTCACAATAATATAATAACAAAAACACACACACGTGACTGTGTCAAGCCTCGTTCAATTTCGCTTAATTGTAGAACGAACAAAATCTCAAGTCGCATCTGCAATTTACGGAGAATGATTTATCGAAATATCATAAAACGCACGTTTAAGCGTTCTTCAGTCTGATAATTTGTTCTTGTTGTTTATTTTTATCGCCTTGATTTTTTTTTTGTTTTGGTCGAAGCAAATTTTCTTCGAAGTAAATGAAGAATTGCTCTATGGCATTAACGTCAAATGCGGTACAACGTGTTGTGGTTTAAATGCCAAGAAGCATAATAAATTGTGAGAACGTATCTTCAATGATAGTAATATTTATTGTTATGACACATGCGGAATGATAAACAAGACTTAAATCAAAGAAATTTGAACCAAAACTATTTTTTTTTGTTTTGAGAAATTCGATTCCATCGAAAACTGGAAAAAATGAAGGTTATTCACCTCGCAACGAAAAATAATTTAAATTAACGATTTTTCTTTTGGTGTTCTGCTTTTTTTTTGTTCTTTGTTTGTAAGAAAGACTTGCCTTCTTTCGGGTAGATATCTGACAGACACTCATCGGATACATTTTCATTTCCATTTTGATTACTATTATTACTGTTATTATAAACAAACACGCAAAAATTTTATTCCAGCTAGGTACCTCGTTGCTTCACTTGTGGCTTACAGTCTTTTCTTTTTCATTTTTTTTTCTTACCGCATTTCGCAGAAAAAATGTAGTAATATGCGGAAATTGACGTCTTTGAATTTTGTACAAATAATTTTTTTTAATTCAAAATGTGCATTGGGATCAAATTTTTAAAATATGCATTGGGGCAAAAATTTTAAAATATGCATTGGGCTAAATATAAAATGTGCAATGGGATAATTTTTGACCCATTTCACATTTTTTATTTTAAACCCAATGCATATTTTGAATTTTTGTCCCAATGAACATTTTAAAAATTTGAACCTAATGCACATTTTAGATTTAAAATATTCATTGGGCGAAAATTTTAAAATGTGAATTGGGCTCAATTTTTTAATATGTTCATTGAGATCATTTTTGACCCATTTTACATTTTATATTTTAAACCCAATGCATATTTTAAAATTTTGTCACAATGAAAATTTTAAATCCAAAATGTGCATTAGGTTCAATTTTTTAAAATATTCATTGAGACAAAAATTTTCAGAAAATGCATTTTTAAAATTTTATCCCAATGCACATTTTTTAAATGCACATTTTGAAAATTATTTCCCAATGCACATTTTCAATTTCACATTTTAAACCCAATGCATATTTTAAAATTTTTGTCCCAATGAACTTTTTAAAAAATTGAGCCCAATGCACATTTTAGATTAAAAAATAATTATTTGAACAAAATTAAAATAAAAATGCGGTAAACTTTGTTGAACTTCTTCCAATGATGACTTTTTAGCTGGTTTTGCTTCGAAGAAAGGCACAGTAACTAACTAACAAGACGATCAACGTTCTCGAAGCAAGAAAGGAGTTTGTTGCATTATGTTTGTAATAAGCATAAAAAGCGACGAAAAAAACGGCAACAACGTAATACATTTTAATTTAAAAAATAAGCTCAAACTACTCGGTGAGTAGAGTAAAGGTTATTAGACGAGCAACGTCGTCGTCGTCGTCGACGGTTTGTGGTTCACATTTTGAGGGTTACCGCATGCTTTGTTAGCATTTTTGTCATTCTTTCCATCGTTGGCGTCGCAAACGAACAAAAGGACTCGCAAAAATTTGAATGTGAATTGTACATCGAGGACTGCTGCCATCGTCGTCGTCGTCGTTCGTCGTTATCTTTCCCCAAAACTCATGTGCAAACTCATTTATTATTAAATATTGTCATGCCTTTCACGAGAACTGGATGTTGAAACGTGTGTTGTTAGCTCTCGGCGGAGAACTATTTGCGTAATCGAGTGAATTCTCCGAATAATGAACGTGTGTATGAAACAAGGATCAACGCAAGGTCATTGCAATGTCTAACTAAAAGCAAAGTGAAAACCACAACGTTCGTTATTTCGGCTCGGAATTGTGTTGAAATGTTTTTGTTAGAAGTTCTGTGTAAATTAATCAGCTTGTCGAGAATATTTTTGTTTATAATAGTAGGTCAAAGTTCTAACATGAAATAAAAATGGAAATTTCATACGATTCGTACGTCATGTCGGCATTTAAATATTACTTGAGAATTATTTTTTGCTTGATAAGAACCAAATGCCTTCTTTTTAAATATTTTTTTTTGCTTTTGTGCATAAGACGTTTGATATTTTTTTTGGTTCTTGATACTCTTTGAGAGGATGTTTATTTGTAAATAATTACTAAAGAAGATAATTTACAGCAAAAATAATCAATTCAATGAAAAAATATTTTTTAATCAATTTTAATTTTTTCTATTTAAATTTTTAAATTAAATTCTTAAGAAAATTATATTATTAAGAATTTTTTTAATTCAATTTTTTAATCTAAATAAATTTGATTTAATTTAATTGAATTATTAATTTTTTATTTATAATGTTTTAATATTTTTTTTAAAATATTGAAAAATAATTTTTTTTAATAATTAAAAATTTTTTTTAAATTTTTTTAATCATTTAATATTTAAAAAAAATTTTTTTATAATTTATTTAATTTTTTATTTAATTTTTTTTTAAATTTTATTATTATTAAAATAAAATGAAACAATTATTTATTTATTTTTATTAATTTTATTTTTTTTATTTTGAAAAATTTTCAAATAATAAATTTTTTTTAAAATAAAATAAAAAATAATATTATTAAAAATTAAAAATAATTATTTTTATCAGCTTTTAAGTTTTTTAAAAATTATTTTCATCAAAAAATTAATTAAAAAAAAAAATAAAATTTTACTTTAAATAATTAAAAATTTAATTTTATTTAAATTAATGTATTTTTATTAATTTTTTGATGAAAATAGTTTTTAAAAAATTTAAAAGCTGATAAAAATAATTATTTTAAAATTTTAAAAAAATCTTTTAATATATAAAAATGCAAAAAATATAAACTTTCATTGTAACCTTGACCCATTTCATAACATGGCGTCAAAATGCCAATTTCTGCCTTCATTAACAAAATAAATGTATAAATTAAACTGATTAGTAATCATTAATATTTATTGAACAAGTAATTCTACTACTTTAATAAAAAAATTTAATTCATAAATTTACGACTGTATAATTTGTACATTCAATACTGATATGAATAAAAAACGAATGTACAGAAAGACAGCTAATTAATAATTTTCGATCATAAAAAATTTCTTATCAGATGTTCTTTGCTCGACTCGCCTCGCTTGCATGAATGAGTTTATTAAAAAAAAAAAAGAAATAAGAATTAAATTGATGTACTTCTGTTACTGTTTCTTCGGCGCTGCGCTGATTAGAAAGAGGAAGTAAAACTGCTGATTATGATTTCTTACTCTTCTCTTATGCATTTCTTCATGAACAATTTTTTTAATAATGAAATGAGAAAAAAAAGTCAAATGCTGGTCCACATAACCAGATGCATCGAGTCGAACAATTTCATTCACTTAATTGATTTTTTCTCCTCTACGTTTTTTTTTCGTCGTCGTTGTCTATCTGCAGTTCATGCAGTTCAGTTATTCACTCTTGACACATAAATCGACCGGGGCATGGAAAAGACATTAACTCGTCCCTTCTTCATTCTTCTGCGAACATATGAACATAAAAATTGTCGCAAAAATATATATGACTTTCATGATAATGATAAGAAAATGTTTCATACATATCTGCATCATTATTACATATTTTCAGTGTGTCTCTGTGCTTTCATGGAGTGTCGCCAAGAAAATGACCAGACAAGGAGAGAACAAAAAAAAAGTTGAAAGTTTTCGTTAGAAGAAATATTTACAAAAATGTCGTATTTTGGTAAAAAAATGTGCATTGGGTCAAAATTTTAAAATTTATATTTTTATCATGTGACCCAATGCATATTTTGAAAAGTTTACCCAATGAACATTTTAATTTTAATATTTAAAATAATTTAAAATGTTCGTTGAGCAGATATTTCACATTATGCATTGGGTTCAAATTATTTAGAAAGATAAAAATCGTATTTTATAAATTTTGTCCCAATGCACATTCAAAATTCTTCATCTCAATGAACATTTTTCCTTTTTAACCTAACTCAAAGTTAGAAATGTCATTTTGGAAATGTCAGTTGGAAAACTTACCCAATGTACATTTTAAATTTTCATAAAAACGAAAATTTTCAATTTTGACCCAATGCACATTTAATATTTTTCAATATTTATAAAATAATTCTACATTTTTAATAAATTTACAGTTTGAGTTCTCATCCCATCGTAAGTTGAAAAAAATCCCAATGAAAATTATAAATTTTCTTGAAATGCAAAATTTTGAAATTTTGACCCGATGCACAATTTAAATTTTTTTTGTAATGTTTTAAATTTTTTTCTTTATGTAAATAATAATTTTTTAACTGAAAATAAATTTTAATAATTTTTGCCCAATGTACATTTTAAAATTTTTCACAAAAATGAACTTTATGAAATTTTCCCAATGCACATTTTAATTTTTTTTTCAACCGACAGACCTGAGTAAAATTTTAATGTTTTTTTCGAACTCCATAAAAAATCATAAAAGGAAAGGATTGCAACGTGTGTAGGTTTGATAAAGGCATTAAATCATCATCATGATATCTTGCGCGCACGTTAATTTATTATACACGCGATTCGTCTCCCGCATTCGTTTTTATCCGAAAAAAAAATCTTAAAATAAATATCATTGTTACGCCAGATCAAAATGCATTATTCATCCGCAGAAATGTACAGTTAAACTAAAAGAACATGAGGTCAACAAACAATGAGCGCGAGGAGAAACATTCCTGGAATTCATTAACACTCGTTGTTGTTCTTGCGGTTACAAAACATGTGTTTTCGGTAAATTGATTAGGATGGTCATGAAAAATCGAGAGGGGAACGTAAACAAATCAATCAACGTGAATCGACACGAGATAAGAACTTTAAGAAGTCAAAGAAGTCATGCTTGAGCGATAAAAATCAATGACAATCCCGAAGTTCATTCTTAAAGAAGCAACGATTTTGTTACAATTAATCGTGTAAACATGATTTTTGTTGCGCACGAGAGTTGTTCGACTACCTACTCAAATGCAATAAAAAAAATAAAAGGAACAAAGGAGATTCATGAATAATGTGATCGAGGCACGAATTTATCGTCATCATCTTCCTCAAATGCAACTTTAAAGCAGCTTTGTTATGGTAATAAAGCTATTATTGTTTGTTTATTCGATGATTCGATAGTTCGGAGATGAATGGAGAGTGTTAATGATGGCACCTTTTGATGAGTTTTGTTTGAACAGATTTTGGTTGGATGATTTTATGAGTCATTAAATTACGATTTAAAATGAAAAAGAAGAGTTTAGAGTTGAAAGAAAGTTTTTAGATCAGTTTTTTTAACTAAAATATTTTTAAAAAGTTTAATTTAATTATTCGTGAATATTTTTTCATTTATTTATTTTATAAAAATTAAATAACAAAAATAATTTTAATGAAATCCTTAAAAATAAAAAATTTCATTAAAATTTTGATTTTTATTTTTTTTTTTTGAATTTTAAATTTTTTTTATTAAATTTTTAATTTATTAAATTAAAAAAATAATATTAATAATTAAATTCCTCAAGAGCAAAAGTTTAATTAAAATTTCAATATTTAATTTTTAATATTATTTTTAATTAAAATTTATTTTAATTTTTTTTTTAATTAAAAAAAATAAATTAAATAAAATAAATAATTAATTTAATAAATTAAAAATATAAAATTAAAAAATTAATTAAAAAAAAATTTAAATATTAAAATTTTAATTAAACATTTACTCTTGAAGATTTGAAAAAAAATAATTTTTATTTTTTTTTATTTTAATGAAAAAAAAAATATTAATTAATAGCTATTTAATAAAATTTATTAAATAAAAATTAAATAAATAATTAAAATTAAACTTCGTTAATAAAAATTTTCAATGAAAATTGTTTTTTTTTCATTTCAGGAAATTACAACTTTTGAAGATGGATTTGAAGCTTTAAAACTGAAAAAATTTGGTAAGTATCCTTTATTTAAATAAAAAAGAAATAGTCGGTATCCTTACCACTAGACAATATGGGAAATTAAAATTTAAAGAAAAACATCAGCGAAAAAATGTTTGAATCCATTTTACAATAAAAGTCGATGAACTGCAACATTTACAACTCGTTAAATTCTAAAAAGTCATTAAAACGTAATTCGATGATCGATCGAGAACAATAAAAATTAACTTGATTAGGTCAAAGAGTTCAAAAAATACCAAATTTCTCATTAAAAATCACTGAATCATTGCCTCAAATTAAAAGATCTTTCCAAATACGTCAAAAAACGTGAATAACCAAAATATTTATTTATTTCGTTAATTAGCGAAAACCTGTTTTTTTTTTACTGAAATTACAATCAAACGTTATTGTCAATAATAAATTCAACACGTTTTTTCGTACCGAAACTCAAAGTTATCTATAGATAGGTGAATAACTACGTTACAAATAGATGACCGGGGAATACTGCGTGATTCATCTTTTCGTGAACGACAAAAAAAATAAAATTTATGAATGAATTTACATTTAAATTCACACGGAATTCGCGAAACTATCGGTAGCGGTTTTTACAATTTTTTTAAAAAGATGACGAATTGTCAGTCTATTTATTCAAAAAAATGCATTAATTGTTAAAGTACACTCAGACTTTTTTCCTCTTGATTCTCGAGAAGAACAAAAATACACATTTTGTGCAAATATTTGAAGAAAATCTCATCATTTCTCATCCGAGACACGTTAAAGACTTGCACAAATAATAAAAAGAGGGGAGCAATAACCAATATAGTTAAAGGTTTTATTGAATTGCAAGTTTATTCAGATGCGATTTTTAGACATGATTATTGATGAAACATAAAATCCACACATATGGCATAAAAATAGTTTTAGCGGCGCCATGAAGATGAATCAGATCATGTCCCCCATCATGTCATCAAGGTTAATTTGTATTCAAAATTGACTCAAGTTCATTTCCGACTTTTTACTCGCACAACCCCAAATTTTCGCAAAGAAAACAAAAAAAAATGTTCAAACAAAACAAAGGGAAGCAATAACAGTGAAATTGAATTTTATTTTTCCTCTGTAACTTTGTTCTTCGTAAAAATAAAAATACGACGACGAGAGAGGAAAATGGTCTGGTAAACAATGTGCGTGAGACTTGCGCATTTCGGTTTCCCATGAATCATCAAGTTGTAATAAAAATAACAAAAAACCGGCGTTTTTGTTGTTTTTGCAAAACTTTTTTTTGAAATCGATACTTTGTCCTGTATTTCGACTCAAAATCGATATTTTTTATTTTAAATTAAATTAAATAAAAATTCTTACCGTTGAATCACTAAAATCCGTGAGCAATCGATTGTCCGTTATTTCTTTTGTTACTCCATCTTTCACGAACGGAAATGCTTTGGCAGTGTCCATGCATTGCAAAATTATATATAATAAATTTATTATTTTTATTGGATTCATTTTTTCTAATCTAATTTCCAACATTTTTTAATTTTTTAAATTAATTTAAATTTTTAAAAATTATTTTTATTTAATTTTTTTTTAAATTGATCGAACATTGAACACTTCTACTCATCAATCATCGCACTTTTTATTTTTTTTCTATTAATAAATATATCTTGACTTAATTGATTCAATCAATTATTTTATCTATTTAGTCCGATATTATTATTATTATTTATTCTCGTCGTAAATAATCGTCGCTAAATATTTTTCTATTATTAATTTTTTTATCACTTAAGCATTTATGGCGAGAGATAATCACTAATGGAATATTTTTCTTGTTACTTAGGTGACAAGGACTGCGTCTCATGTGTTACTGAACGTATAGTAACAATGTTGAGGCGCCGTTGTTGAAATATTTCTCCAACAAGGGCGATATATTTTTCCGTATATTTTTTGTTGTTGTTGTATTTTTGTATGGAGCAGATGACACTCCTTCACTAATAAATTTTGTTATTATTTTTTTTATTTAATATTATGATGTTTCAATTTTTTTTCTATATAATAAAAAAATTGTTCATAATAAATTTTGCTTAAAATAATTTTTTTAAATTTATTTTTGTCACAAATTATTTTTTTTTTAATCACTTCGAATGGGTTTCATCACTCATTTATATTTATTTCGGATTTTAATTAATATTATTTATTTAATTATAATTAATTTAAAACTTTTAATTTATACATATATATTTATTTTATTTTTTTTTGTATGAATTTATATTAAAATAATAAAATTGGATTTAACTCTCGGGGAAGCACATCACTTTAGTAACCGCACAAAATACGAAGCCGTTAATGGTAATGCATTTTATTTATAAATAAATAATGAATGAGACGAGAGTAAAAATTTTGTGCGTTTACGCGATACCGTATGTCAACTGGAACTGTTTCATATGGCATAGACATAACATCGAATAACATAGTTCCTGGCGGACCCAGACTAAAAACTTTTATACAAAACTTCGCTGTACTGTGAAATACTACATTTCATACACAGAAACACAAATACACACAAAAAACACGTCTCGTGCGACTCACAATGAAATATAAAATAATGTAGGTTTTTTCTTTGTATTCATCATTCAAGTGTTGTGTGACAAGAGGCAATATTAGCTAATTTCAGGATTAAGGTCGAATTATGAATTAGAACGAAATTAATTTTAATCGCATGACACGTGTAAATTTTTTTTTCACAAAGAACTTTTTAAAAATTAACTGATTTAATTTACAAAAATAAAAAAAAAATCTAAGAAAAATAATTATTTGACAGAAAATGAACAAAAACTTACAAATGTGTTTGTTATAAAATAATAATAAATACAGTCATGATTATAAATATAAATTTTATACATTGAAACGAAAACACACGACTACAGAATCAGAAAACCATATGATTCGAATTCATTTTGATATTGTACACAACAACACATGGGCAGACTTGAAAAATTCTTAAAAGTCGTTCTTTGCCTTTTACAGCGTATGTGCATGCGATGTTAAATGTGATGTTTAATACAATCAGAATAGTCAAGTGCTTTTTATGTTGTTCTTTTTATTTTTAGAACACAGAGGAATAATTGCATAAAGTATGTATGAGCATAAGAATTGGAGATATTTTTAGAGAGGGTCGGTTAGATATTTTTTTTTTTTTTGTAATAAATTTTGATGATTGGGTAATAAATTAATTAAAAAATAAATAAATAAAAACATTGAAATAATTATTATGAGTTTTTAAAATAATATTTTTTAATTATTTAATGATTTATTTTTTGTTTAAAATTTTTTTTTTTGTAAAAATCATTTTTAATTTTTTTTAGTTTATTTATTTTTTATAATTTATTTATTCATTTATTTTAATTGAATTAATTAATTTTTAAATTATTTATTTTTTTTTTTTTATTTTTATTTATTTTTTTAATATTTATTTTTTTTTATTTAAAAATTATTTATTTTTTTTTATTTTTTTTTTATTTTATTTTAATTTTTATTAATTTTTTTATTATTTATTTATTTATTTATTGATTAAAAACATTCAAAATTTTTTTTAAAAATTTATTATTTTACATTATTTTAATTTAATTTTTATTTAATTTTAATTAAATTTTAAGAAGATTAAAAATTTATTAAAAAATTAAAAAATTAAAATAAAATTTAATAAAATTTATTATTTATTATTTATTATAATAATAATTATTTAATTTATCAAAAAATAAATTAATTTTTTCTCATTGAATTTACAAAAAAAAAATAAATTAATTAATTTATTTAAATGAATTTTTAATAATTTTTTAATTATTTTTCATGGTTTTTTAGAATTAAATTTGAAAATAATATTCAAATAAACCTTAAAAATATTCAAGAAGTTAAAATTTCTTAACTTCTAACAAAGCAAGTCATAAAAATGAAAATTTTCAAACATTATCTGTTTTTCGTTTCAAATGTTATTCTTCTTGCAAACTTCTTGCACTGTCAGAAAAACATGTGCGCAAAATTTTACTTTACCCTTTAAATTATTTCGCAATATAAATAAACATTTAAGAAGATTAGCTTTCTTCCTTTTCATAAACATGTCAAAAATTTTGACAGCTCGAAATTTTATTTTCTGCACAAAAGTGCATTTTGTTGCATTCCAGATGTTTTTAGACATCATTTCGCTCAAAATCCATTTTTTGTTTAAAAATATTTTTTCGACAAGAGAATAAAATGCGATCTTATGAATAATGTAAAGAAAACAAGAAAATGAGAAGTCATTGGTATTAGTTTCAACAGTATTCTATTACATTCTTTCCAGATCCTCTTCGTTTTTTTTTCTCATTCGGAGATGGAGTTGAACTGAATTGAATTTCAATACTTGAATGGCGGACCGGTCGTTCTTGTTTATTCATCGCCGCGGCGATATGAGTGTTTAAGAAAGTTGCTTCAAGAACTCTCGAGAGCGACAACAACACCAATTGAATGAAATTTCACAAAGAGATCCTTTGTTTTTCGGCATTTTATGTGTTTTTTTACAGTAACATGTGCACAAGTGTTGTAAATTTTTATCTTTTGTAGTTTCTCGGAGCTAGTTTCGGGTGAATAAAGAAAACGCTTCGAATCGATTTTGGCAACATTTCAAAATAATGTATGCGTTCCGCAATAAAAAAAATATGAAATAATTCGAGAGGATTTTTCATCCGGGAA
Source organism: Culicoides brevitarsis (assembly GCF_036172545.1). Taxonomy (NCBI): domain Eukaryota; kingdom Metazoa; phylum Arthropoda; class Insecta; order Diptera; family Ceratopogonidae; genus Culicoides; species Culicoides brevitarsis. Next base: position 2,678,112 of record NC_087085.1, read on the forward strand.
TGCAATCCTTATCCTTCGCTTTTTTATGCCATCCTTTTATTGCTTCCTTTTCTGGACGAGTACTCGACAGTCGTTGTCATTGTGTGCCAACAAAAAGACAAATAAATTAAAATAATAAAAAAATCTACATCTGGTCAAATATCGCATGTACAGAAAAAAATTCAAAGTTGTCGTGAGGAGAAGGATAAAACTGCATTTTTATTATTTTTTAACCACGTGACTTCTAAAACTTCATAACAAAATTTAACACAATACAAATTTCAATTTTTTGCAGTTTTTGGCTTTCTAAATCACTTCAATGCATATTTTTAAAGTTGGCTAATTTTGAGATTAAATTTTTTGATTAAATTTACTTTTTAAAAATTTTAAACCACGTGACTTTTTTTTATCCCAATGCATATTTTAAAATTTTTGCATAAAATTCATTCGAATTTTAAACTAAAAAAAATTTTAAATTTAATCCCAATACAAATTCTATATTTTTTTTTTTGACCCATTGGATATTTTCAAAAAAGTTCCTAATGCACATTTATTTTGTTTTAACCACGTGACTTACTTTTATTACATGATTTATTTATTTTTTCGAATTTAAAATTTTTTCCCAATGCACATTTCAATATTTTTCGTATATTAAATTTTTGTCCCAATGCAAATTTTTAAAATTAATCCCAATGCACATTTTAAAAATTTTCTAAAAGCAATTTTTTTTTGTTTTAAAGTAAATTTAGAAAATTTCAAACCGACTTCATTTTCAGCATAAAACCACATTTTTCTTCGAAATGCGGTAAAAAATGGTACAAAGGATGAATATAGTAGAGGATGAGGACTGTCAACAAATTATGTTATCAAGAAAGAAAGAAAAAAATCAGAGAGAGTGTTTTTTGTGTGTGTTTGATGATGCATTTCAGTAGATAAGAGGAACGTGATATGTTTTGACAAAAACACAAATAAAAAAAAACGAATAGAGAAGAAAGGAAACAAGACAAGAAGTTTCTTTTGTTTACGAAAAAAATTTAGTTAAAAACATTGTTGAACATAAAATTACTAATAATAAAAATAATAATGTTCGGTAATAATTTATAGACATTATTCAACGGATGTGCCTTTTTTGAATAAAAATATGTTGTTTCTACAACCGAATTCGTCGACTTTGTCTTCTTTGTGAATCGTGCAAGGCAAGTGCCAGTCTCGCAGGGAGATAAATAACCACAGGAACGAGGTCTGAAGATCTTCTTCGAGAACTTGAACCTCGTCTCCGAGTAAACTCCAAATCTCCTTCGTCGAAGTATTCTGAAGAAGTTTCTGAACTTTCCGTTGGTAATCTCACACGAACAGGAGGCAATCGATAACTTGGTTCATTGAGTCTTCTTGTTGAAAAAGCGGGCGGTTCCCAATCTTCATCATAAGTTGACTCACTTTGTTCCGTTGAATCTGTTTCAATGGTAAAAGTTGCATTTGGACTTCGTGAAAATGTGAAAGTTTCATTAGGCTTCGGTTGAATTAAGGAAGCTGTTCGATAAAGTTCATCTGATGAGAGTTCAGAGACAGTTTGATACAAAGAAGATGAACTTGAGGTTGGATCTCGTCGACGAACGGGAGTGCTATAAACCATAACAGGAGTTCCATAAGAGCGACGATGACGAAGAAAACGATTCCATGAGGAGCTCAGAGGGCTTGAAGCGACAACTCGTCGAGGGCGGTATCGGTCGATTGGGGTTTCGTATCGAAAACTCATGATTTGTTGTTACAAAAAATTTTTAAAAATTAAAAAAAATAATAATTTGAAGGAAATTTCAATGGGTTCTAAGTGATAAATTGACAATTTCTTCTATCTTTATTTAATTTAATTAATTATTTTAACAAATAATTTAATAAAAATTATAATTTAAAAAAAATTTATAAAAAAAATAAATAAAATTAAAATTACATAAAAAAATTAAATTAAAATTAAACAAAAAAAAAATTAAAAAATTATACTAAATCAAATTTTTAAAATAATTAATTAAAATTGATTAAATAATAAATTAATAAAATTAAAATAAATAAAATTTAACAAATATAATTTAAATTAAAATAAATTTTATTAACTTATTAATTAACTTTAATTTTTTATGGACTAATATTATAATAAAAATATAATTAAAAATAATTATTTTATTAAAAAAATATTTTACTTTTAATTTTATAAAATTTTAAAAAATTAAAGATTAAAAAATATACATATTAAAAAAAATTCAAACTATATTTTTTATTTAAATTAAAAAAAATTTAATAAATTATTGAATTAATTTTAATTTAATTATATTTTTAATAATTTAAAATTAATAAGTTAAAAATATTTATTTTATTTTTTTACAATTTTGATTATAAATTTTAAAAAAAATAAAATATATTAAAAATAAATATATTATAAATAATAAAATTATTATTTTAATTATATTATTTAAAAAATATTTATTTTTTTTTATTTTATTTTAAATTTAATTAAAATTAAAAAAAAAAATATTTTTATGAAAAAAAAAAAATTAAAAAAAAAAAATAAATTAGTTTAAAAAATAAATAAAAATTCATTTATTTTTTTTAAATTCAAAATAAAATTAAAAATTTATTTATTTTGATTAAAAATTATAAAAAATGATATTTTTAAAATATTAAAAAAAAAATAAAATTGAATTAAAAATTAATGAATATTAATATTTCTTACTTAATAAAAATTAAAAATTTTTAAAAATAATTTTTTAAATCAATAAAATAGAAATTCACATAAAAAATTCAAAAAAATTTAATCCAGACTTAAATTTAAAATTCCTCCTGCCACATTTTCCAACAATTCGCCTCAACTTTCACACAAACTAATTATTCTCTGTGTCATTTATCTCGCTCAAGATTGCTTAGAATAACAAGAAAACATGTCAATTTTACACTTTCTCTTTAGAATATAATTATTGTTGTAATTATTATTTGTTATTTTATGAATGAATTCAATTGTGCGGCAATGTAAGCTCATTTAATAGTTTTAATGATGATGATAAGTTAAACATGAAATAATTGCTAGAACTAACATTGTTCAAACACAGGAAAGTAATTATTATTAAACAAAACATTCAGTGCCATGGGTTGGGTTGTCGTATTAAGTAATTGAATTGAGTGTGCGGCGTACGGCGTGGTGTCGATTGAGATAAAATTGAATGCACTGATAATGTGCATGAGAAACCGCATGTACGACAAAACATGAGAATTATGATGTTTTAATCGACGTTGAACTACTTCTGGTTAAAAATACGACGCAAGTCACTGACATTTGTCAATTTCAACGCGACGAGCAAATATTTAAAGGGAATGACTAATAATCTCGAAAAATGTCGTCTTTTGCACAAATTGAATGGATTCGCGTTCATTGTGACATTACATCGAGCAGCGAGCAATAAAAGACGGGGGCCTTGTGTAAATTATGTGTCTGCAACTGATTTTTATTGCATATTGTTAAAGATGATCTTTGCACCAATATTTTCTCTCCGCAATTGTACTTTTTGCTCGTTGGTCTTGTTGGCTAGAACACAATGCGAGAATAAGAATTTAAAACATGACAAAATGAAAAGATAATAATAAAATATTTGCAATAAACTAGACGACACTTTGTACCAAGTAGGGTATTTGAAATTTTTTTGACGCAATTATATTTAATGGAATATATAAAAAAAATTAATTTAAAAATAATTCGATGAATTTTAATGAGAAAAATTTTTTTTTAATTTATTTTTAAATTGTTGTATATTTTTTTCAATTTAAATAATAAAAAATTAATTTTAAATCTAAAAAAAATTAAATAATAAAAAATTAATTTGACATCTAAAAAAAATTAAATAAATTTGAAAAAAATATTTTTACTAAATTTTAATTTTTTTTCACAAAAAAAATTATTTTATTACTCAAATATTTTAATTATTTTTTTTTTGAAAAATTAGAATGAATAAAATATAATTTATAAAATTTAAGAAATTTTAACTTAAAAATTTTTTTTTTACATTTTAAAATCAAAGTCTAATTTTTTTGAATTTTTTTTTTTTTTTAATTTTTTAAAAACTTAATTTTGTATCTTTTTTTTGTTGAGTTTCTTTAATTGAATGATAATATTTTTTTTAATCAAATTCAAAATAATTTAAATTAAACTTATATAAAATAAATAAATTTTTAATTTAAAATTAAATTTTTTTTAAATATTTCAACTTTAGTTAAAATTATTTTAAAATTTATAATGTTAAAAAATTTAAATTTATTTAAAATATTTTTAATTAAATAAAATTAATTAAATTTTACTAAATTTTTAATTAATTTCTTATTTTTTATCAAATTAAATTTTTAATTCAAAGTTTTTCAATAAAAAAGTTAAATTTTTTTAAAGTTATTTTTACTAAAAAAAAATTAAATTTAATTCAAATTATTTTTTTAATTTTTTTTTTTTTTATAAAATTTTTAAAATAAATTTTTAATTCAAAATTTTGTAATTAAAAAATTAAATTTTTAAAAATTTCCAAAACCCCTAATATTTTTTTCTTCTGCCTCTGTACAGATATCATTTTTTAATAAGATGTCGAGACATTTAATTCGCACAAAAAAAAACTCTTCGAACAATAAAACTCACATAAATTTCACTAAATTCTAAGTAAGTAGTAAGCCGTTTAAGTTTCAAACCGAAAGATGCACAATCGCAACTATTAATTTTCTCTGCGAAAGTTCTTCGTCTATCGCAAGTGATTGAAATATTGCCTCAGCTAATTAACTCTTCTCTCCCATATAAACAGCCTGGATGCCGTAAACTTCTTCCGTTACTACACTTTTATCGTTAATTTAATAACTTCCCATCAGTGTCGGAAGGACAAATGTCTCCCGCAATGCCGAACGGGACTCGTGTCATTACATCCCTGCGATGATGTTCGAAGCTGTAATAAAAAAAGTGGGTGTAACAGTCTCAACATGAGTCAGCTGTGTTAAAAAGGTAGTGATAAATTTAATCAAGCGCCGTTCAATGCATTTCAATACATTTCGTTCCGGAGCAGGAAAAACGGAAAATATAAAGTATAATAAATAGGAAAATAAAGCGGAGGAAAAAAATGGATGAAAAAGAAATTACTTGAAGGCGAAGGAAGGACATTTTCTTCCATGAACGAGCAGTAGTTGCTGATACCAAAAGACATTTTTATTGGAATTATTGGAAAAACATCATAAATAACAATTTTCTTGAATGCGAAGAGATGGTGCAATATTGCTCGATGAGACTAAAAGAAGGTAATTTTAATCATTTATTTTTATTTTTTGTGAAATAAAAAATTTTTATTCTGTTTTAAAAAAATAGAAATTAATTAATATTTTTTTAAAAACTTAAAATAAATTAAATTTAAAATTAATTAAATTAAAATTTAATTAAATAAAAAAATAAAGCTATTTATTTAAAAAAAAATTGAAAAAAGTCATAAAATTGAGTTCTTAAAAAATTAATAAATAAGGATTAAATAATAAAATAAAATTAGTTTAATTAAATTAATAATTAAAATTAAATTCAAAAAAAAAATAAAATAAAATTTTCACATTTTCGTATTCCTTATGGATTTTTTTAAAATTAATTTAATAATTAAAATTTTATTAATTTTCAATTTTAATTACTTAATTTGAATTTTAAAAAAAAATTTAATTATTTATTTTTTTTTTGAATTTACGGAATTTAATTAAATTTTAAAAATATATATTTTGATAAAAAATTACATTGAATTATTTTTTTTTTCTAAACCATTTTGAAGTAAAAATTGATTTTAATTTAAATTATTGTTTGTCTGTCTGTCTCAAATGCTCATGAGGAGTATGAAATTGTGAAAAATCAGTTTTTGTACATTTTAATTTAAATAAAATGAAAATAAAATTCTGTTTTCGAAGGATAAATTTCATCCAATTTTAAGTCAAAAGGCATCATAATAACTTTGCAATTTAAAATTAACCGTCCAGCATCGCTATCGATATTTGCAAAGAAAGTAAATGACGCGAACCAACAATTATCTCTCAGCAACACTCTGCGTACTTTTCTATTAAAAGAATTGAAGATTATGCAAAAGTGAGGCAAATTAATAAAAGCCTTGCGAGAAACTCACGATTTTGCAGCTTGAATATTGATTCAAAATTTTTCCATTGTTGTTGCTGCTGCTACTAAATATTTATTCAAATTTTATTCAATATCAGCTCTGTGTCGGTCCGTGTTGTGCTGCAAATGGCAACTTCGCGTTAGATTCGTTGTTTTTTAGTCCTGAATGCAAAGAGCAAACAAGCGGCAAATATCATGCAGTTTTTTTTTGTATGTAAAACTAGAAAAAAATCTATTTCATTATGTAAAATAATACAGAAACATAAAAAAAATTGAGAATAAAAATAAAATAAAACAATGAACGTTGTTATCAGTTTTTATTACAATTATACAACACAACAGATACATTTAAACAAATTCAGAAAGTTAAGTTACTTTGTGTGTGGAGTGAAAAAAAAACGAAAAAAGTGTAAATAAATGTTTTAAAGTTTTTTTTTTGCCTCAGGGGCGGAAATATTTTTTTATTAAATATTTTTTTTTATTTTTATTCATTTTAATTTTTTAAATTTGGTTATAAAAAAAAATTAAAAATTTATTAATTAATAATGATTCATATTTTTTATTATATTTTTATTTGAACTAAATTTTAACATTTTTTTAAAAATTTATTTGAAAATTTTGAATAAATTATTGAAACTTAATTAAAAATTAAAAAAATATTTTTTGAAAAAAATTAAATAAAAAATATTATTTTTTAAAAGGATAAATTTATTAAATAATTAATTCAAAATTAAAAAAAATTTTTTTAAAAAATTAAATAAAAAAAAATTTAATATTTTTTTTTATTTTTAATAATTAATAGGAGTAAAAATTTAATTTTTTAAAAAATATAATTTATTCAAAATTATTTCTTTGACTAATTTTAATTAATTAATTTATTAAATTATTTTTATTAAATAATATTTAAAATAATTAAATAATAATAATAATTTAATAAATAATTTATTAAATAATATTTTATTTTAGTAAAATTAATTTTGTTAATATTTAATTTAAATTAATTTTATTAATTATTTTAATTTTTTAGAAAACTTAAAATTAATTCCGTCACTGTTTCTGCCCTATATTTGAACGTGCATGGCTAAAAAGTAACAAAAAAAAATAATAAAATAAAATAAAGCAACAGAATTTAATATTATTTGCGTAATTTTATGCTCTTCCTATTCAGCTCAACAATGTTCGATGATGACGATGATGAAGACGACGTCGACGGAAAACAATAAAAATAACAACAACAACAACGAAAAATGGAAAACTAGACGTGCGATGCATAATGTTCTCAATTGTACGACGCAGTGAGCGACGACGACGACGACGAAGAGAGACATAACTACTAGTTGAATTTGTGCGACAATGTGGCGCCAACTGAATTGCCCTTTTTTGCTGCCTGCCGTTAATGCGGATGCTTATTGAGTGTAAAGTGCGTGTGTCCCGTCGATTCTGTCGCTTTTTTCCTCCTCCGTGCGATTTCTTATTAGATTTTCGATAAAATATCCTTAAAAAAAGTAATTAAATTCAACACTTGTTGCTTCTACGCCCGTCATTCATTCATTCGGCGAAACGGAGCAAGGCAATAAACTTGCACGTGTACGAGCAATAAATAAATCTGTGCTCAATCTTTAATTAAAAACCTAAAATCAAGGATACTCACGATGGTCTTCGTCTTCTTAAGAGCCCGTCGTTCGTCAGTCAGCGTTATTGCACGTTATTAATCAAGCTCCAACCGAAAGACAGACAGGCATCGTTGAAAAGTGGGTTTTTTATTTTCTTTTTTTTTCTTGCTTCTCTGTGTGGTGAGAAAATTAACGTTTAAAAAATCCAGATCCTGATACAAGAACATGAGGGTATGTATCTAAAATAAAGAGAAAAAAAAATTAAAAAGTTGTCAAAAAAATTTAAAATGGTATAATCGTTTTTCAATTTTGAACCCCAATGCACATTTAAAAGATTTTTTTATATTTATTAATTTTTGATTAATTTTTTTTTCATTTCGAAATTTTTGAAATTTTTTCTAATGCACATTAGAATTTTTTTAATTTTTTTTTGAATTTATAAAATTTTTAGGCCCAATGCATATTTTGAATAAAAAATTTTTACTTAATTTAAAAATTTCAAAAAATGATTTTTAAAAATATTAATCCCAATGTACATTTTTAATTTTTTATTTTGAATTTTAATTTTTAAATATTTTTGAATTTTTAATCCCAATGCACATTTGAAAAATTTTTTATATAAAAAATTTAGACCTAAAGCATATTTTTTTTTAATTTTACATATTTTTAAACTTTGCCCCAATGCGCAATTTTCCCTATGCACATTTTAACTCTATTTTTTTTTAAATGCACTTTTAATTTTTATATTTTCAAATTTTTGTCCCAATGAACATTCTATATTTTTAATTTGAACTGAAACTACGAATTTATATGAAAAATTTTAAACCGATGCATATTTTGAATGAAAAATTCATAAAAAAAATTTGAATCTATATGAAAAATTATAACCCAATGCATATTCTGAATTTTAGTTTTATATTTTTGAGGTTAGAATAATTTTTTTTCATGAATTTAAAAATTTAATTATATCCCAATGTGAATTCACTATAAGGTTAGAATTTTATTTTTTAATGAAAATGCACATTGGGTTGAAAAATTTTAAAATAATGAGAAAAAATTAAATTTGCATTGGGAATTAAAATTTAAAAATCCTAATGCACATTTTTAAATTTTTTTCTCTTAACATATTTTGAAAATTTTTTAGCCCAATGCACATTTTTCAATTTTTCTTCGTAAAAAAGACGTTAAAACTTTTAAAAAATCTCAATTTTATTACGAAATGTAAAAAAATCTATGAAGAAGAAAAAAAGGATAGCAAAGATAAAAAATCGAGGCGTTAAAAAGAAAAATTGCAATTTTATATCACAATTTTAACCAGACATTTTTCTATGGTTTTTCCATATTGTTCAACGCTCGACACTTCAACACATTTTCAAGCAAGAATCTCTCCATAAGTCGGGACCGTTCTTATCTCGCCTCGCCTCTAGATACAATTTTCATCGGAATCTCTCTCGAGATTGAAAAGACATACGAAAAAGATTAATTATCCGTCGTCCAGAGATAGAAAAAAATTCCTCCCGATCTCGTCCCGATGTGTTAATTGAAATAGAGTAGCAAAAAAGGTGTCTGGTTAATTTATTATCGCCTCTCAAGTTGCTCTCGAGAAACACCTTGAATCGACGACGACGACGACAATGCCGTGCATGTCAATGTCGTATTTAGTGTCAATTTAGCGTCTTAAGTGTGTCGATTCATTACACATTTTGTGTGACATTTTGCAAAATTAAAATTGAATCTTGAGGTTTTTCACACAGATTTTTTAATATAAAAAAAAAATTCTTGTGACTTTTCAACATCTCGAACAAAATTACACACAATAAATAAATTTTATGGTCGTTGTTTCGTTTTATCTCATGTTGCATGCCGTGTCTTGTCTTTGTAATGTCCTTACAAGGAAACTTGTTACAAAGCTCGCATTTATTATTAAATTTTATTTAAAGATATAACAAAGCAAAGTTTTGATACAACTGGCTTTGTTTTGGTTCGAATTGTGCATGCAAAGCAAGACCAGGTGAAGATTTTGATAAAATTTTAATCTTCAGTGGTTTCCGGCTTAAAGTTTGAATTTGAAGACAATCGAAATCCGTGTCATGGTCGATGAATGTTTAAAAAAAACGAAATAAAAACAAAAATAAATAAAAGAAGGTGCAGTTTTGTTTGAATTCTTTAATTTTAAGAAGTTGACTCAATTAAGGATTTTTTTAAATATTATTTATTTATTAAAAAATTAAATTTTATGATAAAACATACCCCATAACGAGAGTATCGCCATGACAAAAATTTTATTATTTTAAAAAAAACAATTATCTTATTGATCTCAATGCATTTTTAAACTCGCATACATGAATTTGACTCACACAACAACGCGCCGATTCCCAAACCATAAAATTGACACAATTCCTTGAAAATTAATGATTTATCGTGACTTCATTAAAAAACGCAACTTGATGACTTGTCTTGAATTAGGTGTTAAATTGAAACAAAATGTCTATAAATCACTCATTACCGACAATTGACGTATTTTTATTATTTGTTTGATTAGCTGACAATGTAATCTCCGGCAATCGATAAAACGTCAACAGTCGCTAATCTGATGAGTTGTTTTTGTTTAAAATTTGATTAAAATTTTGTTGTAAATTAACAATTGTTTAGAATTAGCGCCATTCGATTTTTTGGGCGAACAATTGCCAATAATTCGATTGTTCGAAAAAATTCAAATTTTTGCTCGTGCAACAAGATTTCCCAAAATGGTTCGAACAACGCGCTTTCGGGCTGGAATACTAATAAAAGTTAATTAGGGTGATGAGTCAAGTGCTTTTTTATGGACTTCTTTTACATTTTATTATTTTTTTTATACGTCTCGCAATTGCCGCTGGAACACTTCTTTTCTGTAATTTTTAAACGTAATTAAAACCGAGTTAAATGTTGTTTCACGTAATTATTACTACATGAAAACGACTTCTGACTAATAAACAACAAAGAAAACTTTTCGAGCTTTGAGAAAAAAAAATCTAAAATAAAATCTAGATAAACAGACCCCCTCAAACGGCGCTCATTATGTCATGAAAAAAAAACAACAAAAGTTTTACGGGCTTTTTCGCCGTTTCTTTGCTCCTTCGTTCGCATCGCGCCGCCGAGACATTAACGAGCAAAAGATGAAGTCAATTCAATTATGTCTAAATAAACATTAAAAATAATTTTGCTTTTTTTGTTGTGTTAATGTCCAAACAATAACTTTTATGAGCATCTTGCATTTTCTATGAACGCCCAATTTTGTTGTTTTTTCGAAAAAAAAAAAGGAATTATTTCGCATTATTTTGTGTTTTTCTGCGCAAATACTTATTAAACATCCACATAATGGGGTGAATGTAATCACATCATCATTATTATTACTTTTTATCGTCATCTTTGTCCTCTGTGTGCCCGAAATGCTGTGCGGGTCTTTTGTTTGTGTCTCTAATAGTTGCTTGCTGCAGATTACCAACGGATAATATTTTCTGTTGTCTTTGCATAAAAGGTGTCGTTAATGAGGCGTGTTTAATGGATGATGTCGATGTTGATGTCGACCATAATCCCCCCGTATAATAATTGACAAAATAGGGCTTACATTGATTGCTTGGAAAATATTCTCAGTTTAGCTCCGTTTAGTTATTGTTTCAGGTGAGTTATTTTGAGCTTAATAATGGTAATTTTTTGATCGTAAATTATTGACAATTGTTCTGATTTTGTTTTATCATGAAATTTATTTTTTTAAAAAATAAAAATTTGCAAAGGTAAGATGAATATTATATTTTTTAAATTTGCATACATTTTGTTGGATTAATTTGTCGTTTTTTGGATATTTGATCAAAAAAAATTATTTTTTATTTAATTTTTTTAGGTATTTAATAACTTATTTTATTTAATTTATTTTTATTATATTTATTTAATTTTTTTTTAATTTTATTAATTTAATTTTTATTTTACTTAATTAATTTTTTTAAGAATTTTTTTTATTAATCGGCGCGTTATTTTGTGAAAAAAAAAGAAAAAATTAAAAATTTAAAAATTCATTAAAAGATTCTTAAGATAATTGTTTTTTTTTTAAAAAAATTTTTTAATCAATATTTTTTAAATTTTTAAAATAAATAAATATAAATTTATAAAAATAAAAATAAATATTAATATAAAAATAAGAAAATCTTAAAAACAAAAGAAATAAAAAATAATTGTTCAAAGATAATTTTTTTTTAAATATGTCTACAAAATTTAAAAAAATAACTGAATAAAATAAAAAATAATAAATATATTAAGAAAAATAAGTAAAAATTTGAAGAAAAAATTATTGCAATTTTGGAAATTATTTTATAAAATTTTGAAAATTATATTTTTGATGTTGAGTTTCGCTAAATAATTTTTTTCAATAATTTTTTTATAAGAAGTCAATTCAATTTCTCCATATTTAATTTAAAAACGAATTTTTATCTTTCAAGAATTCAAACAAAGAATTACAAAACGCTCCATCTCTTATCTTTTTGTACACAACTCCACGTTTGCTCCCCTTTTCTACTTCCAATCCGCTCCAAAAGTGCTTTGCTGTAATGTTTTTCATCAACTCCCCATAAATCGCTTCAGTTATTTTCATATTTCATTCATTCTAACACTAACTCCTCTTTTTATCTTTTTCTCTGTAGCAAAATTAATCTTGACCATGTAAAAATCATTAAATATTGTTATTTATTAAAATTGCATTAGTATTCGCAACTTGTTAGAATTCAACGTAATAAAGTTTCTCGAATAGATAAAAAAAATACTCAAGCCGGTGATTTCCGTACAATCGAAAGAATTAAGAGACAATCAGAGATTAAATAATTTATTTTAATGGAAAAATCTAATTTTGCATAAAAAATTGAAAAAAATCAACATTAATCATCAGAAAGTTAGAGATAAATAAAAATAAAAAATTTAAACGAGCAAACGATGATCAATTAGACAGCCAAGATAGGTGCTGTCTACTCAGGTGAGTGCCAATTTATACACAAAATAAATATTTTAGCAGACAGACCGTCTCCTTGCCCGAACAAATTGATTGATGATGAATCGCTTTTAGTTTCTGCATTATTTGACAGAATTTGAAGGGAGTTCATAGAACTTCAATTATTTTTTTTTTATTATTGATTAGCATGTTTGCTGATGTCATTTACTCTCGTGACTGAATCTTGTCTTCTTTATGCAAATTTTTTGTCGGTTCTGTTGTTGTTAATGAAGGAACGAGAAGTCAGTCGTCGATTGAGTAATCTTTAAGATTTATTGATTTCTTTTCAACTGAAAAAAAATTAAAATAAATAAATATTTATAAATTTAAATTAAATTAAATTAAATAAATAAATTTAATTAAAAAAAAATAAAATTTTATATTTATTTTTAAAAAATATTTATAAAAAATTGATGAAAATTAATTAAATAAATTTTCAAAAAAAATATTTAGAAGTGAATTAAATTTTATATTTATTTAAGAAAATATTTTAATTATTAAAAATGATGAAAATTTTATTTATTATTTATTAATTTGACAAAAAATTTATTTTTTAATTAAAAATATTATTTTAATAAATAGTTTACATTATTTTAATAAAAAATAAATTTTCACTTAATTTTTTAAAATAAAAAATTAAATTAATATTTTTATATATTAAAAAAATATTTTTACAATTATTATTTTTTAAATAAAATATTTTAATAATAAGAATTTTATTTCAAATTAAAAAAAATTATTTTATGAATTTATTTTGAATAATTTAATTTAATAATTTTTTTTAAATATTTGTTTCATTAAAACTTACTTACATAAATTAAAAATAATTTTTTAAATTATAATAATTTTTTTTTTGATTTTTTAAAAATTTGGCGCCAAAAAATCCCGCCAAATAAAAACACCTTGAACTACTTCTTTTTATCAATACCTCCTGTTCTTAATTTAAAAACTTGTTAAACCTTATCGAACAAATCAATTATTTGTGACCCAGTTGAACTAGTTTCTACTACAAGATAGCAAACATTTGTGACAACTTTTTATTAAACACACAAACAAACAGAAATAACAATCGGAAGCTGCATTATTATTGCATCGCAAATAATTTCTCCGTCAGCGAAAGTCATTTTGTGTCAATAAAGCACGCACAAAAGTGGATGACAAACAATAGAATAGAACAAATACACTCGAAAAGGCATTGACACTCGGCGATGTAGGTCTGTAGTGTTATGCTAATAACGTTGATAATTTATTTAAAACGCAGCTTGACACAACAAAACAATAGTCGTCGTCGGGGTTCATATCAAAATGGACTATCAAAATTTTTTATTTTTTTGCTTTGATTTGAAAAAAAATCCTGAGATATTCAGGTCGTGATTAGAGCTGATAAAGATCATTATCATTGGCAATCGCAATGAACAAAGACCATCTTTAATCGCAATAAAATTAATAAAAATACATGATTTATTTATCATTTGTTTATATAAATGTAAATAATCAGCCAACTGTTGCGCGACGTACATGAACCATGTGTGCAAGTCTAAACACAAAAAAATAAAACGATATAAAAAGCGGGAATTTCTTCAGATAATGGTTTACTTGTTCCCGGTCTTTGGGAGTGCTAATATCGTGTCAATAAGAAATTTAAAAAAAATAAAGAAAAAAATTTTTCAAGGACGAAAAATTATAAGAAAAAAAAATTAATTAAGTTGAATGAAATAATTATATTGAAATAATTCTGGACAGTGAAAGGTAATAATTTTTGTGAAAAAAAGTGAATTCATGATAAAATATAAATTCTTAAAAGTGAAAAGGAATAAAATAAAAAATACAAGGTTGCAAAAAAAAATTTACAAACTTTTGACTCAGAAATTGTTCTTGCTAAAAGGTTTTATTATAGTTTTATTTAAAATGTGAAATAATGCAGACTTAAATTTAAGGAAAAAAATGAAATTAATCAAAATTTAGTGAAATTTTTTTTTAAATTAATAAAAAAAAATTTTTTTACACATTTTATCAAAATTAATTATTATTGTTTAAAAAAAAGTTTAAAAATTTTTATTATTCATTTTTAAATATTTCTTATAAATTTTAAATAATAAATGAAAAAATTTAAAGTAATTAAATTTAAAAAATTTAATTTTTATAAGTTATTAGGTACTTTTAATGTTTTTCTTTGAAGATTAAATATTTTTTTTTAAATTATTAAAAAAATAATTTTTACGAATTAAATTTAATTTTAAAAAAATGGAACATATTTCTTAATGGATTGAATTTAATTAAATTAAATAAATGAAATTAAAAAATAATTAAACAAAATTAAATAAATTAATTAAGTTTTAAATATTTTTATTAAATTTAAAATAATAAATTAAATTTAAAAATTTTTAATTTTTTAAACTTAATTTTTTCACAATTTTTCTTTAAAAATAAATTTAATTAAAAAATTAAAATTAAAAATTAATTTAAATTTTTCAAAAGTATTTAAAAAATAATTTACTTGAATTAAATTTTTAAAAAAATTAAACAAAATTCTAAATGGATTTGAGTTAAAATAAATAAATTCAAATAAAAAATTAAAGTTCAATTCAATTAAAAATGAAAAAAAAAAATGAATAAATATAATTCAACGATTTGATTTTTTAAATTAATAATTTTTTATTTAAAATTTTTAATTTAATTTTTATTAAAAATATAATTTTAATAAAAAATTGATAAATTAATTAATTTATTAATTAAAAGTTAAGTTTTTTTTTTCTCATAATTTTAACCAAATTATTTTTGTCAAAACAAATTACCTCGCAAATTACATTCAAATATTTTTATTTTGTATTTTTTTTTAATCTTCAAGACCAAAATTTTTAAAAATAAAATTCAAAATATAAAAAAAAAACTTCAAAAAATCAATGAAAAAAAAAGTTATGAGACAAAATTGACCGTTTCCTCGTGCAGTAAATAATAAAATTAAATTCAAATTTAATGAAAACCATTAAATCGGCGCCGTCACATCTTCTTCTTCTCTCCCGGTTATCGTCATCATCGCATGGCAGGAACACACAATATAAATTGAATTTGATGTGTGTGTCATGTAAATTTTTTCTAATCAATTGCCGCTGTTATGCTCACTCACAACAACATTGTTAACAGTTTTTTTCTCTCCGCATAGAGAGGGTCAAAGTCGCATTTTTTTCAACTTTCGCAATAGACAATCGTCGCGCTGCTGTCCTTATCTAATGCTGCATTATCACCTAAGGTTTTATAATGTGTCGACTGTGAGTTTAAAACATTAAATCCGAACAGCGAGAGTGAAATTGTTTCTAAATTTCTTCTTTCATTCGCGATGCGTGAATCAGAATTCTTCTTATCACACGAGAAAATTGTAATTTTTTGTCTTCTCATTAGAAATGTGCGGTAGATCGGGTTGAAACTTCAAGACAATCGCATTCTTTCAGTTGCGAGAAATGAAAAAAAAAATCGCAGACTCAGAACAAAAATATTTATTTTTCACCTAAATAAACAAAAGTCAATTAAATAAACACTCGATAAAGAGAAAAATATTATCTTAGTGACTGATACGACGCATTAAAAAGTTGATAACTATGCTTAAAAGACGTTTATGACGCAGTTTATCGATAGTTTTCTTACCGCGATGACGTTAAAAATGAATAAAAGTAAAAATTTATAGTGAATAATGTGCCGGGCGAACGAAACTTTGTTAGAAAATAATAAAATTGGCGAAGATAGTGTCAAAAATAATCAAAAACCGTGTTTACACAGAGTCAAATTTCAGTACATAGGTAACAAAAAAATTAAACGATGTCACAGGGGTTTAAATTACACGACCGCAATTCAATTGAAAAATAAATCAAATATAATTTTGTGACAATTTCGGGTATTTGACTCACTTTTTTCGTGGTTGAGTGATTTTTTGGTTTATTTTTGGTTTATCAAAACTTTTATTTAAAATTATTTAAGAAATTAAATTTAAAGATTTTTTTAATTAAATTTATTTAAAAAAAAATAAATTAAATTTATTTATAAAAAATTTAATTAAAAAAAATAAATCTAATTTTAAAAAATTGCTAAATTTAATTTAATTTTAATTTTTTAATTAATTTTATTAATTTAATTTATTTTAATTTTATAAATTTATTTAATTTAAAATAATTTAATAAAAAAAATTAAATTAAATTAAATTTTAAAAAAATTAATTAATAAAAAAAGTTAAATAAATTTTATTTAATTTAATCTTTTAATTAATTTTATAAATTATTTTTTTAAATCTTTTTTTAATTTTTTTTAAATTATTTTTTTCAATTTTTTTATTATTTTTTAAAATTTAAATTAAATTAAAATTTTAATCAATTTTTGTGCTAATTTTGTAACAATTTCCTATTTATCAAAAAGTAAACAAAACTACAACTTTTATCATTATTTGACGCGAAATTAACTTCGAGTGTTACTCATTCAACCGTTTTTTTTTTCGTGTCAATTTTAGTTTTTTGCTTATCAATGCCAATGTTAAACAAATTTACAAATTAATATTTTTCAGTTGTTTCCTTCCTTATCATGGGATCAGTTGGTTATTTGATTAAGCTCACAATCGGCATGTTGGTTTTCTCGAGTGAGACATTCCAAACAAAGGGTTTGCTGTACCCGCGAGAATCAGAAACGAGAGATGTCAAGTCGTTGGATGGCATGTGGCAATTTGCCAAGTCAAGAACAGATGATCCCGCACAAGGATACAAAGGAAAATGGTGGTCTAATGATCTTTCGAAGGTGAGTTTTTTTTATTGTTTTTGCTTGGTTTGGATTAATTGGAAGAGATTTGAAGTATTTTTTTAATTTTTCATGAAATTTCATTAGATTATCTGAAAAAAATTAGAATTAATTAAGCTTAAATACTTTAATTTAAAATTATGAAAAAAAAAATTATTTAAAATTAAAAAATAAATAAAAAAAATATTAATGAGCATTTATTTTGTTTTTATTCATTTTTATATTAAATTTTTAATTTTATTAAATTTATTAATTTATTATTATTAAAAATTTTAATTGTATTAAATTTTAATTAAAAAAAATTACAGAATTATAGAAAAAAAATTAAATTATTAAAAAAAAAAATATTTTAAATTTAAAAATCAATTTTATTATTTTAATTTATAATATTTTTATTTTATTATTTTAAAAAAACTTTTTTTAATTTTAAAATTTAATTTTTAAAATTTTTTTTGGTCAAAAATTAAATTTTGATCGTGTTTTGATTTTTTTTTAAATAAAATTTAAAATTTTATAATCTGATTATTTGATAATTTAAAATTAAAACTAATGAATTTAATTTGAATTAATTAATTTTTTTATTATTTTAATTTAAAATATTTTTATTTCAATATTTTTTAAAATTATTTTTGGTTAATAATTTAATTTTGATCGTGTTATTTATTTATTATTTTTATTTTAAATTTATTAAAATTTTGTATTTTTTCATTTAAAATAAATTAATTAAAATAATAAAATTAATTAATTTTTTAAATTATTTTTTTTTAATTTAATATTAATTTAAAAAAAATAATTTTTCCCGTTTGTTTTAATAAAAAATTTGGCTTTTTAATTTTTAAAATATTCAAAATTATTTTTTTTTGTTTTCTGATAAATGCAAAAAATTTTACTTAATTCCAAAAAATATTTTTAAAGTTCACAGAAACAATTCAAATGCCCGTGCCATCAAGTTACAACGACATCACAGAAGATGCCGCATTACGAGATCACGTTGGTGTCGTTTGGTACGATCGTAAATTCTTCGTGCCCCAATCCTACTCGAAACAGCGTGTCTGGATACGATTCGGGAGCGTTCATTACCTGGCAGTTGTCGTAAGTAGTAATATTTTTAATTAAAAACCGAACTGCATGCAAAATTTTACAGTGGATCAATGGCAATCAAGTAGTTAAACACGAAATTGGACATTTGCCATTTGAGGCAGAAATTACGTCGTTCGTCAAGTACGGAAAGGAAAATCGTGTTACTGTGTTGTGCGACAATGTTTTGCTGCAGGATACAATTCCGCAGGGAAAAGTGACCAACATGCCGACGTAAGAATGACTTTTTAATCAAATTTCCGGCTTCTTATGAGGAAAATTTTCACACAGAGATAACGGCACGGAACGCATCCAATCGTACACGTTCGATTTCTTCAACTATGCCGGCATCCATCGGTCCGTCATGCTGTTTACAACGCCCAAAATTGCCATTCATAATGTCGATATCAGCACAGATGTTGTCGAAAATACAGGTGAGAATTCAATATTTTTTAATTAAAAATTATTAATTTTGAAATTTTCATTGCAGGTTTTATCTCGTATAATTTGGAAGTTACGCCAGATGCGGAAAATATCACAAACGACTTGGAATTAGATGTCATCGTTTACGACAAAGACGGAGAAATGAGCGGCAAAGACAGTCAAAAGATAGATTTGACGGGAATTGTGGAAATTCCGAATGTTAAGCGATGGTGGCCTTATTTGATGGATCCTGAACCGGGATATTTGTACACAGTTGAGTTTACGTTGAAGCAGGAAGGAAGACCGATTGATGTTTATAGAACGAAAGTTGGATTGAGAACGCTTCGATGGAATAATACAACTTTTTTGATTAATGATAGGCCCGTTTATTTGAGAGGATTTGGCAAACATGAGGATTCAGATGTAAGTTTTTTTTAAATTTAATTAAAAAATTTTCAAAAATTTATTATATTACTTGCTTAAAAAATTTTAAATGATGCGAAAAAAATAGTTCTTCTTGCAAATTTTTTTTTTTTTTTAAATTTTTTTAATCATATTTTTTTAAATTTTAATTTTTTCGTTTATTTTTTTTTATTTTTATAAAATTATTAATTAAAATATTTTTTTGAAATTTAATATTTTCATTCAAATTGTTATCAAATCTTGCTCCAAATGGATAAAAATTTGTCAGAGGGCTCTAATTTATCATTTTTAATCATTTTTTAACTCAAAACTGCCAAAAAATTGAAACTGAAAAAAAATTTTTTCTTTGACATAGTTTTGTTTTAAAAACTAAATCAAGAGCAAAAAAAAAAAACTGTGTCAAAGCTATTTTTGTCAAATCTTGCTCCAAATGGATTGAAATTTGTCAGAGGGCTCTAATTTATCATTTTTAATCATTTTATAACTCAAAACTGCCAAAAAATTGAAACTGAAAAAAAAATTTTTCTTTGACATAGTTTTGTTTTAAAAACTAAATCAAGAGCAAAAAAACTGTGTCAAAAACTGTGTCAAAGCTATTTTGTCAAATCTTGCTCCAAATGGATTGAAATTTGTCAGAGGGCTCTAATTTATCATTTTTAATCATTTTCTAACTTAAAACTGCCAAAAAATTGAAACTGAAAAAAAAATTTTTATTTGACATAGTTTTGTTTTAAAAACTAAATCAAGAGCAAAAAAACTGTGTCAAAAACTGTGTCAAAGCTATTTTTGTCAAATCTTGCTCCAAATGGATTGAAATTTGTCAGAGGGCTCTAATTTATCATTTTTAATCATTTTCTAACTCAAAACTGCCAAAAAATTGAAACTGAAAAAAAATTTTTTCTTTGACATAGTTTTGTTTTAAAAACTAAATCAAGAGCAAAAAAACTGTGTCAAAAACTGTGTCAAAGCTATTTTTGTCAAATCTTGCTCCAAATGGATTGAAATTTGTCAGAGGGCTTTAATTTATCATTTTTAATCATTTTATAACTCAAAACTGCCAAAAAATTGAAACTGAAAAAAAAATTTTTTCTTTGACATAGTTTTGTTTTAAAAACTAAATCAAGAGCAAAAAAACTGTGTCAAAAACTGTGTCAAAGCTATTTTTGTCAAATCTTGCTCCAAATGGATAAAAATTTGTCAGAGGGCTTTATTTTATCATTTTTAATCATTTTCTAACTTAAAACTGCCAAAAAATTGAAACTGAAAAAAAATTTTTTCTTTGACATAGTTTTGTTTTAAAAACTAAATCAAGAGCAAAAAAACTGTGTCAAAAACTGTGTCAAATCTTGCTCCAAATGGATTGAAATTTGTCAGAGGGCTCTATTTTATCATTTTTAATCATTTTCTAACTCAAAACTAGTTAATTTATCATTTTTAATCATTTTCTAACTTAAAACTGCCAAAAAATTGAAACTGAAAAAAATTTTTTTCTTTGACATAGTTTTGTTTTAAAAACTAAATCAAGAGCAAAAAAACTGTGTCAAAAACTGTGTCAAAGCTATTTTTGTCAAATCTTGCTCCAAATGGATTGAAATTTGTCAGAGGGCTCTAATTTATCATTTTTAATCATTTTATAACTCAAAACTGCCAAAAAATGAATCTGAAAAAAATTTTTTTCTTTGACATAGTTTTGTTTTAAAAACCAAATCAAGAGCAAAACCAAATCAAAAACTGTGTCAAAGCTATTTTTGTCAAATCTTGCTCCAAATGGATTGAAATTTGTCAGAGGGCTTTATTTTATCATTTTTAATCATTTTCTAACTTAAAACTGCCAAAAAATTGAAACTGAAAAAAAATTTTTTCTTTGACATAGTTTTGTTTTAAAAACTAAATCAAGAGCAAAAAAACTGTGTCAAAAACTGTGTCAAAGCTATTTTTGTCAAATCTTGCTCCAAATGGATTGAAATTTGTCATAATTTATCATTTTTAATCATTTTCTAACTCAAAACTGCCAAAAAATTGAAACTGAAAAAAAATTTTTTCTTTGACATAGTTTTGTTTTAAAAACTAAATCAAGAGCAAAAAAACTGTGTCAAAAACTGTGTCAAAGCTATTTTTGTCAAATCTTGCTCCAAATGGATTGAAATTTGTCAGAGGGCTTTATTTTATCATTTTTAATCATTTTCTAACTCAAAACTGCCAAAAAATTGAAACTGAAAAAAAATTTTTTCTTTGACATAGTTTTGTTTTAAAAACTAAATCAAGAGCAAAAAAACTGTGTCAAAAACTGTGTCAAAGCTATTTTTGTCAAATCTTGCTCCAAATGGATTGAAATTTGTCAGAGGGCTTTATTTTATCATTTTTAATCATTTTCTAACTTAAAACTGCCAAAAAATTGAAACTGAAAAAATTTTTTTTCTTTGACATAGTTTTGTTTTAAAAACTAAATCAAGAGCAAAAAAACTGTGTCAAAAACTGTGTCAAAGCTATTTTTGTCAAATCTTGCTCCAAATGGATTGAAATTTGTCAGAGGGCTTTAATTTATCATTTTTAATCATTTTCTAACTTAAAACTGCCAAAAAATTGAAACTGAAAAAAAATTTTTTCTTTGACATAGTTTTGTTTTAAAAACTAAATCAAGAGCAAAAAAACTGTGTCAAAAACTGTGTCAAAGCTATTTTTGTCAAATCTTGCTCCAAATGGATTGAAATTTGTCAGAGGGCTCTAATTTATCATTTTTAATCATTTTTAATGCCAAAAAATTGAAATTTTGTAACTCAAAAAAACACTGCCAAAAAATTGAAACTGAAAAAAAAAACATTCATGAAGTCAAAAATTTTTTTCTTTGACATAGTTTTGTTTTAAAAACTAAATCAAGAGCAAAAAAACTGTGTCAAAAACTGTGTCAAAGCTATTTTTGTCAAATCTTGCTCCAAATGGATTGAAATTTGTCAGAGGGCTCTAATTTATCATTTTTAATCATTTTCTAACTCAAAACTGCCAAAAAATTGAAACTGAAAAAAAATTTTTTCTTTGACATAGTTTTGTTTTAAAAACTAAATCAAGAGCAAAAAAACTGTGTCAAAAACTGTGTCAAAGCTATTTTTGTCAAATCTTGCTCCAAATGGATTGAAATTTGTCAGAGGGCTTTATTTTATCATTTTTAATCATTTTCTAACTTAAAACTGCCAAAAAATTGAAACTGAAAAAAATTTTTTTCTTTGACATAGTTTTGTTTTAAAAACTAAATCAAGAGCAAAAAAACTGTGTCAAAAACTGTGTCAAAGCTATTTTTGTCAAATCTTGCTCCAAATGGATTGAAATTTGTCAGAGGGCTTTAATTTATCATTTTTAATCATTTTCTAACTTAAAACTGCCAAAAAATTGAAACTGAAAAAAAATTTTTTCTTTGACATAGTTTTGTTTTAAAAACTAAATCAAGAGCAAAAAAACTGTGTCAAAAACTGTGTCAAAGCTATTTTTGTCAAATCTTGCTCCAAATGGATTGAAATTTGTCAGAGGGCTCTAATTTATCATTTTTAATCATTTTCTAACTTAAAACTGCCAAAAAATTGAAACTGAAAAAAAAATTTTTTCTTTGACATAGTTTTGTTTTGAAAACTAAATCAAGAGCAAAAAAACTGTGTCAAAAACTGTGTCAAAGCTATTTTTGTCAAATCTTGCTCCAAATGGATTGAAATTTGTCAGAGGGCTTTATTTTATCATTTTTAATCATTTTCTAACTTAAAACTGCCAAAAAATTGAAACTGAAAAAAATTTTTTCTTTGACATAGTTTTGTTTTAAAAACTAAATCAAGAGCAAAAAAACTGTGTCAAACTTGCTCCAAATGGATTGAAATTTGTCAGAGGGCTTTATTTTATCATTTTTAATCATTTTCTAACTTAAAACTGCCAAAAAATTGAAACTGAAAAAAATTTTTTTCTTTGACATAGTTTTGTTTTAAAAACTAAATCAAGAGCAAAAAAACTGTGTCAAAAACTTGTCAAATGGATTGAAATTTTTGCTTTATTTTATCATTTTTAATCATTTTCTAACTTAAAACTGCCAAAAAATTGAAACTGAAAAAAAATTTTTTCTTTGACATAGTTTTGTTTTAAAAACTAAATCAAGAGCAAAAAAACTGTGTCAAAGCTATTTTTGTCAAATCTTGCTCCAAATGGATTGAAATTTGTCAGAGGGCTTTATTTTATCATTTTTAATCATTTTCTAACTTAAAACTGCCAAAAAATTGAAACTGAAAAAAATTTTTTTCTTTGACATAGTTTTGTTTTAAAAACTAAATCAAGAGCAAAAAAACTGTGTCAAAAACTGTGTCAAAGCTATTTTTGTCAAATCTTGCTCCAAATGGATTGAAATTTGTCAGAGGGCTTTATTTTATCATTTTTAATCATTTTCTAACTTAAAACTGCCAAAAAATTGAAACTGAAAAAAAAATTTTTTCTTTGACATAGTTTTGTTTTAAAAACTAAATCAAGAGCAAAAAAACTGTGTCAAAAACTGTGTCAAAGCTATTTTTGTCAAATCTTGCTCCAAATGGATTGAAATTTGTCAGAGGGCTTTATTTTATCATTTTTAATCATTTTCTAACTTAAAACTGCCAAAAAATTGAAACTGAAAAAAAATTTTTTCTTTGACATAGTTTTGTTTTAAAAACTAAATCAAGAGCAAAAAAACTGTGTCAAAAACTGTGTCAAAGCTATTTTTGTCAAATCTTGCTCCAAATGGATTGAAATTTGTCAGAGGGCTTTATTTTATCATTTTTAATCATTTTCTAACTTAAAACTGCCAAAAAATTGAAACTGAAAAAAAATTTTTTCTTTGACATAGTTTTGTTTTAAAAACTAAATCAAGAGCAAAAAAACTGTGTCAAAAACTGTGTCAAAGCTATTTTTGTCAAATCTTGCTCCAAATGGATTGAAATTTGTCAGAGGGCTTTATTTTATCATTTTTAATCATTTTCTAACTTAAAACTGCCAAAAAATTGAAACTGAAAAAAAATTTTTCCTTTGATACAGTTTTGTTTTAAAAACTAAATCAAGAGCAAAAAAACTGTGTCAAAAACTGTGTCAAAGCCATTTTTGTCAAATCTTGCTCCAAATGGATAAAAATTTGTCAGAGGGCTTTATTTTATCATTTTTAATCATTTTCTAACTTAAAACTGCCAAAAAATTGAAACTGAAAAAAAATTTTTTCTTTGACATAGTTTTGTTTTAAAAACTAAATCAAGAGCAAAAAAACTGTGTCAAAAACTGTGTCAAGGCTATTTTTGTCAAATCTTGCTCCAAATGGATAAAAATTTGTCAGAGGGCTCTAATTTATCATTTTTAATCATTTTCTAACTTAAAACTGCCAAAAAATTGAAACTGAAAAAAAATTTTTCTTTGACATAGTTTTGTTTTAAAAACTAAATCAAGAGCAAAAAAACTGTGTCAAAAACTGTGTCAAAGTCATTTTTGTAAAAAATTATTTTAAACTTAAAAATTCTTAAAATTATTTATTTATTTTATTTTATTATTTTTTTGTTTTTTTTTTAAATTCTTATTTGGAAAAATTATGATTTAAATTTCTTTATAAATTAAATTATTATTTTTTTCATTTTATTTATTTCAAATTAATTTTTTTCTTAAATATTTTAGGCACGTAATTTTTTAAATTCTATATTTTTAAAAAAAATAAATTAAATAATCTTCAAAAATAATAATAATAATTAATAATAATTATTTTTTTTAAATTTAATTTTCAGATTCGCGGCAAAGGATTAGACTACGCCTTACTCACCAAAGACTTCAATCTCTTGAAATGGATTGGCGCCAATTGTTACCGTACCTCGCATTACCCTTACTCTGAGGAATCCATGCAATTTGCTGACGAACATGGCATTATGATAATTGACGAATGCCCAAGTGTTGACACAGAGTACGTTAAAAATTATTTTTTTAAATTTTTTATTAAATTTTTATTTATTTTTAGCGATTATTCGAGCATTTTATTAACAAAACACAAATCTTCCGTTGAACAATTAATTCATCGGGACAAACATCATGCGAGTGTCATAATGTGGTCCATCGCAAACGAACCAAGAACCGGAAAACTCGCCGCCGGAAATTATTTCAAAGATGTTGCTGCGTATGCCCGTTCGCTAGATCCAACGAGACCTGTAACTGCTGCCATTGCTGTTGGGTATGGACAAGATCAAGCGGTAAACAATTAAATTTTTTAATTTTTTCGAAGGTTTTTTAAATTTTTTGTTAATTTTTAGGCTCAACACATGGATATTTTGATGTTTAATCGTTACAACGCTTGGTACTCGAACACGGGTCGTCTTGATATGGTCACGAAAAATGTCATTGACGAAGCCACAGCATGGCATAATATGCACAATAAGCCTGTGTTAATGTCCGAATATGGCGCCGACACTGTCGAAGGTCTTCACATCCTTCCGGCGTACGTTTGGTCCGAAGAATTCCAAGAACAGCTCTTCGCGAAACATTTCATCGCCTTTGATCGCCTGCGAAAAGCCGGATTTTTCATCGGAGAATTCGTGTGGAATTTCGCCGACTTCAAAACGGCCCAAAGTAAGACTTCTATACATCGCGTGCACTTAAAACCCCATGAACCGAACACAATTTTTGCCATTGCAGCTTATACGCGTGTCGGAGGCAACAAAAAAGGCGTTTTTACGCGAAGTCGACAACCGAAAGCTGCGGCGTATATTTTGCGGAAACGTTACCACGGACTGTCGCAAGAGTTGGAAGGAACTGTGCCGCCCAAAGATTTAGACAACTACATTCACAAAAGTATTAACGAACTGTAGGAACCTTTTTTTATTGCCTTAAAAATATTTTTTTTTATTAAATAATTTTAATTAATTCGTCAAAAAATCAGAAGAAATTGAATTTTCATCATCTGCGATGTCTGAAGGCTCGATAATTTTGAGACATTCATCAGCGAATTCGAGAAAAAGTGGCTCCATCATCGCTGAACCGATGGCACGTTCGGGATTTGAGCTGCGATCGAGCTCCGTGAGAAGTTTCCTCAAATGCGGATTGTAGAGTAAATTTTTTAAATGTTCGGAATTTTGTAATTTTTGCAATTCTTCGAGGGGAACAGTGTCCATTGTGGTAAAAAGTAGAGGTTTTGGTTGAAAGGAAGATTTTTTTCTGTCGGATTCTCGTTTTTTGATGAGTTCTGAACATTCGATGCTGTCTTTGTGTTGTTTGAAACACTCCAAGGAACAACTAAAAAAAAATATTTTAATGAAAAAAAAATTATTTTTTTAGAGATTTGAAATTTTTTTTTACTTACTATGGAATTTCACATTTTGGGCATTTATATTTTGAGTCAGATTTATCACAAATTTCGCATTTTCGAGTCATTTTAAGGATTTAAATTAAAAAATAAATTAATTTTGAGTCGAGTGAAGATTTTTTTGTTTGTCAACAATATCACATGTTTCGAATTTGACATTGGTAAGTTCGAAAAAAATCCGTATTAGGTTCAAATGGCGCTGTGAACAGTAGAAAAAAAAAATTAATCGGTCGTTTTATTATTAATTTATTAAAAAATTAATTAAAATTAAATTTAAAATAAATTATTAATTTTAAAAATTTCAAAAATTAATTTTAAAAAAATATTTATATATTTTTAATTTAATTATCAAAATTTTTATATTACAATAATTTTATTAATAATAATTTATTAATTAAAAAAAATTTTTTTAAAAATTAAATTTAAATTTTATTTAATTTAAATTTTTAATTATTTTTAATTTTTATAAAAATTAAAATTAACTTAATTTTTAAATTTATAAAAAAAAATAATTAATTAATTTAACTATTTTAATAAAGTTATTTTAATATAAAAATTTCAATAATTGAATTTTAATTATTTTTAATAGTTTAAATAATTTTTTGAGGAAATTTTTAAAATTAATAATTTTTGAAAATTATTTTTAAAAATTAAAATTTGAAAAATTTATTTAATTATTATTTTTTTAATAAATTTAATTAAAATTATTTAATTAATAATTGATAAATGTTTATTTTTATTGATTAATTTTTTTTATTAAATAATAATTTAAATTAATTTTTATGAAAAAAAAAACAATTTTTTTTTATTTTTAACATTTTTCTATATTTTCAAGTTGAAAATTTCAACAAAGCAATTTTTAACAGGAATCTTGTGCTTTTTTACAATAAAAATTATTTGCAATGTTCCGACTCCAAAAAGGCAGCACAGCATCTCACACATTGCTCATAGCACTTTTCAAATCCCTCCGATCCATCATCATAATAAGGATCTCGAATAATTCGTTCTTTATTTGGATCGAATTCTCCCAACAAGAAAAGTTTCGCACTCGAGCCTTTCGGAGCAAGTCGCTTCAAATCAGACATATTTTCGTCATCCATTCCGAAGATAAAGTCAAATTTGTTAAAATCTTCCTTCGTGATTTGACGACAGCGATTATCGTACGGAAGATTATGATTTTCCATTGTTTTGATTGCGCGATGGTCTAAAAAACGAGAAATTTTTAAAATTCAGAAAAATTGAAAAAAAAAAAAATACAAACCAGGTCTCTTTCCGATATGCCATGATCCAATCGCAGCACTGTCAACGTTGAAATTTCCGGCGATTCCCTTGTCGTTGATCTGCTTCAAGAAAACCGCTTCGGCAAGAGGTGACCTACAGATGTTTCCTGTAAGTAGGCGATGAAAACAAAAATTATTTCTTGATGAATTGTGAAAAATTTAAAAAATTAAAAAGTTACCAAGACAAATGAACAAAACACTTTTCTTGTCGTTGACCATTTTTCTTTCGTTTTTTGATGAATTTACGAATTATTTGTTGAAAAACACAATTAATTTGTTTTTATTTACAATAGAATTAACTTTCCGGCTGATTTTGATGTTTTGACAGATTTTGAGAAATTTTAACAATTTAAAGACAAGTCGCTATAATTTAATTGGCGCTGTTAGCTGTAAAGAGAAAATATTTAAATTGGCAGTTAATTTAATTTTATTATTTTTTTTAAATTTTAATAAATCTTTCAATAAATTCGTATTTTTTCAAAAAAAAAAAATATAATTTTATTAAATAAAAAAATAAATTTAAAAAAAAAATTAAAATTAAAAAAAATTTATTTAATAAATTTAAAAAAAAATAATAAAATAAATAAATTAAATAAAATTTAGTTTCAAGTTTTAGAAAATATTATATTAGAATTTATACTGCGAATTTTAAATTTACTTTAATTTTTTTAATAATCAATTTTTAAAATTTTAATAAAATTTATTTTATTATGAATTTTATTTAATTAAATCATTGTTTTAAATTTTACTTTAAAATAATAAAAAAATATTTTCCGATTATAATTTTAAAAATTCATTTGTGAAATTTTTTATGCATTAAAGTTTTTATTCATTAAAATTATCAATTTTATTTTTTAAAATAAAAAAAAAATAATTTGTTAATTTAAACACTAATTAATAAAAATTTAAATTTTATTTAATTAAAGATAAAAAAATAAATTTAATTAAAAATTAATTGCAATGAAAAAAAAAACTTTAAGATAATTTTTTAAAAATTTATGAAATATTAAATTTATTGGTTTGATATTACAAAAAAAAATACAAAAAATTTCTTTGAATGTCTTTTTTATGGTTCTTAAACTTGAAAATAAAATTCCGTAAAAAATACGTAAAAAATCCGTAAAAAATACGTAATTTTTTTAAAATGTATATTTGTTCATTTTTCAACTAGAAAATTGAAAAAAAAAAATGAAAAAAAAATTTTTTTTTTAAGAATTACTTTTATTAATATTATTTGAAAGAAATTTAATTAAAATTAATAAAAATAATTAATTTTTTTGCCTTTTAAAAATTTTGCAATTATATCTTTCCACAATAAAAATTTAAAAAAAAAATCTCAACAAAGCCTTCATTTTCAGCAACATCAAACATGATTTTTTTCTCATTTCCTCAGAAAACATTCGTCGTCGTTGCCTGCGAAAAATTTGCCATGCTCCATCGATAACACCTCCACGTAGCACATATCAAACGGTTTTTATGCCATAAATCGACTGTAAAAAGACAATTATCCGATTTCGTTCTTTTTGTATCTCTGTCGATAAATACCTTCATTTTTCGATTAGATTCTCAATTGTATCAATTTTCAACATACACCGACATCATTCACAGTCCCAATTGTATTTACACACGAAAAAAAACACAGCAATAAAAGAGATATTGCTTCTGTTAAACTACCGACTACAATACACATCAAAAAAAAAACTCTCAAAAGAACGGAAAAATAAAGCAGTAAAGCACATCGTTACAACAAGCAACTTGACTTTTCATGTTCGTTCTTTTTCTCGGGCATCGACAAAAGTTCGATAGTTTAAAAAATGAGTTAGAAATTCAATAAAATGGAAGAAAGAAGAAGAAAAGAAGAGGAGTAAATCTTTTAATAATATTACACTCTCAACTTCGGTACGTAACAACCAGCGTTTAATGTGATAAAGACTGCATTTACTTACCTATCAATAAAATGAGCCGTGTACGGTGCATAACTACCGGCTATCGAGGTTGGAATTTTTCCCATAAATAAAGACAGTGACCTAGAAAAGATTGTGTTACCGCTGATTTTTTTCTCTCTTCTTCTTCTCGTTGCACGAAAATGGACATGAAGCAGATAAAGATGATGATGATGATGCGATGATGAGGATGAGAGGAAAAAGATGCACACATCATCGGATTTCTTTTCTCTTCTCCTTCCTTCTCTGATTTCAATCCGGAGACGGCGTTCTATTACGGCAACTATTATTACTCCATCGCGTTTCGTTGTTTTAAACGGTAATATACTCAATGGATGAAAAAGGGGTGAGATTAATTCCTTAAGAGTTGAATTAATTCCTTAAGTTAGTTTTTTAACCTCTTAAGGGATTAATTTAAGTCTTTAAGGAATTAATTTGACCCCTTTAGAAATTTTTCAGAGGTTAATTCAACTCTTTAAGAAGTTTTTTTGATTCTTCTGAGATTAATTTAACCCCTCAAGGGATCTGAAAGGGTTAACTATACCTCTTAAGGGTTAACTTAAGTTCTGAAAGGGTTAACTTAACTTCTTAAAGGGTTAACTGAACATCAAAAGAAGTTAAATTAATCCCATAAGACCTTAAATTAACCTTAAGTTAACCTTTTAAGACGTTAAGTAAACCCTTTAAGACATTTAGTTAACCCTTTCAGAGGTTAAGTTGAATCCTTGAGAAGTTAAATTGATCTCTTGAAGAATCAAATTAACCTCTCAATGGATCAAATTAATTCCTTAAGAGTTGAATTAGTCCCTTAAGTGAATTTTTTAAGGGATTAATTTAAGTCTTTAAGGAACTAGTTTGACCCCCTTTGGTATTTTTGAGAGGTTAATTTAACTCCCTCAAGAGATTTAGTTAACCTCTTAAGGTATCAACTTAATATCTGAAGGGGTTAAGTAAACCTCTTAAGGGGTTAATTTCACTTTCTGAAAAGGTTAACTTAACTTCTTAAAGGGTTAACTTAAGGTCTTATGGGATAAACTTAACAACTTAAGAAGTTAAATTTACCCCTTGAAGAGTTAAATTAATCCTTAAAGAAGTTAAGTTAACCCCTTCAGAGGTTAAGTTGATCCTTTGAGAGTTTAAGTTTATCTCTTGAGGGATCAAATTAACCACTCAATAGGTCAAATTAATTCCTTAAGAGGTTATAAAACTCACTAAAGGGATTAAATTGCTCTTGAGGAGTTAATCTAATCCCTTAAAAGGTTAATTCAACTCATATTTCACCCATAGTGCATTTCGCGTCTTTCTTTCTTTCTTTCATTGAAATTGAAATAAAAAAAATGCTCACAAAGAATGAATGAACTACATACCAAGATGAATCGTTTATCATATTTTTCTGCAACAATGTTGCCATATGCTTGCACAATGAGCATTAGAGGTACCTTCACGAGTATTTCCTCACCTTTTTCTTTTCTTCACTGCGCGACTCGTAACAAAAGGCATAAACCGATTGAAATGCTTCGCAATTGTCGATTTATAATAAAATTCTCTGACAACCTGACAGTACCAACTTACATGAAAGAAGCAGCAAAAAAAAAATTATGAGAAATATTTACTTACTCTTTTGAACATATGTAAGCGCATCACATTCCTCGCATCACAGCTATTTAAGAAAAAAAAAGCTTACAATGTAATATGACTTATGAGACATGCCCGGAATGAATTGCACTGATGTCTCCTCTCCAACGAAGAGGTTAAATATGTTGCGCGATTCCCGGAGCTTTGATTGATTTATGCAAGATTACCTGAAGCAATAGGTCAATATTGAAGTATTTCCGGAGAGTTCAGTGATGTAGCTCTTGTATTTATTGATACAATTTTTTTTTTCAATAGTTTTGTCTTGAAATATTTTTTCAAAATTTTTTTAAATTTTAGGTTAACATTCAATCATGAAGAAAATTTAAGAACTACTCAAAAGATTTTTTTTAAAAGAATTTAACAATTGAACGTAAAGAAAAACAAAAAAAAAATATGAAAAACATGAAAATATGAAAGTTTGAAATAAATAAAAATTTTTGAATTTGCATTGGAATTAAAAATAAAATGTACATTGGGCCAAAATTTCCAATTAGAGAAAAACTTGAGAATTAATTTAGAATGCACATAGAGGCAAAATTTTTAGAATCTGAATTGAAATCCCAATGCACATTCTAATTTATTTCCTTAATACAAATTCAAAAAAAAAAATTTTTCCCAATGCAAAATCTTTTGCCTTAATTAATTTTTGCCTTAATTAAGAATTCAAAATTTTACCCCAATGTACATTTTACAATTTTTTCCCAATGCACATTCAAAAATTTTTCTACAACGAATATTTTGAAATTCTGCCCCAATGCACATTCACAAAATTTTTCTACATACAAATTTAAATTTTTTCTCCCAAAAATATTCTGAAATTTTGGCAAAATTCAAATGTTCAAATTTTTTCCCAACGTACATTATAAAATTTTTCTTCAATGAATATTCTAAAATTTTGCCCCAATGCACATTTTGAATCTCAAATATGTTAAATTAAAAATTAAATTAAATTTAAAAATTAAAATTAAATTAAATTTAAAATTAATTTAAAATTAAAAAAATAATTATTTTAAGAAATTTATTTTAAATTATTTTAAATTTATTTTTAATAAATTTTAAATTCATAAAAAAAAAATCAATAAATATTCAAATTAAAGCTTCAATTGAAATTCTATGAAATCCATCACTGAATTGACCATTTCACATCAAACACATTGCTAAAGGGCAGCACAAATTATCGCACAAATCGAATCAAATCCCGTCTTTTGTGAGGTGTCACAATTCATTTCATTAAACCATTTATTACATTAGTTATTAAATTTCGTTGTGTGCGCTCGCTATTTGCTATTTGGGGAACGTCGAAATGGTGCGGCGGTGTAAAATTGATTGGAATGCGGCGATTCATAAATGGATTAGTGTTTATTGCATTGCCAGTGTGTGTGCGTTTCATGCCAGTTCATTATACAACAATCATAATGACAGACAAAATACAGTTAATCAATCAATCAATTAAATGGCGGTAGTTTGCGGTAAGAAATGCTCAAGCCAGATTAAATTCGAATTATAATTGGTCATGAACCAGGATCTAAGTCCGTTGTTTATCCAAATTAATCAAATATTATTACAGCGAGTGAATTATCACTTCATCATCGATATTAGTGCGCGAGTGTCATCCATGTCGTGTCGCGTAAAGCAAAAAATTGACAAATATTTACATAGATTTTTGGCGATCCTTCAAAAAAAAAACTCAATTTCATTCACTTGGTTCATTGATAAGTCGCGTTATTCCCTCTTCTGCTTCGTCTTCGTCGTTCCCGAGCCGCGTTTATGCAAATAGATTAAAATATTTTAATAAACTCCGTTGACTTCGTCATGTGTGAGTGAGTGTGCTGTGCATGAAGTGCTCTCTTATATAATTGTTGAAATGAAAATATTTTAATTGTGTGTAAACATAATGGAATACACCTTTCATAAATTTAACAACATTATTAATAATCTCCGTGAGTGTCGACGAAGAGTGAAGTAAATACGGCAACGTAGCTACCCGGATACAAGAGTTTTGTGTAAATACACGCGAGTTGTCGTCGTCGTCGGTATCCGGATCTACTGCATCAAAAAAGCGAAGAGATTTTTTTTTTGTATTTAATAAATTATTATATCACTATCGATATTCAATAAATAAAGTAACATTGACTCGGAGTAATCACATTTATTTTTTTTTTTGTTTAAAAAAAAGGTTGTAAAGAGAGGAAATTAGTCGATGGAAATCCTGTTGATTTTTGTTAAAGGCTATAATATTTCTTTTTGAAAGGCAGGAAGGTTTTAATCGTTCTGTAGAAAAAAAATGAATTTTAAATTTTTTTGTTTGAATTAAGCACTTATTAAGTTTATTAAAAGATTTTTATTTATTTAATAAAATTTAAAATTAAAAAAACCAATTTTAAATTTTTAAAATAAAAAATTTTATCTTAAATTAAATTTTATTAGTTAAATAATTTTTATTAATTTAAATATTTTTTTTTAATTAATTTAATTTTTAATAAATTTTTTTTTTTTGGTTTTCTATAATTTTGATTTAAACTAAATTAAATTCTTAATTTTATTTTTGTAAAAAATAATAATGATTTATAAATAAAATTGATAAAAAAATATATTGAAAAAAATATTTTTTCATTTTTTTTTAAATTTTTATTTTATTTTATTATTAAATTTAATTTATTTTAAATTTTAGAAAAAAAATTATTTTAATTAAATAAATTAAATAAACTTTTAACAAATTTTAAAACTAAATTAATTAATTTTAAAGAATTAAATTTCAATAAAAATTTAAATTATTGTTAAAAAAATTGTAAGATTTGCATTTTTTAGTTTTAAATATTTTAAAATACTTTTTATTTTATAATTTTATTTTTTTTCATATTTTAAGAATTTATACCATTTATTTTTTCATAGAATAAAAAAATAATTATAATGATAAATTATTATCACACTCTTATCTGCATTATCAAATATCAAAAAAAAATATTTTAATTTATCAACTAAATTTTATCCTTTTAAATATTGCTATGATAAATAAAAAAGATTTAAAAATTTGTAAATTTCTACTCTGAGCATTGTTTTTTTTTACAAAATATATTTTTGAACATTACAGAATAAATTCAATAAATTTTAGTTATTCTCTTTAAATTTACTCTTCATGTCATTAGGTATTTGTTAAAATTTTAATTTTTGAGTATTTTTTAAATTTCTTAAAAAATTTTCTTAATAGTTTTTTTTTTTATTTTTATTTTATAAAATTTATTTTATAAAAAAACTCCCAAATTTAATATTTAGTGCATATATAACTTTTTTAATTAAATAATAAAAAAAATGTTATTTACAAAATTTTTATTAAAAAGATTTGTAATTAAAATTTATTTTTTTTTATTGATAATTGTCATCAATTATTTTTTAAAAAATAAAAATAAATAAATAAATAAAAATTAAAAAAAAAAATTTTTTATTAAAATTATTATTTCATTTAATTTAAATCAAAATTAATTGATTATTAAATTTTTTAAATAACAATTAATTAAAAATATTTTTTTTAAATTTAAATTAAAATTAAATTAATTTAAAATTAAAAATAAAGTTTAGAGCAAAACTCATGATTTTTTTCTTGATTTCTTTAACTCCCTTTGAACTTTCAAACTCATTCAAACCTTTTTATCATCCCAACTTCATTCAACAACTCAAATTTCAAGCCAAAAATGGATCGCCATTCAAAAACCTTCGTAAGTAACGTTTTCATTCATAAAACTGATTATAGATTATTTAGATTAACACACACACACGAAAAATCTCTCTCCAAAGGCAAAACCAAATCGTTTTAACACTGCTATGATAACTGATAATTATTTCATGCGGAAGACCTCCCACAAAAACATCGCTGATACACAAACCCAAAATCATCTTTGTGAAGAGAGAAAAGTATGTACATCAGATTACAAAATAAACATGTTGAATAATTTATCAATTTAAAATTTATCAATGTTCTTTTATAATCCATCCGTATAATGGGCCAACTATAAAAATCTTTATTTTCTTTTCATTATGAGCTCTCGTTTCTTTCTTTTTCTCACAAATGGCTCCAAAATAGGCAAGGTGTGTAAGTTTGTTAGCACAGACATGTCTAAATGTGCGCTTATAGGCTTTTATATATCCGGTAGAAAGCGCAGAGATTTTTTTTTCGTGTTATTTTTTTCTTTCTATTTTTTTTTATTTTTCAAAGGTAGTATCTTGTACTTCATTCATTACCACTTCTTTGCTGCTCATATAAATATTTGTTTAATGAATACCAGAAGAAGAAACCTCGTGTGTGTTGATTGTTTTTTTTCTCTCTTTTTCTCTCGATCTATTCGTTCGAACGGTGATCGCTTATTTATATGTCATTCACGATATCTCGTACGATTGTTTGCACTTTTTTCTGGTATTTTTTTTCTAAACATTTTTTTTGTACCTCAAAAAAAAAATAAGCAAGTTGGACAACGAACTAATCTTATACAATACACGAATAAATTTGAATTTTGTTTTAAGAGAACATTGACCTTCGCGTTTTTTTTTCGTTTCGTATCGTTTTCAATATCCATATGATTCGTAAAGTATCAAAAAATATAATCATGATAATGGTAGAGTTTAGAGGAGATCTCCTACTGGCATGCCAAATATACGCAAAAAATTAGTCATCCATCTCTTGCCATTTTTTTTTTGTACAATTATTATATTTATTTTTTGCAAAATGATTCTTCTTAAACTGTTTGAACGTGACCATTTATAGCCGTACATAATCCGAAAAAAAAAATATAAATATAAACAATGAAGAAAAAAACAGACAAAGACTCTATATAATTCTAAAGTAATTTTTGTAAATAATTAAATAGTTTAGTTTCGCAGTGTACGCATCATTATATGGCGAATTATGTGCAAAAACCAGATGTTTCATTGTTTTTTGTTGTTTATTATTTTTTTTTTAATTTTTTATTTTTTGGCAAGTGAGATTCGGCGTTGAGATTTCGTTGTCTTGTCATGCTTTGTCAATTTTTATGTCTTTATTAAATTATATGTAAATAAATCTGTCAACAAAAGTTAGTTTTTTCTTAGTTGTCTTGTTAGTGCTCTGTGATTTTTTTTTTTTATTTTTGACTCATTCACATGAAAATTTTTCGCGCAAAAATTAAATAAAGTTTATTACTCCTTTTTTTTTTGGTTGTAATCAATTTTTTGTATTTTTTGTTGAAAGTTTTCAGTTAGAAAAAAGAACTAATGATAATGATGCTTTTCAAATTTTGAACCACGTGATTTTTTTTAAGTCAATTTACATTTTTGGAGTTTAAAGTTTTGAAAAATTATTGAAAAATTTTGCTCTAATGCACATTTTGATATGGTAAATTAAATATTTTTTCTAATTTTTTTTTTAAATATTGTCGAATGCATTTATTTTAAATTTTAACCACGTGACTTATTTAACCCAGTTTACATTTGAATTTTTTTTTTAATTTTAATTTAATTTTTTTAAATTTTCAATTAATTTAAATTTTTTTAAATTATTTTTTTTTAATTTTTCTTATAAATTTTTACAAGTGCAAATAATTTTTTAATTTTTTTTCCCAATGCACATTTTAAAACTTATACAATAATTTTTTCCTCCGATATTTTTTTTGAAAATTTCAACCACGTGATCCATTAAAAATTCATAATAAAGATTCATTAAAAATTTATTTTTTCTTCTTTTAAAGTCATTTTTATACAAATTTAAACTTTTAGCCCCAATGTACATTTTAAATATTTTTTTTCAAATTTCAAGATATTCACAAATTTTAATTAAAATTTTATATTAAAAAAAAACATATTTAACCACGTGATCATTGAAAATTTTTTTTTTATTTTTTTCAAAAAAAAAATTTTAACCACGTGATGAATTTGAATTTTTTTTTTAATTTTAATTTAATTTTTTTAAATTTTCAATTAATTTAATTTTTTTTTAATTTTTCCCCAATATACAATAACATTTCAAACGTGATCCATTAAAAATTCATAATAAAGATTCATTAAAAATTTATTTTTTCTTCTTTTAAAGTCATTTTTATACAAATTTAAACTTTTAGCCCCAATGTACATTTTAAATATTTTTTTTTTTCAAATTTCAAGATATTCACAAATTTTAATTAAAATTTTATATTAAAAAAAAACATATTTAACCACGTGATCATTTGAACTTATTTTTTTTTTATTTTTTACTCAAATTTAAAATTTTAACCCCAATGAACATTTCAAAAAACTTTTTAGAAATTTTTTAAAATTTTCGGATAAAAATTTGAAACTCTCGTTAAAATTTATAATTTGAAAAATTTAACCACGTGATCATATAAACTTAATGCACATTTAAGTTTTTCAATTAAAAAAGCAAATTAAAATTTTTTGACCCAATGCACATTTTAAAATGTCTAACATGAATAAATTATCCCAAAACCTCTAAAAACTTGCACTTTTAAATAATTTTTAACCACGTGACTTTTCGTATTTAATATATTCCTTCCGAAAATGCGGTAAAAAAGTTTTTAAAGTGAAAGAACTTTTACGACTTCTATTTTTAATAAAAAATCATGTTATATCATACTTTTTTTCTGCACCTTGTTGAGGTTTTTTTTCTGTTGCACAAAATGCTACAATAATTATAATCATATAAAAAACGGCAGAAGAGGCACTGAAAAACGAAACGAAACGGTAATATGAACAAATTTCTTTTCGTTCCTACTATTATTATAAAACTGCAGTAACTTCACATATAATTAGATTAAAATTTATATTACCGTATTGCCAAGTATTTGTAGGCAAAAAAAAAAGAAAAGAAAGAAAGAAAACGAAACATCACAACAGCTCTCTTACCTTCGACTCGACTTTTTGTGTGTTTGCCTCTGTAAACGATGGAAAAGTGGCGTTAGGTCAAATTATCGTGAGAAATTGTTGTCTATTACAGCCAAGATAGAAGAAGGTTAAAGTTTATTCAAAACATTGGGAGTTTCAAGGAAGGTCCAGCTGTCGCCAAGATAAGCTACTTACTTTTTATTCATTCTGCTTTTTTTTTTCTTTGCCGAAAGCTGCATCTCGAGTTACGGAAAAAATTTAACGAGAGATGGTAAGCAAGCTAATATTGGATATGATGTAATCTCTTAACCGCCTACAAATTTGCTAATACTTACAACTATCGTGTAGCTTAAAATGGGTGACACTTTTAAAGAGACACGTTCTTATTTGGTGCGAACTCGATTCTTCTCTACACCTTTGAAACCGAAAATTTTTGTGTATTTAAAAAGTAACTGGCGCCAACACTTTAACGTGAATGACCTCATATTATGACAATTTTCGTACAAATAAACATCGGGAGCTTTTAAAAAATGCGTGTGTGTGTTTTAAATTCCTGCCCTATGAGCGAAAAACGGGTCAGATTGATCCCTTAAGAGATCAGGTTGATCCCTCAGGAGCCAAAATGATCCATATAGGAAATTTTTTGATCCCTTAAGAGATAAACCTGAACCCCTTTCGAATTGATCATCAGCAGATCCAAAAAATTTAACCTTTCAAGAGATCATGTTGATCACTTAAGATCAATTTGAACCCTGAAAAGGTCGCTTTGATCCCTTTCAAGAGGTCATTTGATCCCTTAAGAGGTCAATAAGATCCATTAACAGATATAGTGACCTCTTAAAGGGATCAAAGTGACCTTCATATTGATCTCTAAAGTGATCAAAATGATCTTAAGGGTAGTTGATCTCTTAAGTGATCAACATGATCCCTTGAAAGATTCAATTCGATCTTTAAGGGATCCAAAAATTTCCTTAAGGGATCAATTTGACTCCTGAGGGGTCAACCTGATCCCTTAAGGATTCAATTTGACCCGTTTTTCGCCCATAGGATGCCATTTAAATACTCATCTCAACTCATCTAATCAAATAATCACATAAAAAATTTTTTTGATATGCGACAAAGTCAGATTATGCAAAATTGGAGCTATTTATAAATTTCTCGTTTTGTCTTTATTTATTTCTTCTCGCATATATTCGATGACAAAATACTGTGGGAATTATTTTGCAGATTCACGAAAAAAAAAATTTTTATCAAAAAAATATTTCAAGCGAAATATTATGCAAATCAGGAATTGGTCACGCAATTGATAATACATTTGCCACTTTTTTTGACTCGTTCTTCTGTCGGAATTCTCTCTTGCGTGCCGCTTTAATGTGTCATAAAGGAAATATTTCATATATATTGGAGGTAAGAGGCAGCCTGGCAACAAAAACGGAAGGAAATGCATCGCACTGCATGCACACACGAAACATTCGTACATATGACATTTCCGAAGTATATGCGAGATACATACATTAAAATGCACTTAAAATTTTGTGTGAATGCAACATAAATTTAACGATGAACTGAGGCACTCTTAATGATTGAAAACCACAAATGTTGATTTAATTACTTGTGCCAACAAACTTTCCGTGTATATCGCATCGTATTTTACGCTCCGGTGTAAATTTCGATAAACACGAAATTAGTTCCTGTAGTCGACCTTAAAAACTTGATACGAGGCGAGTTTAATGGAAATGCAAACAGGAGGCAATAAATTAATCAAAATATTTAATCGGTTTGTTTTATCTAAATTGTTTTTCGCTTCTCACCTCAAAAGTTAATTAAAATCGAAAAAAAATAGACAATCATCATTAAATTCTGATTAATTCTGACGCGCTATAATAACAATTAACGGAAAAAGAAAAGTTGAAAAGGAAAAGACTTAAACTATGAGGAAAGGAACGTCAAGTTCAATTGATTACTCACGCAATACGGCATTTTATCATCCTACAGGCGAATTGCAAATGCCAAAACGCATACAATTATTATTAAACGAATAAAATATGAATCTGTACGCCGGCATATGAAGAAGAATGAACAATAAGTTATAAAGTAAAGGTGTATGGGTGCATTTGATTATATGACTCTTCAATTATAATTTATGAATATTGTATATGATAATTTAAGTTTGCTTACAATGTTGCGCAAAAACTAACCATTTACTGCAACATTGTCTTCATCATCAACTTCCATTCCTTTATCATGTATTCATGATCAGTTTATTAACAATTTATAATTTTTTTCTTTCTTTTCTTCTGATATTATTTATTTAATTATTATCATAACGAATGTTAATGTTTTATAAATTATCCGCATATTTTGCGTTCTACATAAAAATTTAAATTAACGCCTTCGAGGTGTGTTTTAAAAGATGTAAATATTTATATAAATATAAATTTCCCATATTGTCTAGCGGTAAGGATACCGACTATTTAAATTGAAATATAAGGATACTTACCAAAGACCTTGAATATTGCCGAAGAGCTTAACCTGAAAAAAAATTATTGATTATTTTAAAAATTTTATTTATATTATTGAAAAAAAAATGTAAAAATTAATTAAAATTTCATTTAAAAAAATAATTCTATTTTGTCGATTAAAACTTTAAAAAATTAATTAAATAAATAATAATGAAATAATTAATTTTTTATTTAGATATGTTATATTGATTTAGATTAATTAATTTTTATTAACAATTATTAATTAATTATTTAATTAATTTTTAAATTTATTTTTAATAAAAAAATTAATTAAAAAAAAAACAAAAAAAAAATAATTAAATCAAAAATTGTAATACAAAAAGTAATTAATTAAATTAAAAAGTCAATTTATATAAAATTACTTACTTTAAATAAATTTAAATTTTTAATCTCTTTAATTTTATTTATTCATTTATTTTTTAATTTTATTTTATTAATTTGTTTTAAACTTTATTTTTAATTAATTCAAAAAATGAATTAAAGTTAAAATAATTTGAAAATAATATAATTTAAATTTTTGAAAATAAAAAGTGGTTAAAATAAAATAAAAATAAAAGTAGTTAAAAATTTTTAATTAAATTTAAAATTAAAGTAAAAGTTTATTCTTAATTTAATATTAATTTAATTTTTATACAAATTTTAGGAAAAAAATAATTAAAGTTAATTTAATTTAAAAACTAAAATTAAAAAAACGAATAAAATTTTATTAAGTTATAAATTAAAGTAAAGAAAATATTTAAATTAAATTTAATTTTTTTAATTTATTTTTTTTTATTAATTTAATTATTTTAAAAATTAAAAAATAAATTTAATCTTATTTTTAAAATATTTTTATTTTATTTTAAATTTTATTTTATTTATTTATATTTATATTAAAATTTTATTATTTAATTATATCTTTAATACGCTTTTACCTTTAAAACTTTTCACACAAAAATTTTATATTCATTAAAAATTATTCTGTAGTTTCAATATTACAGACTTCAAACACAAAATGTGTCAGTTCTTGGTGTGAAGAATAAAGTAAAAATTAAATAGTGTAAAGAAAGTCGATGTTTTTCTTCCACTCCATTATTTATCCATTTTTTAACATAAACTCATATCATATCACAACATACATGTATAAAATATAGTCCATCATTATAATTGCAAGTGTTTGTTGGTAAGTATTTATGAAAAAAAACGCACATTAATAAAGTCCTCATGCTCATCTGATGGCTGTGCATGCATGAAATTGTGAATTTGATTGCATGAATAAATGAATATGTTAATCATTTTTTGTGTTGCAAAAAATTAAAAAAAAAAATACTTATAGGGGAAACAAGTATTAATTATGCGAAAAATTGAAGCCCCATGAGCATGAATGTTAATGAAACACTATCAAACGATAAGTTATGAAAAAAATTAATTGAAGATTAATTTAAAGGTGATTATCTTTTTTTTCTGAATTTATGAAGTATTGTAACGAAAAAAAAATTTTTAGAGGCGGACAGATGAAACACTTGTAACAATAATAATGCACTTAAAAATAATAAAGATAACGCTGCTTTCGGGCAACGTTAACCAGATTATCTTTATTATACGGAGCAGATTCTAATCAAACATTGACAAAGGAATGCTCGTACAAGCCTCACATATTAGAATACAATAGTTAGCAATATGATATACGTACCCAATATTATTATCCTTGTCGTCGTTGGGTATGCTTTGTACATGAATTGTAAATAAATTTTTCTCATTTGCTATTGTAATATATTTATGATTTATTTACTATCATTTATATTTCGTAATTGCATGGTAATAGTAGCAAAGCCAAGGTACATATCTTCCGTCCTACTCGTTATAAATGGGTTGTTTCATTCTAAAAATGCAAAAATGGACAAAAATAAGATTTTTCTAATTATTTTGATATTTGTTTAATAATTAAATAAATATATTATTAAATAATTATTTAATTTTTTTTTTAATATATAATAAAGAATTTTTTTTCAAAAGCTTAAGAATAGTTTAAAGATA
This sequence comes from Culicoides brevitarsis, assembly GCF_036172545.1. Lineage (NCBI taxonomy): Eukaryota > Metazoa > Arthropoda > Insecta > Diptera > Ceratopogonidae > Culicoides > Culicoides brevitarsis. The sequence continues at coordinate 2,721,137 of NC_087085.1, forward strand.
AAAATAAAAGTCAAATAAAATGAATAAAATTTAAAAAATTTTAGGAACATAAAAAAAATAAAAATAAATAGTTTAAAAACCAAAAATTATTTAACTTTTTATTTTCCCTTAAATTTAAGATTTAGACAAAATTTATTTTATTATTTTAGTTTAATAAGTATAAATTTTCAGAATTAAAAAAAAATCTTATTAATTTTAATTTGAAAAAATTATTAAATTATCATATTATTTTAAAAAAATAATAAAAAAAAAAACTAAAATTTTAAATTTTTTAAAAAATTTAAATTAAGGAGAATTTTTCTAAAGACTTTAAAAGATTTAAATAGAAACTGAAGATAAATTATTTTCCACGATTTATAAAAATAATTTAATTTAATTTAAATATTAATTAAGGTTTAACAAAAGAAAAATCAAAAAAATCAAAAAAAAACAAGCTTTTTGAATTTTTATTTCTTTCTAAAAAAAGGGTTAATTCAAATAATTTAAATTTTTTTAATCAAACTTAATATTAATTTTTAGAATTCTTAAAGCTAAAATAAAGATCAAAAATTGCTATAAAAAAATTAATACAAAAAAAAAATTTTTTAAATAATAAATTTTGAATTATTTTGTTTTATAATTTTCGAAAAATCTATAATTAATATATTATCAAATTATTTAAAAAAAATAAAATGAAAGTAGTTATAAGAAGATACTATACCGCATTTCGATGTTACATTTTAACAATTTGGTACTCCTCACTTTACATTTTTATACTCCAAATTTCACAATTTCATACTCCTCAAAAAAATTTCTATCAACTTTTTTAATACATTATTCCACAAATTACTCCTTTTTTTTTCCTCAACTCTTTAAAATGAACCTTCATTCAAAAAAAGAATTACAAAAAAAAATTTTTTGGCACACCGGAACTTACACACACACTGACACACACAACAAAAAAAATTAATACCGCATTTAATTTGAAATTAAAAAAAATTTTAATTTAAAAAGGTTGAATTTTTTTTCGAAAAAAATTAAAAAATTCTAAATAAAAAAAAAATGTTAAGAAATTTAATTTGATTTGATTTTTTGATTTATAAAAAAAATTATTTTATTATAATTTATTTTTTTTTTATTATTAATAATTATGATCAAACATTTTTTTAATTAAAATTTATTAATATTTTTTAATTAAATTTTTATATTTAATATTTTTAATTTGATTTATAAAAAATTAAAGTTAAAAATAAAATTAAAAAAAAATAATTTAAAATAAATAAAGAAAATTTTTTAATTTTTTTTTTGTAATATAAAAATATTCTATGAAATTCTTATAAATTTTATTATTTTCAGAATGAAACTCGCCTTTTATATAATATTTATAATAAAAAGCTATACAAACAATTGCCGCATTCAAGATATTTTGTGCAATTTTATGTGTGATAGTGTGTGGTATGTAATTTATGTTGAGTTTGTGTTATTTTTCGTGTATTCTACCGTACACGGGGTAAAATATACGAGTAAAAGAGATAATATTTATGTTGCAAACAAAAAAAGAAATTCTATTGTATATAATTTTGCACACACACGCAACTTTTCATAAGAAAACTCCTCTTCTTCTTATTTTTTTTTTGTAGTTTATGAATTGATCCTTTCTTTCCATTTGTTTCCTTGCGTTCGGGCAGTTTTTCGATAAATTTTCACTCGCTCGCAGACAACATATATATTTTTTTTTATCTCCGCGTTATGCGGATTTCAATATGTTTTAACCATGCAAAAACGTTCTTTTTTTGCGACTTTGAAGTAACTTGGCTCTCATAATCGTACGCCGAAGAAATAAAAACGCGAGCATTAAAATATTATAATAAAGACCACCTGTCGCGAAAAAGGAAAACTGTCACAAAATGAAAAATTATGCAGAAGTTGTGTGTGTGTGTCGTGTCATGGCATTCTATCTCTCTATTTAGCTATGCCAGAGCGAATGGATATGAAAATTTGATAAAATTATTATTATGTGGAATGAATTATGTCTCTTTTTTGTGCGAATGTGTAGCGTATGGCGAAATGTAAAAGCCCAACAATCTAGATTATGATGTGCAGTTTTTATTGGCGCTATGCAGGCTTATTTATTATTATTATTATCATCATTATATTTTTGTTGCCTTAGAGTTATAAAAGTTTTTTTTTGCCATATTGATGTTAAAGTTAATTTTGCCATATTTTCTAACGCAACTCTTAAAAGCATATCATCAAGCATTCAACAACATAATCGATTTTTTATACGTTTCCATATGCCTAAAAGTGTATTAAAAAGAGAGAAAAATGTAAAAATAAATATATTTGAGATAAAAATTGCATTAAACTTTTGTCATAAATCAAAATTTTTGAACATGTGTAAGTGAATATTATAAAGACGACTACTTCTTACCAACGGCTAGAATTAATCATTTTTTTTTTCTTTATTTCTAGGACAAGTCCATTTCTCCGCAGGATATTTCCTTCGTACGATAAACGTAAATAATAATAATAATGTGCTTTAACATGTGTGAGTATATCGATATTTGATATTGCAATAAATTACATTAAAATCCCTCAGAAACAATAAAATCACAGACGTTATTCACGTAAACATTTCTTTTTGATTAGTTTTGAAAGGTTTTTTTTTATGAAAGTTCTTGAAGAACTTTTTTTTTGTATTAAACATAATAATTTATCACATTTACAAAATATTTAAAAAAAAAAAATAATTATATAAAATATTATATTAATATATTATGTAAAAATTTTATAATTAATATAAAAATTAAAAAATTATTAATTATAATAATTATTAAATTAAAAAAAAAACATTAAAAAAAATCTTTTAAATTTTTTATACATAATTAATTAAGTAAAAAAAAGAAAATTTCAAAAATATATTTATAAATAAAATAAAAAAAAATATTAAAATAAAATACATTTTGAATTAAAAAGAAACTACAATATAAATTTGATGAAAAATAACTGTATAAAAATTTAATTTATTTTTTTTTAATTTAATCTCTTATTTTAAATATTTTTAATTTTATCATAATTATTTTTAATTAAAATATTTATAATTTTTTTAATAAAATTATAATTGCAATTATTAATAAAAATATGATTGTAAATATAATTAAAAAAAAATAAATTTTCCCATATTGTCAAGCGGTAAGGATATTAGCAATGTATAGGTAAGTATGTTAAGGATGCTTACCTTATCCATTTTTTAAATGTTTTTTTTAATAATAAATAATATTTTTAAATTTTAATTTAAATATTTTGTAATTTAATTTTAATAACAAATTAAATAAAATAAAATAAGATATTAAATTAATAAAAAATTAATTAATAAATATTTTAATAAATTTAAAAAATAAATATTCATAAAAAAATTATTTTTTAAATTTATAAAAAAAAAATATTAAATTAAAATTATTTTTAAAAATAAAAAAATATTAAAATTTATTTTTTTTAAAAAAATATTATTTATATTAATTATTTATATTAAAAATATTAATATTAATAATAAAAAATTTTTATTAAAAAAAATATAAATTAAATTAATAACAAATAATTAACTAAAAAAATAAAATCAAAAATAAATTTAACAATTAAAATATATATTTAAAAATTTATAGAACATTTTAATAATAATATTTATTTAAATCTCGTTACAATTAAATATGATGGATGTTAATGAAATAAAAAAAAATAATTTATTCAAAAAATTCACTTCCAATTTTTTTCTCACAATATATTTTGTTGTAGTTTAAACATTTTGTTTATTTATATTTATTATCTACTCTCTCTCATTCTACATACATTTTTTTTACATAATCAAACAATTAACTTATTAATTTTTTCCATCATCATATATGTTAATGATGTGATATGAATAGTTGGAATGTTATTTTATTTACGTTTATTCATAAAAAATAAAAAAAACACCGATGGAAGGTGAACCGAAAAAAATATTAAATTCTACTTAATATGCATAACAAAATGGTTATCGCTTTTTGCTTACATTAAACATTTTTTTTTAAATATTATTAAATAGTATATATATTGTGTTTTTTTAATTATCATTTAAAATTATTATTATCGTTTATTAAATATCTTTGGTTACTCGCCGTGATTCATATGCCGAAGAATGTCATTCATTTAATTTGTGTTATTATTTATTATTATTATTTTTTTAAAACGTGTTTCAGATCTAGCTGAATAGTTAGCTATTTATAAATGATAAAAATAATAATTATTATACGAATGGAAGGTATCATCATAGCAGTTAAAGGTGTTTTTTTTCGCAAAATTACTGAGGTACACACAACCGCCACGGAAGGAAGTCCGTAGTTTTGCATTGTTTTGCTTTTATAGCGCATCAAGAATAATTATTTATTACAGACAGTAAGCATAGCGACTGAGTATCGTTGCAGTATAATTTAACAACAACAACAACAAAAAAGTAAGTAACTTTGAAAAAAAAAGAAAATAAATGCATGCAATTTTACGGTGTGAGTGTGTGCAAAAATACAGCAAACAAGTAGCATTAACCGATGCGATTAAAATGATTGCGGTTACGTTACTTCGTCTTTTTTTTTATTTTTCCTCGCGTATGTTTGTGACTAAGGTTATGCAATGCAAAATGGCTTTGCGAGGATGTATGCAATAATAAAGAAGAATTTACTAAATTTCCCTGCGGAGTTGTAAATAAGTCAAAATTCTTTTGCAAAACCGTAACTTATAGAGCTCTCTCTCCCGCGCTCACTCGCTGCATGTAAGAAGAGAATTTTTTTTAGACCAGTTTTAGTTACAGTCAAACGGAATTTTTAAACGGCAGATTTTTTTTTTAGTTTTGTGTGCAGTTGATCAGGTGTATCGTACACGATGACACGCCACAAAGAATTTATTTTAAAAAGGTTACGTTTGTTACGTTGCAGTGTTTTTTTCTTACCGCATTTCGCAGTAAAAATGCGGTTATGCAATGGGAAAAGTCGTTAATTTTGTATTTTGGGAAATGTTTGAAAAATTTTTTTGTTAAAAATATATAAAAAGATAAAAAAAAGTCATAAAAATTAAAAAAAATGAGAAAATTAATTTAAAAATTAAAATTAATTAATTAATTTTTTTGAGTTAATTAAATTTAAAAAAAATTAAAAAGTTAATAAAAAGAATTATTTTATTTAACAAAAAAAAAAATTATTTTAAGCAATCATCAATTTTTAATTTGAAACTTTATTTTAAAAATTTATTTTTTTAAATCATTATTTAAAAATTTAAAAATTTTCATAAATTTTCTTATATTTTTTTTATTTTAAATTAAAATTTTTGGTGAAACAAATAAATTAATTTAATTTTTAAAAAATTTAAAAAAAAAACTTTACAGAGAATAATTAAATTTTTCATTATTTTTATTTTTTTTTTTAATTTTTGAAACTTAATTGTAAAATTTAAAATTTTTAATTTTAATATTTGATATAAAAATTTAAAAAATTTATGATTGCTAAAAATTCAACAAATAAAAATTTATTATTTTTTTAAAGTTTTTGAATTTAATAAACTGATTAATTTAAATTTAAAACAAAAAAAATCTCAAACATTTTATAATATTTTTATTTATAAATTTTCGATAATAATATAAAAATATATTTTTTTTAAGTAAAGATATTAAAAATTAAAATTTCATAAAATTTAAAAATAATTCATAAATTGGAAAAATTTCAAAAAGCAAACAATTTTTTTTTATTTTTTGAAAATTAAAAAATATAAAATTAAAATTAACCAAACTTGAATTTTTTTAAATACTTGACTTTTTAAAAATCCTTTAAAAAAATATTTAAAAACAGAAAATTCAGGAAAATTCATAAAAAATATCGAAATACGATTTATTAGATTTATATTTTTCATCCCGACAATAATTTAATTTTTTTTTATTTCCCAAATTTTCGATTACTTTCAACCCGAACCAATTCACATGGACATGTGACAAACACACACACACAGACACACACTTTTGGCATACACACAATTAAATATTAAACAGGATTGATATTGATGGGCTCACTGCAGATTTTGCAATGCGGATTGTTGTCATCAGTGGAACATAAAGTAGCGTGCGGATACTGTTATTATACATTTGGAGCCAATGTACCAATTTTTCCGTACATTTCTGACCCACATACATGCCGCACACAAAATTTTAAAATAAACCAAAAACTATCTATCTTTTTATTGTTGTTGCATAAAGTTCGTCCTCCGCCATGCCTGCCCGCCCGCCCGACAAAAAAAGTCATTTAATATGACTATCAAGATATATTTATATTATTTTATTTCGCTCCAACAACAACAACAAAAACGTCGCTGTATGTTTATGAGGTACCAACCGAGCAAGCTATCGTGAACTGATACTCGAAAAAACAAAAATATTATCTATACACAATAAATAGGGATATGTATATTGCTGCTGCAATGCAATCAAAATCCTTTATAAAATATGCTGCTACGGGAAAGCACGAATCAACGAGCATGAGACTCATGTTTATTTCACTTTGAATACTGTGTCGTTACATTTTTCTTTTTATTTTATACAATTTTTCGTTGTTTGGCAAACACACATCTCTCTAACACTAAATAAAATATTCTACAAAGACACTATCTATAACATTTGTAAACTACCCCTTTTTTCTTGTGTGTGTTTCATGTTCTAAATTGTTTTAAAGAAAAAAATATATTTTTAAAATTTTTATTTTTTTTTTAATTTTCTCATAATTTTTTTTTATTTTTTGAAAAAAATTTTTTATATTTTTTATTTATTTTTTTTTTTTGTTGATTTTTGATTTTTTTTTTAATTAAAAAAAAATTTTTTAAATAATTTATGATTTTTTTTTAATTTTTTTTTTAATTAAAAAAAAAAATTTAAAAAAAATTAATATTTTTCTTTTATTTTTTTAAATTTTATTTTAAGTTTAATTTTAATTTTCAAAATTAAAAAAATAATTTTTTATATTTTTACCAATTTTATTTTTAATTAATTTTTTTTATTTTTAAAATTTATAATTTTTTTTAAAATAAAATTAATAATTTTTTTTTAATTTTTTTAAATATATTTTTTATTTTTAAAATATTTTTCTAAAATTTTTAATTTTAATTTTTCATTTTTCAGTTTTTTATTTTTTTATTTTTTAAATTTTTTCCATAAATTGCTCAATTTTTAAAGTTTGCTTAATTTTTTTAAAGTTATCAATATTAATTTTATATTTTTTAATTAATAAAATTTAAATAATTTTTTTATTTAATTTTTTAAAGAATTTAAAAAATTTTATTTAATATTTTAAAATATTTTTTTTTTTTATTTATTTTATTTTTTTTTTATAAAATAAATTAATATCAAATCCTTCAATTGAATTTATTCTTGCTAATTCAAGTTACTTTTTACTCTTTTTCTTTTTCACAGAAAATTTACGAGAAACGACGATTCGATGCCTCTTGAATTACAAAAATATACCTCCGTGTCTCCTTTTTTTCCTCTTGTGTGTCTCAAAAGAATCTGTGTGCGATGAATCAAAGAGCAAAATGATGAATGAAGAACATCAAAAAAGCAGTCAGCAAAATAATAAAAAAAGAAGCGTTTTTTGATAAAATAATTTTCTTTTCTTTAGAAATGATGCAGCAACGAACAAATAAAAAGAGAGGCAATTGAGATTATCATAATTTATAAAATTATTTTATGAGCAATTGCAGAGCACATTCAAACGGAAACAGAAGAAATCTTGAGGAAAACGTGAGCAAAAAAAATTGAAGGAAAAAAAATGAAAATATGTCTGACCATTAAATTAAAGTTCATTTTCTTTTTTTTTTCTATTTTTTTTTTATCTTTTACTTTAAGATAAGTTTCAAGCCGCAGTTTGGCAGCCAAGAAAGAATAAATATCGAAATCATCAATAAAGTTTCGAATATATTTTTTTTCAACAACAAATGACAACAGCAACCCTTGTAACTTGTAACGAACAAACAAACAGTTGACACTAATGTTACTATTACAACTCCGATTGCCATAGTTTTGTTGTTGTTGTACAAGTGCTGTTGCTGTTTATACCTCAGAGAAGTATTTTGCCTGTTTTGCTGTGAAAATCCGATTTTCTCATGATTTTTATCCTTTGAAAAAATTTAAGATTTTATTTTTTTATAAAAATTTTTTAAATTTTAATTTTAATGGAAAATTTTTATTTCTAAAAAAATAAATAAAATAAAATAAAATAAAAAAAATAAAATTAAATAAATAAAAATAAAATAAATTAAAAATATTTTAAAATTATTTATAAGAAAAATCTTAAAATATTTTTTTATTTTTATTAAATTTAATTTAAAATTAAATTATTTTTTTTTTTATTAATTTTGAGAAAGAAAAAAAATTTTTATTAAAAATATTAAAAATTTAAATAATTAAAAAATCACAATGAATTAAATTTTTATTAAATTTATTTTTTTATTTTTAAAAATTTTAAATAATTATTTTTTTTAATATTTTAAAAAATTATTAAAAAATTAATTTAATAAAAAAAATTAAAAAAATAATTCATAATTTTTGAAAAATAAATTTATTTTATTTTCTTATTTTTATTAAATTTAATTTTTCTAAATTTTATTTTAATTTTTATTTATTTTTTTATTTATTTTTTAATTTTTTTAATTTTTAAAATTTTATAAAATTTTTAATTTTAAAGGAAATTAAATTATTTAATAAAATTTCTTAGTTTCGACATTTTTTTTTTGATAAATTCTAAAAAATATGCGAAACACGAAACTTCCATAAGAAAAATTTCGCCTATTCGAAAAAAAATTACTAACTGCAATAATACTCCAAGTAAGTTTTGTCGTTTCGTGTATGTGTGTGATGTGCCAAACGAACATTTTGTGGCAAACAATAAAAATAAAAAAGGACGAAAAAAGGTACAAGTGTGTTACAAATCGATTGTTTGAGTGTGTAAATGTCGATAAGTTCAATTTGTTTGTAATTTTGCCAACTTTTTTTTTGTTTCTCTCTCTTTTTTCCTGCCTGTAAACTTTTTTTTTCGTTACATATTAAATTATTAATCAAGCCAAAAAATAAAAATAAAATAAAATTCTATGGTTCAAAAGTTAACAACAGGTACCGTCGTCGTCATGGCTTTTTTTTATTGTTTTAATCGAAGCAGTGATCTGCATAACCGAGTTCGAGTTCACTCACGAGACTTTGCAAAAAAAAAAATGAAATAAAAAAATTTTCGCTAATGAATTCAGAACTTGTATCATGTCAGACTAATTTTAAGGTAACACCTCATAAATTTTACGGTTTTCATATAATTAATATCCGTTTAGTGTTTGAAGTGAAGAGGTAAAGCAAAAAAAAAAAAATGAAGAGATAATAATAAAATTATTTCCTTTTTTTTCTTCACTTTTAAGACGGAACGCAGGGTTTGGCGGTTTTTAATGCATAAAAATGAGCGAGTTTTATCTTGTTATGCCGCATATGAATAGGCAGTAATAATAATTTTTATGAACTTTTTAATGTTTTGTACAAATATTTTTAACTTTTATTACTTAACAGCCATCATAAATGAAATATGGGAATTAATTGGGCAATTTTTTGCTTCTGTAGATTTTTTTTAAAGGAATTAAAAAGCATTTTTGGTAAGAATTTAATGATTTTTTTAATAAAATTTTGAAGAAAAAATACGATTTTATGCAGTAATTAATTTTCTTTTAATAAAAAATAATTTTAAAAAAATCAAAATTTGCATTGGGTCAAATATTTTTAAATTGTGCATTGGGGCAAACTTTTCAAATATGCATTGGGAATGCTTTCAAAACTGTTCATTGGGATGAGAATTCAACAGATCATCCATAGTTTCTTAAAAATGTTGATTTTAAACGCATCCCCAATGCAAATTTAAAATTTTTATCCCAATGCATATTTTAAAATTTTAACCGAGTGCACATTTTAGAATTTCTTCCCAACTTACAATAAAAATTTGAACTAATATCGTTACTCAGATTCAAATTTTGCATGGGAAGAAATTCTAAAATGTGCATTGGGTCAAATATTTTCAAATTGTGCATTGGGACAACCATTTAAAATATGCATTGGGAATATTTTTAAAATGTTCATTGGGATGAGACTTAAAAAGAACATCCATATTTTCGCAAAAAATGTATTTAAAGGATTTTAAAATAATTCCCAGTGCAAATTTTGAAATTTTTATCCCAATGCACATTTTAAAAAATCAAACGAATGCACATTTAAGAATTTTTACCCAACTTATAGTCAAATTTTGAACCAAAAGCTTTTCTTTGATCCAAAATTTGCATTGGGAAGAAATTCAAAAATGTGCATTGGGTCAAAAATACGATTCCATCGTTCAACTGAAGACAATTTCCTTCTTAATGAACGTCTTCTTCCATGCGCAAATGCACGTCGTTTGGTCAGTGAATCTTAAACTACTTAAAATGTAATTAATGTAAATAATTATACTGCCTGCTCAAGCAAAGTGTAACATAATGCATTGCCATGGAAAATCACCTGACATCGCAAAAAAAACCAAAAAAAGAATTATGAGAGCATTTAAAAAAAAAGTTACGTTGAATAACTTCTTTTGTGAGATTGTTTTCTTTTGACATTAATAATCCTTTCATTAATGATTAACATTCATAATTTATTTCATTTAAACTTGCAGCACCGCAGCGAGAGACGAAAGAAGAAGAAAAAAGAAGTCAGCGAGCGACGCTTCAAGCGAAATTCTTTCATCGTAATTTATTGAGATATTCAATGAATTATTTCTTCGTCGTTCTCGTCAGGTACACTCCGTTTTTTTTTATTTGCGCAAAACTGGTTGGCTTTGGACATAAATTCTCGCTAAACAAATACAAATAGGCTGTATCTTTGCTGCTCGGGCAAAAATCTATACAAAACTCCTTTTTAACAATTCAACAATTCGTTGCTGCTGCTGCTGCAGTGTCACTGTTGTTGTTACGACTACTGTTACTTGGTTGTAACATGAATTTATAATGGAGCTTTGCGCTTTGTAGCAACTTCTAGCTTTGCTTTAAAAAAAATTCAAAAAAAAAACTGCACTCTATTTGTAAAACCCCATTATTATTATGTCAGCCATTAATTTTGCGCGTTGTGTGTTTGGGAGTCGAATCGCGGCTCCGACGACGAAATTTCTTCTTCGTTTGCCAGTTAGCTCAAATTTCATGCATATCTCAAAACACACACGCGCCGCGTGATGACAACAACCATTTACTTTTGCATTACTTTGCCTCATCGCGATGTCCTGCCAAGCCACTGCAATCCCCGCACTGCAAAAAAAAATATTCATTGCAAATGCCAAACAATAACAAACAAGTTTCTGAATAGATAAAATAGCTATTTTATCGTGCAAATTTATATCCTTTTTACACATTGTAAATTTTTTTCTCGTCGCGCGCGTACCAACCTCTGCCACACACCACTCGTTCACACAATTTTCGTGTACAAGCAGCAGTAAGTCCTTGTTTGTTGTGCTTTCTCGGCGGTGACGATGCCCCCCTCAAACCAAAAATGTATTTTTAGTGGACTCGTTACACAGAAAAACACGGAGAGATATGGATGGTGCCATTGCGTTGCTCCGTGTTGTTAATGTACTTTTTCTGACCACGACAATACGGTGTGCGGCATGTTTGCATTTGCAACACATTTCTCATGCATTTTGAATGTAGACCGATTTTTTCTCGTGGTTAGATTAGTGCAATAGAAACGCGAGAACGGATTGTCCAAACGGAAATATTTGGATTCTATTTTTTTAAATTTAACAAAAAATTAAAAAATATTCAGGTAAATTGAAAAAATTAAAATTAAATTAAATAAAATTAAATAATTAAAAAAAAACAAAATTATTTTAATTTATTTTTAATAATTTAAAAAATTTTAAAATTATTTTTAAAAATAAAAAAAATAATAATTAATTTTTATTAAAATAAAATAAATTAATTAAATTTAATTTAATTATTAATAAATTTTTTAACACTCTTAGAAAAAAAATTTATTTATTTATTTTTAAAAATTTAAATTTTTAATTTAATTTAATTTTAAAAAATAAAAAAATTAGATTGAATAATTAAAAACTTATTTAAAAACATAAAAAGAATAAAAAATTTTTTTACAAATGAAAAAAATATAATAAAATAATTTTTATTTTATTTTTAAATAAGAAATTGAAATTTAATGATTTAAATTAAAAAATTAATTTAATTTTTTTTGTTCAATTTTATTTTTTAATTTTGAATCAATTAAAAAAAATATTTAAATACGTGAAAAATAATTCTTCTAAAATTAAGATAAATTTTTATTAACAATAAAATTTAATTTTTAATTTTGATTGAAAAAATATTTGAAAATTTTAAAATAAATTAATAATAAAATATTACTTTTAAAAATTAATTTAAAAGGTAAATATTAATTTAAAATTAATTTAAATAAAATAAATTTTTATTTTTTTAAATTTAAAAATATAAAATTTTATTCTATACTTTTCCATTAAAAAAAATGATATGGTAAAAACCCATTGTAAAAAAGTCACTTCCCTAAAAAAAAAACTTCAAAAGAAAAAGTTCAAGTAGGTGCTCTAAGTGCGAAAACGCCACTCCAGTTCCTTTGACATTTACCTCAAAGGTACTTTTTCCCTCGGAAAAATAATATTAGGTATATAAAGAGTAGTTGATACAAGTACGTTTATTATTTTTTGGCAACCAGCAAGATCTATGCTTGTTCATGTTCGGTTCGTATGACCCATGTAATAATAAAAAAAAACACACATAAAAATTCTTATCTCGACCATACAATGAAATGTTTGTGTGTGCGGTTTGTGCGAGCAAGCAAAAAAAAATAATTCCTCCAAAACAAGCGCAGCTTCACGCACATGACAACACGGCGGCGACGACGATGACGATGCTCGATGGCGGTAAGTACGCGGAGTAAAATATATTGTTTGTTTGCGCCTGTTACACAAAACTGGGGCCCGAGTGAAGCGAAAAGGTGTGCATAATATGCATCTAACTGGAAAATTTATTCTACATTTGTGTGCCGCATGCAATGCCTTTGTACAGATTGCAGTGATGGATTCACAATTTTTTTTAGACTGTTTTCGATATTTTACGATTTGACTTGGTTTGGATTAATTTGTAAAGAATTTTTGCTTGATTTGGATTAATTGGAATATAATTTTATTATAAACTTACCTATTTTCCCAAATATCAGAAACCTAAAAATTTTAAATAATTTTAAAAAATTATTAAATTAATTTTTTTAATTATTTAAATTAAAAAAAAAATTAAAAATATTAAGTTTCATAAAATAAATTAATTTAAAAATTAAAATTTAATAAAAATTTAAAAAAAAATTAAAGTAAAAAAATAAAATAATTAATTCAAAATTAAAAAAAATTAAAAAAAGTAAAAAAATATTTTTTTTTTTAAATAAAATATTTTTAAAATATAAATTTAAATTAAAAAAATTATTTGAAAAAAAATAAATTTAAAAAAAAAAAAAAAATATTTGTAAAAAAATGAAATTTAATAAAGAAAGTAAAAAAATATATTAATTATTAATTAATTAATATTAAATTATTAAAAAATAAATTAATTTTAAAATTTAAAAAAATTATTTTTTTTTTAATCAATTTTTAATTTCTTTAATTTTTTTAAAAATAAAAAATAAATTTATTAAAATTATTTCGAAAAAAAATATATTAAAAAAATCCTGCTTACCTTTTGATATTTCCGCCCCTGAATGTGGACTGAGAGCATTTATTAATCCAAGGAACGTGTATTTTGTGGGTTTCCTCGGCACAAAAACAAATGTGTCTTAAAATATGGTTTTGCATTTGATATTCTATACATTTGGGATGAGCTTATGCAGATATATTTTGTGTCTCACTCGTTTCTAAATTTTATATTGTTATTAGTTTAGATAGATAAGTCTCCTGTCGTAATATGGTCTCATGTCTGGTTTGCCTCCTCTCAGGCAGCAGCAAAGCATTTTACGCAACACATCCATAAATTGATTTAAATTATTATTGTGTCGATTCAACAGATAAAGCAGGCATTCGGGCGACTGAGGCGTTTCATGGGAAATAAATGATCTTTATTAATTCTAATGATTGTTATTAGAAACTGGAATTCGCTCGCCGATCAATCTCGTCTCATAATTGACGCTGACGACGACGGGCAACATTGTAGTGCGTGCAATTTATAACTGGATCCATAAAGTTACCATTGCGCAACATATATCAGCAGGTGTGCTAATACTATCGACTTTGGTGGTCAATGGGCTTTTTTTATCTCCTCTCCTTCGCTCACATGCAATTTGCTGCCATAAACATTAGTAAATTCTGTCTGATAAGCGTCTTCGCGTCATTATTGAGGTTTACAGGTGCATTCTTTTCTCTTTTTCTTGCGCAAAAAAACAAGTGCAAATATGCAGCCAAGTACGTTACGAGGCATCGAAGAATATGATGATGATGACAAAACGCACACATATTTTGTAAGTAACGGTAGTTACAAGTTTACTATCAGACATGAGTGTTTGTTGTTGTTGTTGCTGCGATGATGATATGATGGAATGCTGTTTGGACTTGAAGTACGGTAAAATTTCTCGGGAAAAATACCAAAAAGAGTCAACATGTCTGGATTCTTTTGCCATGTACTTGACCACGATGAAGACGACAACGAGACGAAAAAGTTGTCGTTTTGAGAAAAAAAATTTAATAGAAGAGGATTTTGTTTTAAAGTAATTTTTTGAACCCAATGCACAATTTATTTTTTTTATTCTTTAAAGTTTTGAACTTGACCCAATGCACATTTGCTTAATTTTATCCCAAAACACATTTTGAATTGAATATCAAAGCATTCAATTTGAAATGTGTATTGGGGTAACATATATAAACGATTTTTTGAATATAAAAAAATTAAGTTCCTTAATTAACAATTCAAATTTTGACCCAATGTACATTTTGATTTTTTTTATCCCAATGCAAAATAGTTTGAAATTAACTTTTTGTTTAGTTTAAACGCAATTTTTTATTTTTATAAAATTTTGAAAAATTTGCAATGGGCAAAATTTTTCAAAAAAAAAAAATCTTATTGGGAAGAAATTTTTAAATTTGCATTGGGACAAAAATTTTTAAACAAATTTTTATTTCTTTTGATTGAAATTTGTAAACTTTGTCCCAATGCATATTTAAGTGTGACAACCTAATGTATCATTTTTGTATATTTTTACAAATTTTTAACCTCTTCATCAAATTCATCACAATTTTTGCGAAAAGAAAAAAAAATAAATTTTGAACCCTGAGCATATTTTAAAGTTTTTTATCAATGATTTCTTCAGTTTTTAAAAATCTTCAAGTAAAGGTATGAAAAAATATAAAAATTATTTCAAATTTTAAAAATATTTTTTTATTCTTTTAATATTTTTTCTCTATTTTAATTTAATTTAATTTTTCTAAAAAAATTATACATTTGCCCAATGCATATTCTAAATATTTGCCCATAAACAATTTTATTTAAATAAAAGTTTTTAATTGAATTAAAAAAATTATTTTAAAATTTCTTCGAACTTGAAATTTTAGATAAATTAAAATTTTTTAAGAACATTTTACCTACTAAAATAATTATTTAAATTTTTTTTTATTTTTTTCAGAACAAACATTTTAGATAACTTCAAAATTTTTGACCTAAAGCACATTTTATTTTTATAATTAATTTTTTTATTATTTTTAAAATTTTATTTTATTTTTTTAAACTTCTTCAGACTACAAGTTTAAGATAAATTTGAAATAGTTGCCCCAATGCAAATTTCAAAATTTCTTTATAATGAAAAATTTTTTCCCAATGCACATTTTGCTCTAATTTTATTTTGATTTTTTTTAAATTTAAAATCGATTAAAAAAAAATAATTTTAAAATTTCTCCAACTTTAAAATTTTAGAACAATTCAAAATTCTTGAGCTAAAGCACATTTTTCTTTAATGTTTTTTTTATATATTTATAAAATTTATTCTTTTAATTTTTTTCAGAACAAAATTTTTTGTAAAACTTTAAAATTTTGTCCCAATGCAAAATTTTAAATTTTTGCCCAATGAGAATTTTTCCAAAAAAATTATCCCAATGCACATTTTTCAAAATTTAATTCAAATAAAACCAAGAAACACGTTTAAAATAAGAAGAAGTTATATCATCCGTTGATAACTTGAGTCTTATACCTACACAAACGCACAGTTGGAAGTTAGTAATTAATCAATTTCCACATATGTTGTCATGTTGATATTTACTTCAATTTCGAGACACTTATTTTCCTTAAAAGAGAAATTGCTTCAGATATTGTGTTACATTGTTGTTGTCATCGTCGCATGCGAGATGACTTAATTATTTCTGGTGCGTGAAGGCAGAGGGGGAAATTTAATTTTCGATAAAATATTATTTCGATTCTTCGTAAAAAGAGAATGAAAATGTCAAGGAAATCTGGAAACTGGTTGTTATCATTTGTCTTTTTCTTCTTTTTTCCTCGTTTTTTGTTTGTACGACATTTGAACTCGTTTGGCATAGACACAATTGAAATGGAAATCTTTTGTATCAACATGGAGATATATCTTACACGCTTTTAAGAAAATAACAAATTCATCAAAAAATATCAAGAAGTAAGTAAAGTAAAGTGAGGAGCATTTTTTATGGTCTTATTTTATTTATTTTTTTTTTCTGGAGATATTATTCATAAGCATGAAATATATGTTTTTGTGTTGCCTACAATCAATTACGGCGCAGCCAAGAGAAAGAGGTTGCTTCTATTAATAAATGATGTCAGCTCGCTTTTACTTCTTGGCATGGAGGAGCGGGTTAAGCAAATACCGCAGAAAAATTGGCATCAATTTCAGAATCGGAAAAAAAATCTTTTTCCTCAAGTACGAAAAAATACAATTGAATTGAATTGACGCGTGATTTCTAAACTACTTTCTAAAAAAAATGAAGAAAAAATATCTATTGCGTAAATAAAAAAATTGTAATCAGAAACACAAGCAAACAAAAAATAAATAAAGTGAAATGTGTCTCTCTTACACTCAAAAACTAAATAAAATAAAACTAGATAACGGCACGTGCGTAAATGCGTAACGTACACACACACACGAAAAAATTGCGTAAGTTCATTGCTCGGCCTTGGATTGATCTGGGTCATGGTCTCACTCGTACTGTATCATCTTCAAAATAAAAAAAAATGTTTGTGCGAAATTAATATCATCAAAGCATGGAGCGATATCATTTTTGTTATGATTTGTTATGTTTATTTACATTTTTATGTTTGCAGACCAGACAACCACACAAACAAACCAAAAATAACTTTTTTTTTTGCTAATATTATTTTTATTTATTATTATTGAGTTAAAACAAGACGAAACTACATGAAAAATTTTTTTTTATTTTTTTTTTTTTTTTTTTTGATAACGAGAAAAATTACACAACAAGTTCGTTACAAGTTTATTAAGTTAATAAATTGAATAAAAGCAAAGGCAGATTTTTGTGACCCAAATTCACTCAATTAGGTCACTTATTTTATTTTTGTTCCTGTATCTTTTTTACTATGAATGAGCTTGAGTAAGATCAATTTGACAAAAAAAAAGTGGATTTTTTTTATTTTGAATTTTTTTTTTTTTCATATCAACTTCTTTTATTATCATTTATTTTTAATTTTTTTTCATTTATTTTTTTTTATAAAAATAAAAATTTTTTTAAATAAAAATTTTGAAAAAATTTAAAAATAATTTTTTTAAGAATATTTTTAATAAATTTATTTTAAGTCTTTATTTTTAAGTTTAAAAAAATTAGAAAAGTTAAAAAAATAAAAAAAAATATTTTTAAAAATTAAAAAATTAATTTTTGTCGTATTAAGATGAAGTACAAGAAGATCAATGTTCTCAAAGCTTTGATAAACTTTAAACTTTAAAGCAAAAAATAAAATAAAAAAAGTAAAAACAAAAATAATGTGATAGTTCAGTGAACTTTTGGGTACAAGATTTTTCTTGATTTATTCAGATAAGTTTATTTTTTTGTTATTTGTTTCATGTATATTATTATTATTATTATTATATTATATATGTTTTACAGAGTGTTTTTAAAAATTTAATCTTTTTTTTATTGAATTTCGTCAAATAAATATTGTTAAAATAAATTATATATTTTTTTTAAATTTTCATAAAAATTCAAAATATTTTTTTAATTTTTAAATGAAGCCTAAAATAATTATTTAAATAAGAATATATTTAAAAAAAAATAATGTTTAAAAAAATATTTTAATTTTAATTATTATTATTTATTAAAATATTTTTTTTAAATATTATTTTAAAAGTGAATAAAAAAATTAATTTAATAGAAAACTGTTAAAAAAAATTTCATTAAAAAAAAAATAAATAAATTTTGAATTATTTTTTTTTAATTAAATTAAATTTTTAAATTATTTAAATAAATAAATTAAATTATATAATAAAATTATTTAAAATTATATAAATTTTTAAAATTTAAAAAATTTAAATTTTAATAAATTTTTAAGTTTTATTAAATTAATTTAAAAATAATTCTTTTAAATTATTTTAATTTTAAATTATTTAATCAAATTATTTAATTTTTTTAATTTAAAAAATTATATAACAAAAATTAAAAAAAAGTATTTTTAAATAAAAATTCACGAAAAAAAGATAAAAATTACAAAAATCACACTGTATATAAATATTAAGTAAAGCGAAACAAAGTTTATGGTGAGAACTTACAAAATTTACAAAACACACAGATTTTTAATAACACGCGGCTCATATTATGTGAAATAAAATAATAATTTTTTTGATGTGCCAAAACAGTACAACATACCGCTTCAAGAGATTTACAACACAACAAGATAATAAAAAAGGTAAAAAAAAGAAGAATCAATGAATTAATTATAATTATTGTTATTATTATTTTAAAGAAAAATTAAAAATTCATGCTGTAATGCTGTTAAGTTGTTTGTTACCAACTTCTGACTATAAAATACTTCATAAATTAACGGAACTGTTTAATTTCGTATATTTTTTTTAGTTTCTTTTCCGTTTGTTCTTTTTTTTTGTATTTCATGAATTTCGCCGCCTTTATACGACGCACGACGACAACATGAAACAAGAAATCAAAAACAATAAATTTCCTCTAATTAATTTAAAATAAAATTTCTCATTAATTTTTAACAGTTTAACCTATTTGTTTGCACAAGTCAAAAAAGCGTGGAATTTTCATAATTTTTTTCATAAATTGAAATTTTTGTTTGCTTTTGCGTCAGTTAAATTACAACAATTATCAGAAAATAATAATAAAAAAAATATTTTGTCGCGATTTTTGTTGAGATTTTATTTCGCTCGATGGCTTTGCGAGACAAAATCGAAATTAATTCGGCATATTTTATTGATAAGGAAATGGAGAAATGACGTCGAATAAAAAAATAAGGAAGAAAGTGAGTTTTATGGTTTGTTTACATTTTTTTCTTTTGCAAAATGCAAAAAACGTGTGTTATCTTAATGGATATGTGATTCATAAATAAAAATTAGTCTGAAGTTTCTGCCAAAAAATTGTTGCATATAAAAGGCAAACGCGCCTATTAAAAGAAAGTCATTCAACGAAATTCCGCGCGAAAAAAATTATGTCTCGTGTTTTTGTGATTTTTTGCATATTTTTTATAAAAATTGCTGTGATAAAGTGTTCTGAAGATAATTGTGAGTTAAAATTAATTTTTTTTAAATTAAAATAAATTGGTTAAAAAAAATTAATAAAATAAAATAAAAAAAATTAAAAATAATTAAATTAAATAAAATTAATTAAATTAAAATTATTTCATTTAATTTAATTTATTTTTTTATTTTATTAAATTTAATTATTTTTTTTTAATTTTATTATTTTTTTTATTTAATAAAATTATTTTTTTTTAATTTATTTATTTCAATTTTTTAAATTTATTAAATATTATTTTTTTTTTAATTTTTTGAATATTTAATTTAAATTTTTTTATTAATTTTCAGCAATTGATGACGATTTTATCAACAAAATCGTTGGAGGACAAGTAGCTCGTCCCGGGCAATATCCATATCAAGCATCTCTCCGACTTTTCAAGCAAAATCAACATTTTTGCGGAGGCGCGATCATATCAACTCGTAATATTCTCACCGCAGCTCATTGTTTCATCGATGGCACGCGAGCTCATCAAATTTATGCTACAGTTGGAGCTTCAAATCTTTACGATGGCACCAATCATTACGTTTCTCAGATCGCGTCGCATCCTTATTTTAACTTAAAAGCCATAACGAATGACATTGCAGTCGTTTTTGTAAAGACTCCGTTCACTTTTGACAAATTAGTTCAACCTGTTCCGATTGAATCCAAATTTTTGGCGGGCGGAGAAGAAGCTTTTGTCTCGGGATGGGGAAGATTTTACGAAAATGGACCGATTGCGACGACATTACAAGGCGTGAAAGTTCGCGTGATGTCGAATAATAATTGCATAAATTCGTATAAAAATCATCCGGAGAAGGAATTGGGAACGAAAATTACAAATAGGAATTTGTGTACGACGATTGTCAAAGGAAAGGGGTTTTGTAGCGGAGATTCAGGTAAATTTTTATTTCAAATTATTTTAATTTTTTAATTAATTTAATTTAATTAATTATTATTTTTTTAAATTTTAAAATTTTTATTTTTTAAATTTTAAAATTATTTTTTTTATTTTTTATTGATTTAATAATTAAAAATTAAATTTAGTTTTAATTTTTATTAAAATTAAATTTTTAAAAAAATAATATTTTTTTATTTTTAAATTTAATTTTTCTTTATTTTTTTTTAAATTTAAAAATTATTTCTTAAAAAAAAAAATAATTTTTTTAAATTTTTTGAATTTTAATTAATAATTATTTTATTTAATTATTTTATTTATAATAATATTTTTTTTTCTTTAAAAATTTTAATTTTTTAATTTTTGGCTGCACATAATAATTAACTTTTTTATTTTTATATTATTTTTTAGTTTTGATTAATAAAACTGAATTTTTTTTAAAAATTATTATTTATTAAAAAAATAAAAAATATAATTCAAAAATAATTAATTTTAATTTTAAAAAATAAAAAAATATTAAAAATTCACTATAAAAAATTTTTAATTAATTTTAAAAAAATATTTAATTAATTATTTATTTTTTTTATTTTGTTTAATTTAAAAATTATTCATTAAATTAAAATTTAATTATTTTTTCTTATAATTTTTTTAACTAAAATTTTTAAAATAATTAATTTTTTTCCCTTTATTTCAATAGGAGGTCCATTAGTATCAACGAAAGGATATTTAATAGCAATCGTCAGTTGGAGCCCTTATGGCTGCACATATTCCGACTATCCCGATGTCTACACACGATGCTCTGTCTACAAAACATGGATCGACAATACCATAAACTCCAAATATTATCTCCGACAACTCGCGCTTGATAGTTTTGATGCCATAAACAATAATCGTACTGACATTAAATTAATTTAAAAATTATTATTTATTAAAAAAATACATAAATTATTCAATTCACTAAAAGCATCTTCATCTTCTTCTTTAATTCACTCACTTGAAAAACTTTTCAGAAAAAAATGATGAAAAAAATACCTGTCATTGTTATGATTTTTTTCGAGCTTCGTTTGCTTTTTTAACACTTTTAAGCATCTGATATTTTTCACTGAGTCGTTGTTGCTTTTAATTACCGACCCAAAACAATGACGATAATGATCTTTCTTGATGAAATATGTGTGTGTTTCTGTTTATGTATCGAGGTGTCAGAGGTGTGTTGGTTACTAAAAGGAAACGATGATGAAGCAAAAAAAAATGTTATAAAAAATTGTTGGAAGCAAAAAAAAATAAAGCATTAAACAGTTTAATGGAAATTATTTTTTTGAGAAAGAACTTTGCTAATTACTGCGATAACTACTGTTTGAAAGGAGTTCGTTTATTGGCACACATTACGAACTTTTGAGATTTTCCGATAGTAGTTTGCTAATTAGGACGTTACAATGTAGAAAGTTAATTTAAATTTTTTAAAAAGATTTTTAATTTTTTTTTTTTAATTTTTGTAGCAAAAATTATTTTTTTTATTGAATTTAATTTTAATTTGATTGAAAAAAATTTCTAAATTTTATTTTATTAATAATTATATATTACAAAATATAAAAATAATAATTTAATAAATTTTTTAAATAATTTTCAACAAAATAAATTATCTAAAAAAAATAATGAAAATTTCATTATTTAAAAAATTAGTTAAAAATTTTATTATTTTAAATTTTTTAAAGTAAAAATTTTATTTTATCATTTTAATTTTATTTTAAAATTTTAGTTTAATTTTATTTTATTATAAATATTTAAAAAAAAATTAATTACAAAAAAAAAAAATGAGAAAAATGTCTTTTATTAACAATTTTCAAAAAAGTTTAATATACAAGAAAATTTCTTCCAAAAAATTTTTGAATAGAAAAAAATAAAGAAATAATTAATTTTTTTTAATTTTTGTATAAAAAAGTAAAATTTTTATATTGAAATTATATTTTTATTTAAAAATTTTCCAATTTTTTTTTAATTTAAAAATTTTTCACAAATAAAATTAATTATTAAAAAAAATAATTAAAATTTTATTATTTTTTAATTTTAATATTTTGATTTTAAATTTTTTATATTATTATAAGAAATTTTCAAAAAATTTTATAAGTACCTAAATTTTTTTATTTCTTAATTTTTCTTAAAAATGAAAAAAATAAATAAAAGTTATTAATTATTAAAAAATAAAAAAATATTAAAGATATTAATATTTATTTATTTTAACCTAAAATTTTATAAAAAAAATTTCATAAAATAATAAAAATTGTTTTGAAATAAAAAACAATTAATAATTAAAACTAAATAATTTTAAAAAATTTATATTAGCTGAAATTTATGCTAAAAATTGTATAAAAAAAAATAAAAAATATTTTTAAATAAAAATAAAATTTCTTTAAAAAGCGAAATAATTTTAATAATTGTATCAACTTGTATTTATAGATGGTTTATAGAGCGTTATTTATTATCCAGATGCAGCAGCTGATTAAAAATAAATAAAATTGTGAAAATTTAATAATAAAAAAGCAGTAAAAATTCTTCATAAATTTCATCGATATTCAAAGACTGTCAAGATATACGAGAATATCACAGTTTTTTTTAATTAAAATATTATCAGGATTAAACGTCTAATTAATTCTTCTACCAATTATACTATGATTGCACTCAATTTAGCACTGTATATAATTAAAATAATAATAATAAAAATTAAATAGTAATAATAAAATAATGAACATATCAATGTGGAAAACATAAACTACATGGGGAAAAAAGAGTGTTAATATGTGTCTTTAACCTTTTCATGTTCGTACTGCGCTCAGGGCCTACGTGCCTCATAATTATGCTCATATTATTTTATATTTAAATAAATATGTAGTAAAAATAAAATGCAGTCATTGTAATAATTGCTTAATTATTTTAAAATGATAATAATAATGATATCTCCATTTCAATAAGGATGGACAAACGTACAATTATTATCGTTTTTCTCCTGCATAAGCGATTTTTCGTTTTCCTATTTGATTATTATTATTTATCATTTTATTGCTCGACGACGCTCGACGATCTTAATCATCATTTCTCGTTGCTCATAAATTAAATTCAACCGCTCGCGGCACTTGCGTCGTGTATAATCAACATTTCATCCGTGATATTGGACACTCTACTATTATTAATTCTAGTCTTTAAATTAAACATGTAATTAAGTAGCCATAGTGAGCAAATTCAAATTTATTCAGCTACTTAATTTTTATTTCACTTTTATAGAAATTACATTTTTTTCCCAATTAAACTTGAACATGCACTTGATGATATTTCTTATTTATTTAAGTTTTAGCAAATAAATAAAAACTCATGCAAGAAAGAAAGAAGAACAGGTGCGTAGAAAACTAACATAATTTATATGCATATGTTGTGATCCAATCCAAGCAAGGCAAAAAAAAAATACAATAAATTTTCGAGCCACACGAAACTTTCGTATAATTTTGCACTAAATGCGAAAAT
The DNA here is from genome assembly GCF_036172545.1 of Culicoides brevitarsis. Lineage (NCBI taxonomy): Eukaryota > Metazoa > Arthropoda > Insecta > Diptera > Ceratopogonidae > Culicoides > Culicoides brevitarsis. Next base: position 2,745,341 of record NC_087085.1, read on the forward strand.
AATTAATTAATTAATAGAGATAACGCATAAATTGCTGACCAAAAAGATTAATTGGTTGTTAATTAAAAAAGAATAAGAAGCGCTATTGTCGACACATAACAAATATTTCCTTGCATCTTATTAATGTTTAATGTTGTTGCTGTTATGTTAGGGTAAACTTTTAATTCTCATTAATATTTATAGATGATTTTAACTCCAATAATGGCAGAGTAATGTTATTAAAAATTTACTTCAATTTTGATTAAAGAAAATTTTACAACATAGTTTTTTATAGGTATTTTTAAGTTATTTGAAATTTTATTTTTAAAAATAATTTAAACTTAATTAATAAATTATATTTTTATAAGTAAAATAAAATATTTTTTCAAATAATTAACTTTGAATTAATTTTCCTTAAATTGAAAAAAAATATTTTTTTTTAAATTAAAATTAAATTTTATAAAATTATTATTTTTTTAATATTTTTATTTAATTTTTAAAATTTAATTTAAATTATTAAAAATATTTTTAAAATGTTAAATAATATTAATTAATAAAAAAAATTAATTATTAATTTTAATTAAATAATATTATTATTTTCTTTATATTAAAAAATTAAATTTTTATTTAAATAAATTTTTAATTGAATTATAATTTAAATAAAAAATTAAAACTTATATTTTAAATTATTTTTTAAATTTAATTTTTTAAAATAAATATTTATTTTTAATTTAAAAAAAATTATTTAAAACAAAATTTAGTTATTAATTTATTAAATTAATTTTAATGAAAAAATATTTAAATTATTTTTTAAATTTAACTTAAATTATTCTAATAAAAATATTTTAATTTTAAGTTTATTAAAATTTTATTTTAAATTAAATTTATTATTTTATTTAATTATTAATGTTTATAATTCAAAAAAATTAAATTCTTATTTTTCTAAACACATTTTAAAATTTGAAAAAAATCAAATTTTTATTTTAAAGTTTTTAATTATTCATTATTTTAATTATATTTTCTATTTTAAATAAAAATAAAATTAATTTAAAAAATATATATTGAAAATATTTATTTCTCATTGATTTTACTGAAAAAATATTTTAAAAAAATTACTATATTTTTTTTCTTTATTTAAAATATTTTTTTCTAAATTAATAACTTAATTAACTGCATTTAAAAAAAAAACTTCATAAAAGTGATGAAGAAGCAATAAAACATAAATAGCGATGGAAATTTTTATAAAAAAAATCTAGTTATAATAAAATTATATCTTTCATCAAGTACAAAATTGAATAAAATAGATTCACAACTCTATAATTATTTATTTGTTCTTATTACATTTTTAATACAAGAAATAAAAAAAAACTTGATTTTACACCGCAAACGACAACGATACATAAAAAAAACTGAAACCCACAAGACAAGTTGGTCGATGTGTCAGTATCATATTAAACATGCACGACGTTCAACAACAAAAAAAAAGAAAACTAGACTCTATGTTAATTTCAAAAATTGCTAATTAATATAATTAACTTATTAATGTACTTATAATATACCTGAAATTATTATAAATAAATTATTCACAAGATTACTGAAGTGTAAGCCACATGAAATAATGAAACGAAATGCACTGCATAAGAAGAGGCAGACAGGCAAGCGAGCCAGTAAACCAGCAAGAGAAATGCGATGAAATAAAAAAAAAGTTGTATATTTTACGAAATACAATATTTCAACCAGTCTTTGACAGTTACTTTTTGCGTGATATTTTCTGCACACAAATAAATATATTCCTCCTCAGATATTATTTTCTCTTCATTTTTTTCGTTTTTTTTTTTTGCTTTAATATAATAAGCTGAAAAGGCGATGAAACCAAGAAGAGTGTAAAAATGATGTTACATTTTTGACTGATATCACTCATGCATTCAAGGATAAACGTCTTTCATCCAGGGAAGATATATGACGAGAACTTTTTTTTCATCGCATTTTGAAGAAAAAAATTGAACTCACGTGGTTGATATTTTTTCAAATTGTGCATTGGGATGAAAATTATTTTTTTAATATTTTTTTAAATAGATTATGAGAAAATCAAAAATTTGTATTGGGACAACAAATAAAAATATTTAAGAATTTTTAATTAATTATAAAAAAAATAAATGTGCATTGGGCAAATTTTTCAAAATGCAAAATTTTAAATCTTATTGAGCATGTTAAAAAAAATTATGAGTAAAATTATAATTTGCATTGGGACAAAAAATTAAAATTTGCATTGGGCATTAAAAAATTAAATTTAATATTTTTTAAATATTTCCCTTTAACATTTTTAATTAATTATAAAAAAAATAAAATGTGCATTGGGCAAAATTTTCAAAATATGCTTCGGGCTGAATTTGATTTTGAATCACGTGTCGATTTGAGCCCAATGCACATTTTGAAATTCATCCCAACCTAAATTTTTAACAAAAACTTAAAAATTTGATGGGTAGACATTTTAAAATGTGCATTGGGTCAAAATAATCACGTGGTTTAAAAAATGTTAAAATAATGTAAAATCGTTCGTTATTTTTTAAATGAAAAAATTTTTTTTTTGATACATGAGAATAAATTGTACCATCTAAAGCGAAAGGTGCATGTCAGACACTCAAAAAAAAAGAAATTTTAATTTTATCAAAATTAAATTTATCATTATCATCATTATTTTAATGATATTGATAAAATAATTATCACGCGACGTGAAATTCGGGAAATTATGTTAAAATTATTATCCACAAAATTCAATTCGCCCCGTTTTAATTAGCAATGTGCGAAAAATATTTTTTATTTTTAATTTTCGAGTGAGGACAAGAGAGAATTTTTCTTGAACGAATTTAAAAGGCATTCAACTCCATTAAAGATATTTACTTTTGGAGGATCGTTTCCCCTTTGTTTAACCTATTTACATATTTATTCTTGCACTCGTATCCAACAAAGGCAATTAAAAAGACAGAACGAGAGTCTGGTGTGTCTCGCAAGATAAAAACAGTTGTTGATTAAATGGAATCATGTGTCGGCTTGAAGGAAGGGAAAAATGTTATGCAAATAAAAGATTTTAAGCTTTAAAAGTGTGTGTGTGAGTTCAGACTTTAAATTAATCCTGTCGCAACCCAAATTTGCGTCATGTCGTAGTTTTATTTTTTTTCGCATATCATGTCTCTGCTCTCTAACATGAGAGATTGTGATAAAAAAAAAGGTTGATTGCAAATGTATAACGTGTTCCAAAAAATTAAATTTAGTTTAATGAAAATAAAAGAACATGATAATAATGAATGTTTCTGTGTAGGTACGGGACACGCGAAAAGTTTAAACAATGTACCATTTTTTTCTATCCTCGTGTCTCAGTGAACAGTGTTCCGAAAGTCAAAATTTTTTTTCATTAATTATTTTTTCTTGCATATTTAAATTAATTAATTTTTTTTTATTTAATTTTTATTAAATTTTATTTTATTAAATAAATTGTTAAAATAAAGAATTAAATTTTTTTGATGAATTAATTTTTTAATTTTTTTCATAATTATTTATTTATACTTAAACATTAAATATTTAAAAAAAATAATTTTTTCAAAAATATAATTAAATAAATTTTTAAAAAATATAAAAAAAATAATCTTTACAATTTTTCACCCTTAAAAAAAATTAATAATATTTTTATCGCTCATTAAAAATATTTTTTAAAAAAATTTAATTTTCAAATAAATCTATAAGAGAATAAATTTAAAGTTCAAAATTAAAATAAACATAATTTTTTTTTAAATTATTTTAATTATTTTTTCACATTTTTCTTAAAGTTTTCACAATATTAAAAATTCTAAAAAAAATATTATTTATTCAAAAAATTTTTAAAAATATAATTAAAAAAAAATCTATAGGAGAACATTTAATTGATTTTCTTGTTTAAAAAAAAATATTTAAATGAAAAATAAATTTAATTAAATCAATTTTGAATTGTTTTTCTAAAAAAAAAATAATAAAAAATAATTTATTAAAAAATTAAATAATAATATTTCAAATCAAATTAATTATTTTTTTGTTGAATAATAAATTAAAAAAAATTATTAATTAATTTTTAATTTAAAAAAAATAATTTATAATAAAAATATATTTTTAAATTAAATAAAAAATTAAATAAAAAATTTTTTTTTAAATTTAATAATTTTTTTTAAAATTTTTTCTGTTTATTAAAAAAAATTAATTAAATTTTTAATTTTAATAAAATTTTAAATTAATTAATTTTTTTAAATTTTTATGAAACACTGTGATAGTGCAAAGGCCTATAATAATTTGTGTGCCAAATATTTGCGATGCGACAAATGTTCTGATAACACAGAAAAAAGCGCACACACACGAGTAGTTTCGTGTTGTCTGATCTGATGTGTTAGAGAGATATATTGACTCTAGCTAGCACCTCACAATGATGCAACAACATGATTGTTTAACCGGACAAAAATAACTATATTTGACTTTGTGTACGTGTGTTATGCAATAAAATAATAAAATAAAGACAATACACAAAAATACTGCGAAACGGAAAAAAAGACATAGAGACCAATTTTCATCCGGGGCGGCTCGCGTATACTCTCCACGGCATAATTGTCTGAAATGGAGCAAGTCTCGTATCAAATATTTTACACACGAAAGTACACACGCCGAATATTTGTGAACATTATCAGCAAACATGTGATAAGAATTTAAATTTTTTTTTCGCCGTACAACGGGAGAGATTTAAATAATACGACGACACTTAACGACTACTAGCCATTTTTTTCATTGTGGATAAATACAGGAAATATCTGCGCTCATCCATGGCGAGAGTGAACCAGAAAACGAGAGGATTTAAAATGTTTCGAGCTGTCAATTGATAATAGATATGTTCCGTGGTAGGCAGAATATTAGAACAAATTTTTGTGTGTATCTTTTTCATCCAGCGATGTGCAAAAATTCCGAAACACACCGAAAAAAAATGAAGAGGAGGAGGAAGAGAAGAGAAGAGAAAAGGAAGTGAACATAAGCATTTTCAAATTAAAATGCTATTTGTCATACTGACGTTTGAGTTCTGTTATCTGATTCGTGTTTTACTAATATTATATTGGGATGAATAAACACATTTTTCGTCGTCGTCGTCGTCGAATGTTGATGCTGTCGTTTTCAAGAAAAATGTCGAACAAACAGGAAAGAAGAGCAAAAGGAGATAAGCGCATTTCTCTGCGTCGTCTTTATTTTGTGAGATGAAGTCGATAAAATTCAAGAGTTCTCATGCTTCTACAATTTCGCACTGCAGTAGCGAAAAGTTATTGATGTGAATTTTTTTTTTCTGAATAAAATAAGTAAATCATCTTTAAAGAACGAAAAATTTTTGTAACTTTGTGAATTTTTTTTTAAATAATTAAAAATATTTTTTTTATTTAAAACAAAAATTCCTTTAAATTTTTTTTTAGGAATTTATTTATTTTTTTTATTTTTCTCTAATTTTAATTTTTATTAAATTTATTTAATTTTTTTTTATTTTTTAATTATTTTTTTTTAATTAAAATTAAAAATTATTTTTTTTTAATTTAAAAAAAATCTCCAAAAAATTTAAATAAAAATTAAAATTAAAATAATTTTTTTTTTATTTTTTAATTATTAAATTAAATTATTATTAATTATTTAAATTAAAATTGTAAATTCAAAAATTATTTTTTTTTAATTTAAAAATAATTTTTATTTTAAATTTGCATTGGGAATTTTTTCATCATTTATTTTTTTTATTTATTATTTTTATTAACTATTTTTCATTCTTTTTATTTTTTATTTGAAAAAAAAAAATTTTTTTTTAATTTTTTTGAACAAAAAATGAAGACAAAATGTGAAATCAATAAGATTTTTATAAAAATTTAATAATGAAAAATCGTTTGAAATTTGCATTGGGACATATTATTAAATAATTTTTTTTAAATTAAAAAAATCTAAATGCGAGTTTCAATTATTTTCACAAAAACTAAGGTTAAAATTTATATAATATTTATGTTTTTAAAATTTCATACACAAAACGAATTTTTTTAAATTGTGCATTGGGTTTCTTTAAATTTTAGATTATAATTCATCCAAATGTAAAAATTAAAGCAAAAATTAAAAAAGAATTTAATTTTTAACATTTGACTAAAATTTTCATATTTTTTACCAAAAATTAATTAATTTCTCAAATTTATTTTATTTTTTTTTTAAATCCCAATGCAAAATTTAAAATTTTCCCGCCAAAAATTATGAAATAAATATTTTATATTAATTTAATTAATTAATTAATTTTTATTTTTTAGTAAAACATATTTATTTAAAATATTTTTTAAAAATATTAAAAAAAATTATTTGATCATAAAATTCATTTAAATTCTCGTTCAAAACTCTTGAAAAAAAATTAAATTCAACATTAAAAATTTTACCTTTTTTAAAAAATTCACAAATACGTAACCAGATCACGTCACAAATTTGACAAACACGCGAAAAATGCCCTTTTACAAATAAGCAACAACCAAAAAGAAAGAAAAAAAAATACTTGTAAATTCTTGAGAAAAATCGCAGAAAGTACTTTAAAAGTGATTATAATTGATGAACGTAACAATCAAATAATCATTTACAAGGTAACGCCGAAAATCTTCCTCTTCTTTCGTCTTCTTATTCTTCCTCCGCTCTCTCGCAATGCCGGCATACAGGCGAACATGATAATTGGCAATACAACAACAATCCGTTACAAAAGCCCTCGGGACACTTTTATTATTATAAAACGTAAAAACGTGATATTATTATCTCTCTTGAAAAGTTGCGAAACGCAGTTCTTTACACGGGGCGACGAAGAAGAGTCCATAAAATCCGATTGTTGAAAAAAAAATTTTTTTTTTCGGGTAAGAAGCTTTCATTATTTTGTTCTTTCACAACTTTCGGGTTGAGAATTTAATCAAAACCAATATTTTTATTATTATTAAATAAAAATGTACATTTTAAAGGTTCGCGACGTGTGAGAACGAGAGTAAAAGAGACAACAAGCAACATTATTATAAGCACTTTATGTCATATTCATGCAATAAGCTCATTTAAACTCTTCTTGCGAACGGAATTTATCTACTGCAAAAAAAAGTACGACGACGACGACGATGAGATCAATTTATATTCAAGACGGTCAAGCAGGCATATAATTGGAATGCGGTTGACTTCAACGCCCAAACCTTTTCTAACTATCCACACACAACGACACGAAAAAATTTTTTTAAACCATATGTTTTACCGTTGAATGTCACACGACTTTGCTAAAAACTCGTATGAACAAACGGTTAAAAAAATGAGAAGAAAAAAAAGAGAAGTTGAAGTATGGACATGTAAGAAATGGCTGAGATAAGCTAAAAACGACACGTTATAGCTCATTTATGAATGCATATGTGAGCATTTTTTCACTCTTCTGCAGTCTCGTATAACTCTCGTGTGAAGATGAAAGAAAGAAATTTTGCCATAAAATGACACACAAAAAAAAAGACATTCCAAAATTTTTCCATTTGGTAAACTCGAGAGACGGAGAGACTTGATCAATCAATTTTGTTGATTATCACATAAACATCAATTTATGGGCGATATAATAATCAGAAATGCTTTTGAATTCTCTTTACTTTATTTTATCGAAATTCTTTAAAAAATTTCTTATTTCTTGTCTTTAAAAAAAAAAATTTTTTTTTTTATTTTCTTTAATTTTATTTACAGAATTAATTTATTTTTTAATTTTATTTTTTAGATTTTTTAAATTTTATTGCTAATATTTAATTAATTATTTTTTTTTACTTTCATATTTTAATATTAATATTTTTATTTAATTAAATTTTAAAATTTTAATTTCAAACTTATAAATTTTTTTTATTTAATTTTTTTTTATTAAAATAATAAAGTAAAAATAATTTTTTTATTTATATTTTCTTCAATTTTATTTAGAGAATTAATTTACTAAAATTAATTTAAATTTAATTTTAAATTTAATTTATTTTTTATTACTGATTTTTAAATTAATTTACTTCTTTAAGAAATTACTTATTTCGTCTTAAAAAAATTGAATAATTTATTTTTTTTTTAATTTTATTCAAAAAATGAATTTATTTTAAAATTTATTATTAATTTTTATTTAAATTTATTTTAATTATTAAATTATTTTAAGTTTTATTTATTAAAAATTTTTAATTAATTTAAATAAATTAAAAAATAGTTGAAAATTTAAAAAATTTTATTTAACCGATTTTTGCAAAATATTACTTTTAATTTCTTCTTAATTTTTTTTTTTATTTTATTATTTAAAAAAATATATATTTTTTAAATTTTTTAAAAAATTTATTAACAAAATTAAGTTTTTATTTTCTATTGTTTTAATTAAATGTAAAAATTTTTTTTTATTATTTATTTAAAATAATTTTATTATTATTTTTCAATTTTTTAAAATTAATTTTATTTTAACTTAAATTATTAAATTTTAGCTTTATTATATTAAATTTTAAATATTTTTTTTATTAACATATCTGCCTAAAATTAATAATTTTACAATCACATTTGAGCTAAGTAGAATAAGCAAAAAAGAAGAAGTTAAGAGGTGCGGTCAGTCACTTAACTTCTGCTGCCATACAGTCTGTTTTATTGAGTTATTGAACAACAAACTTGACTTTTTGCGTTTCTCAGTTATTATTATTTTTTTTTTGACCAACGACAAAATAACCAGTTTCAGTTGACACTTTGTCTAGAATTGATTATGATTATATTTTGACAGAAAATCTGCTGCGTGCAAAAAAAAAATATAAACTTAGATTAGATCATTCTAAAAGTTCAAAACTCTCAAGGATAACCACATACATTTTTCATTGATGAGATGAGAGATTTTTTTGATCCAGCACGCGCTTCTAACTTTTTTTTTGCGTCGTCCTCGTCGTGGAAAAGTACGATCATTAATTATTCGCTTATTTATGAGCTGCTTGTTCAATTGAAAGGTGATTTTTTTTCTATATTTAGCACTATCGTGAGAGATCGCAAAGTGTTAAATAACGACAAAGTTGCAACAGCTGCACAGCATGACTCGAGTTCAATTACTTACATGTTTTAGGGTTAAATTGGCGCAAACTTACTAACTAACGGTAATGGTTATAAATCCTCTTATCAATTAGATTGATGGACATTGTCGTTACAGCTGTGTGTTTGAACAAATTTTGAGGGTTTGATGCCACAAGCCTCATTTATTATTAATGCTTACATTTTGTAACAACTGAACTAATTCTTATCTATCAAGCGAATGTAACGAGAATTTAAGGTAGGTACAATTATCAAATTTGTTTCCGATTTAATTTAAAAATTTAGGAAGCGGGTTCAATTGAATTGAATAAAAATTTATATAATTTTTTATAAATAATAATTTTAAAAGTTAACATATAATTTTTTAGTTTTACAAAGTTTTATTAAGGTAAGAATAATTTTTTTAATATATTGAAATTACTTAAAGAAGAAAATTTATTAAAGAAGAAAATTTCCTATTACCAAGTCTTTTATTTAATTTTCTATGGATTACAGAATTTGTGTAAAGACGAAGACAGAAAAAATACAAAGAAAGGTATTTCGGAGCCTTCCCCTTTGAAAGCTACAAGAAATTGAAAAATTTCTAAAATCTACTATTCTGTTCGAAAATTTATATTGAACAAAGTAAAATGAAGTTTGCAACTGAAATACAATGCTGAACTGTGCCAAAAACTAAAGGTAAAATGAAAATTAACGAAACAAAATTAGGTAGCTAAAGTCTATGTATTAAAAAAGACACGAGCTTAATGAATCGAGAACCGTCGCCCATCACGTCATACCATTAATGCTTATGGTAACAATTAAAAAGTATAAGTCTTTCGTTCTCCTAAAGATAATCGAGACCAATATGGATCGTTTTATTGAGCAAAAAATTATCAATAAAATGATGAATCGAAACGAAGGTCCGTTTTGGTGAGATATCAACTAATCTCAGAAGCACAAGCTTTTTCTTAAAATTTATATATATTGTTAATTTTTTTTTTTTGCATCCTCAAACCTAAGTTTATTTAAATTCTCTTAAACCTTCATTTAGAGATAAAATTTTAATAATTGTTTAAACTAAAAATTTAAGACCCCCTTAAAAATAATAATTAAAAAAACAGAAACATTTTCGATAATTGTGACGACCTTCCAAAGTGAAATACATTCACCGAAAACTCTATCAAGATTAATGCGAGTAATTACGTAAAACGCCGATATTTAACACTTTTAAGATTGAACCGAGATATGAGCAGCTGAAAGATGTAATTGAAGACTTTAACTTGTACACCTGCGATCAGCTTGTCAGCTGATCATCATCATCATCATCATCTCTTAACTATAAATTCCAAAGAAAAATTTCAAAGTTGAGATTTTACAACGCAAAACTAGCTTGAAACTAGTTTCATGTTTTGTTAATGAATTTTTTTTGAGCTACTATAAAAAATATTTCGCTCTCGATAATTGGAAGTCGATAAAAAAACTAACATAAAATGCCTCCAGCTGAATTTTTTTTGACAGCTTTCGGATGACAATTTCGCTTTAACAACTTCTTTTCTTCTTTCGTTCATTCATCTGACTCACTTTCAATCAATCATGACTTCTGACCGAGATAAAAAATTCACTCTCACGCACTATTTACTACCGCGTCGAACTGTCTAGGTTAATATTCAACTTTACTTTTTTGCTTAGCTCACGCATTGTACACACATTTTTTTTGTGCAAATTCAGTTTTTTGTGTCTTTAACCAGTTATCTGGCGAGCTATGTGTGCTAAATTCGTACCATTGAACTCTAAAAAAAGAGCGTAGCTTTGCGTGTGTGAGTGAAGCGTGTACGCAATGTATCAAGTACATGTTTATTATTATATAAAACTAACAACGCAAGACAAGACAAAGAAGCAGTCAAGCAGGCACTGAACCTGATGGATCATTGAATTGATAGTTTCAAGGCTAGCGCACACATGATTTGCGAAAAAAAAATATTTTTTTTTTCCAAGATTTGTTTGTCGACAAACATTACGCATTGAAAGAACTGCGTGTAGAAAAAATTAGCGATTTTTAACAAAGAAGTCGATTCTTAAAGCTCTCATAAACTCATCACATCATCAACGTGCTATGAACACAAAAGACGATAAAAATAAACAATTACCGGATCTAAAAGTTGTGTAGTTGGCTAAGTGAGTGAGCGATGCTCAAAAGAGGCAAACGAACAATTAATTTTGCTGCAAAGGAAATGAAATACTTTCACGTATCCGGAAATTATAGAATTAAAATGTTACTTGCATATCGCTACTTACTCTACTTCTACTTACTTCACGTCGTCGTCGTCGTTATCGTCGCTTTTGTCAGAAACGAGCGCGAAAAAGAAATGTCGGACAATCAACAATCAGGAGAAGAAAAGAAGAAGCAAATCGGATGCGTCCCTATTATTACGCATCGAATGCAACATTGTATTCGGATAAAATGATGATTTTTCTTGGAAGTAATCTCAATTTGTGAATCTTTGATTGAAATGATGATAAGGCATACGGAAATGGCGCCACAATTTTGTGATGGTTTTTTTTTATTTCTTCAGGAAAAATTTTTAAAGGCAAAAAAATTAATTGACTTATTTTTGATCTAATTAATTTTTAGGTTAGTTTAGTTTAAATTTTTATTTAAGAATTAATTAAATTAGTTAAACTTTTCATAAATTTAATTTATTAAATTTTTTATTTTAATATTTTAAAAAAATTATAAAAAATAATTTTAAAAAGTTTTTCTTTTTTTTTTAATTGAATTTTTTTGAAAAGTTTGAAATAAAATTAATAAATAATTTTTTTTAAATACTTTATCAAGATTTTCAAAAATTTAATTTTTAAATTAAAAAACAATTATTATAAAAATTAAACAAAAATTTATTTTTAATAAATCATTTTTTTTAAAATTAAATAATATTTTTTTTAATTAATTTTTTTAATAATTTTTATACATTTTTTTTTTTTTTTAAATAAATCAAATTAATTTTTTTGAATTAAAATTAAAAATGGTAAAACATAATTATCAAAAAATTAAAAAAATTTTTTTTTTTAAATTATATGAAAATAATTAAATTAATTTTTTTTTTTCAAATATCAAATTTTTTTTTTTTTTTTTAAAAATAAAAAAAATTTTTATATATTTATTTTTTTAAATTTAAATTAAATTATTTTTTTAAATTATAAATATATATAAAAATTTTTTAAATAAAATTAAATAAAAATTATTAAAATAAAAAAATAATTAAAATAATTATTTTTTTAATAATTTTTTATACATTTTATTTTTTTAATTAACTTAAATTAATTTTTTAAATTATTTAAATAAAAGAAAATATTTTTTTTCAAATTCAAAAATATTTTTTTTCTAATATTTTTTTTTGTTAATAAATTAAATTAATTTTTTAAAATTAAAAATAAAAAAAATAATTTTTAAAAAATTAATTAATTAAAATAAAATATTTTTTTTAAATTTATTTTTTTAAATTAATAATTTTTTTTTAGATTTTTTTATCATTTAAGAATTTTATGATATTCACTTTGAATTGCAACTCTTCAGATTTCTCACAACAAACCCAACTTCTGTAAATATTTCAGTAATTAACAACTCGAAACACAAACATATCAGTTTACTTCAGCGGCGTCATCATCTTTGTTCCATTTTAACAAGATAGCACTTTACTGTTTAAGAAGTGTCAGTGAACATTTGTCTATTTACAACAGGATATCGATATTTTAATACTTTTACAAGCAAAACTTGTGTCTCTCGGTAAATTTAAATAACGCAACAATGTTTCAAACTCCTGTCAGTCAGTGACTTTTTACGCTCAAGAAATTTTTTTGTATCTCAACCCTCTTTTCGTCTCTCTCTATTTAACTTTTTTTTTTAAAGACAATTGTTTGCATGCACTTCGATTATTTTTTTTTTAACTTTTTTAAATAGAAATTTGCTTAGTAGGTATTTTTATGGCTTCCTCCGGTATTTATTATTATAACCGCTATTGAACAAAAAAAAAGTAGATGAAAAAAATTGAAGAAAGAAGCTTATATTTATGACATAAAGTAAAGTACAAACAAACGAACGAACAAAGAAAGAGCGAGATACGCATCGTTCATCAACAATATAGTCTTTCTAACAATGTGGCGCCTTCCTACAGTTTTCTTGATGCAGTTAGATGGATTAACTAACAACAACATATCAGCTTATATTTATATTGACAGTCTCGGATGACAAGGTTTTGACATTTTTTCTTCAAATCGAACCTTTGCTTCTGTCATTCGTTTGTGATCCGAAAAGCGCTCAAGCAGCAATTTTTTCAACGTTTCCATTTCCATCCATTAACTGCATTTCAATAAATTAGTGTCAATACTGCATATTTTTCTGTTCCGCAAATCAGCAGCGGTTCGCAAATGCAAATAAATGTGTCGTCTATTCGTCGCTCGTCAAGCGAGAGAGAGAGAAGAAAGAAATTTATGGTGTAACATTTAATCACGGATGACAACAATGTATTGACAAGAGCAGCGAGAAACGACAATGTAACTCTCAAAGAATAAACAAGAAAAAAAGAACAAATGGTGATTTTATGCAAGGAAACCACTTGTTTCTGTTGTTCATATATTTTCTCGCAGTGCAAAAAAAAACGCGTCATAAATATGAGAGAGTTAACGACACCTTTTTTTTCTGCCATATGGGACAACGAGAGTATGTCAGTTCCTCATCAACAAACGACGGCAAAAATTCATCAAAAAACTCCGTCATAACAGTAATAATAATCATCATAAATAACTTTCATGCACTTTTAAGCGCATATTTGACTAGCATTTTCATGTCTTGTCTGCCGAGAGTCGTATGTGAGTGTACCGTAATGATGAACTTCATCTAATACATTTTATACACTCTCTCGCTCGAAAAACAACTCATGCAACATAAATGCATGTTCAGCAGCACCTTAATGCGACAAACGTTCATATATGACGGAAAGATAGATGAAGAGGAAAATTTTTTTGAGTAAATTGTCGCACAAGAAGAACGATCAACGCGTGTTTTGATGATCTATGAGATCAGCTGATCGAAATAATCACGTGGTTATAAAAAATTCTAATAGCCACGTGATTATTTAACTGAGAGATTCTTCGATCTATGTGATCAGCTGATCTTAGGTTTCTTTAAATAACGGGATCAGCTGATCTTAAAGATCTTCAAAACATGGGATCAGCTGATCTCAAAGATCTTCAAAACATGGGATCAGCTGATCTCAAAGATCTTCAAAACAAGCGATCAGCTGATCTCAAAGATCTTCAAAACACGCGTTGATCATTCTTTTGAAATTTTCAATTAACAAAGAATCTTTTGGTTAAAATATTCACGTGATTATAAAATAATAATCTAATAACCACGTGAGTATTTCAACCAAAGGATTCTTTGAAACTTTTGAACTGTTAAAAAAAATCTGTTGATCAAATTGTCACGTGGTTATTAGATTTTTTTACAACCACGTGACAATTCTAATCAAAAGATTCTTAAGAAAGTATCTCTTGGTTTGTAATTCAAAGTCACGTGGTTAAAATAATTACTTCCGAAAAAATTACTTCTAACAACTTTTTTAGAATTTTTTTTTCGGAAGTATTTTTTTTAACCACGTGACTTTTTCAATACAAAAAATTATTTTAACCTAAGACATTATGAAATTCAATTTTTTCTTCGAAATGCGTTTAAAAAAAAGTTAAAAGACAAACTAAACGACTGCATTCTTTCATCCAAACCACACATAAATCTTCATCTAATATGGTTGTAAAATGTTTGTCATACCTGAGACATGTTTTAAATGTAATAATAATAAAAATAATGACACACATAAATGCGTTCCGTCAACTTTTCTTTGATTTGGCTTCACTCGACGACGACGACGTCGACATACTGACGAGACGAATCAATGCAACTTGCGACGATTGTTGACCATACTTCTTTCTAATCGCCGTAAGTTCATTAAACTTTTTTTTTTCATTCATTCATGCAATCTTGAGGATTTTTTTTAGGAGATCCGGTTAATGTGACATCATCCAAAAAATTTACTTCCACGTTCTCTTCTAAATTAAACGATTTTTTTTTGTAAAAATTTTCTCATGTCAGCTGCTTTTGCACGGAAAGCCGACAAAGACCCAGCACATTGATTAATAATCAAAATTACAAGTTCATGGAATTTACTTTCAAATTTAGGTCTCAAATTTCTTTCGTTGCCTGCATGAAAAAGCGCGGCGAGAGAAGGTGTGCGTTAAATTTCTGCAAAAAAATGAGAAAAAAAATCGAGTAAAAAGCAAGAAAGAAAAAAATCGACGGTACATATATTATATTTTATTATAGTTGCTTATTACTAAGTTAAAGTTTGATGTTGTTAAAAATCATTTTTGTGTGAATGAAATTTTTTCGATTCGGGTTCAATGATCTTTTTTGCACACACATATACCGAAAAAAAAGAGTTACTTGTGGCTTTTTTGTACAAAACATATTTTAACTCATCATTCGTGCTCTTTTGTATATACGTCGCGTTTTTGCTATGAGCTATATTTTTCTTGTGTGTGCAAAAATTCGTCGTGTTGCGTACTTTGCGCGACTCACTAAAACACGTAGCTTAATTTTTTTTTGTGTTGTGTTGTTTTGTGTATCTGTACAATAATTTTTATTGTGTGATTTAGATTAAAATCGTGCTTGGTATGCGGTCTTGCTCGTCTTGTATTTGATAGGTTTTAGTATTGAATTGGCATTTTTTTTTAAATGGACAAAAAAATTTTTTTTTTGTATGAAGTAACTGAACTATAAAAGAATTGTCGTCTTGGATGGCGATCGGTTTTTTAGAAATGAGATCACTGCTTTTTGTGACAAAATGTAGAATTGACGAAAAAAAAATTTTGGCGTGGGAGAGAAATTAGCAATTTTTGGGAATTAGTTAGATTACAAAAATAAAAAAAAACAAATAAAAAATTTTTCAAGAATGAAATTTTGAGAAAAAAAATTTTATAATTTTTTTTATTTTTAAAATTAAATAAAAAATAAAAAA
Source organism: Culicoides brevitarsis (assembly GCF_036172545.1). Taxonomy (NCBI): domain Eukaryota; kingdom Metazoa; phylum Arthropoda; class Insecta; order Diptera; family Ceratopogonidae; genus Culicoides; species Culicoides brevitarsis. The sequence goes on from NC_087085.1 coordinate 2,761,474, forward strand.
AATAATTTTTAAGATTTAAAAAAAAAATAAGTTTTTTTTTATTTTTTTTTTTTGTAAGATTAGTTTTTATGCATAAAAAAATAAGTAAATAAAATGAAATGTAAAACTTAAAATAAAAAATTATATTTTTGTTAAAAATAATAGAAATAAATAGAGTAGGTATATTAAATAAAATAAATAAATTAAAATATTAAAAGAATTTTTAAAAATATTATTTTTTTTATTTTAATTTTTTTAAAATCTTTCATAATTTAATTAATTTTAAATTTTATTTTACTATAATTTTTAACTAAATTTCATTAAAATTTTATTAATATTAAATGGTTTTAAATTTATTTTCTATTTTTTTTTTTTTTTTTGAATTAAAAATTTAAACAAAATATTTTTTAAAAATATTTAAAAAAAGATTTAAAGGTCAAAAATTAATTTTATAAGATAAAAAAATATTCATTAATTATAAATTAATAAATAAAAATTAAAAAAAAATAAATTAAATAAATCATTTAAAACTTCTTTAAAAATTTTAATTTTAAATAAAAAAAAATTTAATATGCATTATAGACAAATAATTTTTTAATTCTAATTTTAATTTTGTTAAATTAATTTTAATTAAATAATTTAATTTAATTTAATTTTTGTTCATTTTAAAAAAAAATTAATTTTAATTTTTTTTATTTTGAATAATTTTATTAAAGAAATATTTTTAAAATTTATTTTCAATAATTACTATTTTTTAAAATTTAATTTAAAATTTTATGCTCGATAAAAATAATTTTTTTAACTACAAAAATATTAGAAGCTTAAAATTAAAAAAAAAAATAAATTGCTACCAAAAAATCAACGAAAACTGCGATAATGAGACATTTCCATAAGACAAACAAAACAAAACAAAAAAATTATCTTGACAAAAAATCAACAAAATAATTAATTTAAAACTTTTCTGAGCGCTTATTTCATTGTTGATATTCACTTATTTTTTTTTATTTTTTGCACAATTACAGTTCAATGTAATAGTTTCTGTTCATAGAGAAAGAGCAATAGACCAAACAAACACAAAAAAGCAACTTAATTTACATTGCGGCTCCATGCGTATCGACGTTCATCTTACAGAATAAATTAATTTTTCTTCTATTTTTTTGAAGTCAAAACGAGACAGAAAGCAAAAAAAAAACTAACAATAAAAAATCAGTTTAATTTTAAATAAATGAAGATGAATTGAATGTCATGCTTACCAATCAAAATTATCTCGTTT